>NC_134534.1:123562395-123865425 GCF_050624435.1 Tenrec ecaudatus | reverse complement strand
TAAATGGAGGAAGTGGGTACAGAGCGTGTTCATCGATGACCACTTTATACCTGTCTTTATGATTTTTTTTCTACTAGTATCACTACCAGTAGAATCAATGATCCATTGTTTTGGATTTTTCTTCATCTTTTTGTAGCAGTTTTATGAGCTCTACATCTACATGGCATACAATTCAATAATTAACTCATATGAAGGATTGTACAATTATCACCACATACTATCCTTATTTCTTCAGGTATCTCTTTGCTAATAATAGTCATTTCCCACTGGCTTCAAGGCATAAATGCAACCACACTTGTAAATGGGAACAAAACAAAATGAACGGAAACTTCTTAATTACAAAAGAAAAGAATAACAAAGAAGGCATCACTTCTGTACTTTGATGTCTTTAGAAATTATACAAGAATTTAAGGAGTGATTGTGGAAATGCTCATTGCAGGCTGTTCTGCCACGCCCCTTCCTCATCCCCCCCCCCCCCTTTTACAGGGTTGTTTCTCTCTACTTGCTTTCTTGCTCCTTTATATGCTATGTGTTCTGGGAATGCTGCTGGTTACTAACTAACAACTGCGACGTCAGCACTTGGAAAGTACAGGTAGCTCCACAGGACAAAGGCCTTCTATTCCAGCAGAAAGGTGCAGTCTCAGAAACCCACAGTGGCAGTTCTACCCTGTGCTATAGGGCTGCTATGAGTCAGAATCAACCCAATGACGCTGAGAAGGAAGGACGTTTACATGTTCCAGTCACACCGTTTACTACAGAACCATGAGCTTCTGTGGCGATTGCACACTTTAAAGGTGGTTAGTATGAGATGGCATGTTTTCATTGTGAAATGGTTCAATACTCCATGACTAACAGAAATGTAAACAATGCAAACCTTCCCTGAGGAGCCTTGAAAGAAAAGCCTTGCAAATAGCCACAGCATTTCCACTCTGCACACAGAGGTGGACCAGTTGGAATTGACTAGATGGCACTAATAACAATAAAACTGAGGATCCAGCCTTTTCATAAGTTAAGTCTAAATAACTGCATGCAGCTTCTGTCTATTGTCCTATTGCGAGGATTCTGGTTTTCTTTACATTGAGTTAGAATTCACACTGAAGGCTTCTATCCTCAACCTTCATCAGAAGATATTTTAAGTCCTCACTTTCAGCAAGCATATTTGTGTCGTATGTGTAACTCAGGTTGTTAGCAAGTCTTCCTCTAATCCGGATGCCACATTCTTCGTCATATAATACAGCTACTCTGATTATTTGCTCAGAATACAGATCGAATAAGTGCAGTGAGAGGATATAACCCTATGTCATATCGTTCCTGATTTTAAACCATGCAGTATTATCTTGTTCACACAACTCACTTTTGACCCATGCACATGTTCCACTGGACTACAACGAAATGAATTCTAACTGTTTTCAAGACTGTCTATAGTTGGTTATGATTGACCCAGTCAAGTACTTTGAAACACAAGTAAACATCTTCCCAGTATTCTCTTATTTCAGCCAAGATCT
Organism: Tenrec ecaudatus; assembly: GCF_050624435.1. NCBI lineage: Eukaryota > Metazoa > Chordata > Mammalia > Afrosoricida > Tenrecidae > Tenrec > Tenrec ecaudatus. The sequence goes on along the minus strand of NC_134534.1, from coordinate 123,863,920 downwards.
AGTTGAAATCAATGATATCCATTGTCCGCTTCCTTTTCTGAATCTTACTTGAACCTCTGGTAGGTCCCTGTCAATGCACTGCCACAACTTTTGGGGGAAGTTCTTCAGCAAAATTTTACTTGCATGTAATATAAATTATATTTTTCTATAATCTGAGCAATCTGTTAGGTAACCTTTCTTTGGAATGTGTACAATGTATACAATATGCATCTCTTCCAGTAGGTCAACCAATTAGCTGTCTTTCAAATACCCTACCATAGAAGAGTGATTGCCTCATCAGCGTGTAACATTTCATTGTTTAATCATCTCGCAACATTTCAGCTTTTGGTAGTATTCTATCAGTTCCTGGTGTCTTGTTTTTACTAATGTTTTCAGTGCAGCTTGAACTTCTTCATTCAGTATTATTGGTTATTGATCATATGCTACTTCTTAAAATGGCTGAATATGGACTAGATCTTTTTGTAGTGACTGTATAATCTTCCCATCTTCTTTTGATGCTTCCTGGAACATTCAATATTTTGCTTTATAGAATATTTAATGTTACAACTCTAGGCTTCATTTTTTTCAGTTTTTTTTTTCAGTTAAAGATATGCTGAAACATACCGGCATGAAGCAGGGACCAAGAGAGAGGTCTGAGGGGCTGGCCCTGATCTCAACTACATGGTCAGTCCCCTCTCCCCACAGAAGAAGTCACTTCAGAGGACAACACTGAAGCTACAACTTAGGGGCATGTCTGATCAAACTACACAGGAGCAAATGAAGGAGGAGGAAGAGAGAGTGGAGCACATCCTGGCCTTGAGAATGATATTCCTGCTCAAAGCAGCCAATGCACAGAGGTCAACCCCACTGCAAGACATGACATCCCTCATTGATCCATAGTGCTACAGGGGACAACACTGGAGAAACAGTGCAGGGACTGTGCATTACCTGACCCCATCACACTGAGGCAAAACACTAAGGGTGTGCAACAGAACTGCAAGGGGATCAGAGCAACGAAGTCCACAATAATACCAAAAGTAGACTTTGGGGCCAAGGTGTGGCACCCCATCAGACTTGACCGGAAAACACACCTAAGGGTCAACAAACAGACCTGGAACTATTTATAGGCTTTTCTTTTTTCTGTCATTGGTTTTGTTGTTTTCTTTTCTTTTGCTGCTTTGTTTTGCTCTGACTTGTTTTTTGTGTGCATTTTGTTATCTCTGCAGGTCTATCTAGATAAGATAGGCAGGATAGACAATCTGGAGGAGAAAACTATGGGACCAATGGTTCTGGGGGGACATGGGAGAGGGAAAGGCAGTGGAAAGGAAGTGGGTATTAACAAACCCAAGGACAAGGGATCCACAAGTCATCTAAAATCAATGGCGAGGAGGGTGTAGGAGGCCTGATAGTGTTTAATCAAGGGCATTGTAACCGAGAGGAATTCCTGAAACCCAAATGAAGGCTGAACATGATAGTGGGACAAGGGGAAAGTAATAGGAAATAGAGGAAAGAACTAGGAGGCCAAGGGCATTTATAGAGATCTAAATACAGGTATTTACATATGTAATTATATTTATATATGAAGATGGGGAAATAAATCTATGTACGTGTATTTGTAGGTTTAGTATTAAGGTAGCAGATGAACACTGGGTCTCTACTCAAGTATTCCTTCAATACAGGAACACTTTCTTCTACTAACCTGGCATTCCATGATGCTCACTTTACTGACATGAACATTGAAGACAAAGCAGGTGCATAAATAAATATCGTAAAGAAAGCTGATGGTGCCTGGCTATCAAAAGATATGTCATCTGGAGTCTTAAAGGCTTGAAGATATACTAGCAGCCATCTGAGAAGCAACAATGTCCACATGGAAGAAGCACACCAGCCTTTGTGTTCACAAGGTGTGGATAGGATCAGGTATCAGGCATCAAAGAACAAATAATCAAATCATTGGGAATGAGGGGGATTGAGGAGTGGAAACCCAAAGGCCATCCCCTTACAGATTGGTCACAGGGAGGAGATGAGCCAGTGAAGGTGCAGTATAGCACCGATGAAATATACACCTTTCCTCTAGTTCTCTAATGCTTCCTCCCTCCAACTAGCATGATCCCAATTCTACCTTACAAGTCTGGATAGACCATAGAATGTACACTGGTGCAGATAAGAACTGGAAACACAGGGAAACCAGGAGAGATAAACCCCTGAGGACTAATAATGAGAGTAGCGGTACCAGGAGGGTAAGTGAAAGGTGGGGGAAGAAAGGGGGAACTGATCACAATGATCTGCATATAACCTCCTCCTTTGGGGAAGGACAACAGAGAAGTGGGTGAAGAGAGACATCGGATATTATGAGATATGAAAATAATAATAATAATTTATAAATTATCAAGGTTTCATGAGGGAGGGAGAGTAGGGAAGGGAGGGATGGAAAAAATGAGGAGCTGATACCAAGGGCTCAAGTAGAAAGAAATTGTTTTGAAAATAATGGTGGCAAAAAATGTACAAATGTGCTTGACACAATGGATGGATGTATGGATTGTGATAAGAGTTGTATGAGCCCCCAATAAAATGATTTATAATAAATAAATAAAATTTAAAAAGGTATACTGAGTTCATTCTTCCTTTTTGTTTTTCCAACTCTAGGTCTTTACATACTTTATTATAATATTTTACTTTGTCTTCTCAAGCTGCTTTTGAAGTTTACTAGTCAGGTCCTTGAGTTCATCTTTTTTTTTTTCATTTGCTTTAGCTGCTCTATGATTAAGAACAAGTTCCAGAGTCTCTTCTGACATTCACTTGGATCTTTTCTTTCTTCCCTGTTTTTGGGTTTGTTTTTAATGACTGCTTGCTTTCTTCGTGTATCTTGTTCTTGATGTCCTCCTACAGATGATTAAGTCTTTTGTCATTAGTATTCAATGTATCATATCTGTTCTTGATATGTTCTTGAAATTTAGGTGGGATGTACTCAAGGTCTTATTTTGTTTTAATTTTCTTAGTCAGCCTGAACTGGCATATGGGTAATTGATGGTCTGTTCCACAGTGAGACCCTGGCCTGGTTTTAGCTGCTAATATTGGGTTTCTCCAACATCTCTTCCCTCAGATGTAATCAGTTAGGTTTCTATGTATTCCATCTGGACTATAAAGGATGTACACAGGCACTGTAGCCTTTTATGGGGTTGAGAAATGATATTTGCTCTGAATAAGTTGTTGGTTTTATAACAATCTGTCAAGAGATTTCCAGTTTCTGTTCTACTACCAAGACAATGTCTTTATATTACTGTTTCTTCCTCTTTGTTTCCAACTTTTGCATTCCAGTCCCCAGTAATTATCAATGTATCTTGATTACATGCTTGATTCATTTCAGACTGAAAATGTTGGTAAAATTCTTCACTTCCTTCAACACTAGCTTTAGTGGTAGGTGAATACCTTTGAATAATAGTTGTATTGACTGAATTTCTTGGTATAAGTATAGATAGTATCCTATGACAGCAAATTTTGTACTTTAAGATAGATCTTGAATGGTCTTTTTAGAATACGAACCATTCCTATAGCCAATACCAATCCAATTCAACTCACTATCACCTAGAATGTCAATCTTTTTGTGTTCTGTTTCCTTTTCACAACTTCCAATTTTCCTAAATCCATACTTCATTCATTAAACGCTCCCATTATTGATTGATGTTTGTAGCTATTTCTTTTCATTGTATGTCATGCCTCATCAGCAAATAAAAATCCTGAGGGATTGACTCTGTCCACTGGATTAGGGTGGACTCGACTTTGAGAAGGCAGCTCATCTTCTGGGACTATTTCAGATAACATTCTGATTCTTTTTATGACATTTTCAATAGATGGCAATGTCTTGATACCATCCACAGGTCTTTTTTAAATTTTTAAATAATTTTATTGGGGGTTCTTACAACTCTTATCAAAATCCATACATATACCTACATCAATTTATAAAGCACATCTGTACATTCTTTGCCCTAATCATTTTCAAAGCATATGCTCCCCACGTAAGCCCTTTGCATCAGGTCCTCTTTGCCCCCCCTGCTCCCCCCTCCCTCATTAACCCTTGATAATTTATAGATTATTATTTTGTCATATCTTGCCCTATCTGGCGTCTCCCTTCACCCCCTTCTCTGTTGTCTGTCCCCCAAGGAGGAGGTCACATGTAGATTCTTGTAATTGGTTCCCCCTTTCCAACCCACTCACCATCTACTCTCCCAGTATCGCCCCTCACACCCCTGGTCCTGAAGGTATCATCCACCCTGGATTCTCTGTGCCTCCAGCTCCTATATGCACCAGTGTACAACCTCTGCTCTATCCAGTCTTGCAAGGTAGAATTTGGATTATGGTAGTTGGTGGGGAGGAAGCATTTAGGATCTAGGGGAAAGCTGTATTCTTCATCGGTGCTACATCGCACACTGACTGACTCATCTCCTCCCCTAGACCCCTCTGTGAGGGGATCTCCAGTGGCCGACAAATGGGCTTTGGGTCTCCACTCTGCACTTTCCCCTTCATTCACTATGGTATTTTTTTTTTTGGATGATGCCTTATACCTAATCCCTTTGGCACCTCGTGATCACACAGGCTGATGTGCTTCTTCCATGTGGGCTTTGTTGCTTCTGAGCTAGATGGCCGCTTGTTCACCTCCAAGCCTTGTATTACAATAACTGCAAGGTTGTGGATTCAAATCTACCAGCCACTCCTAGGGAGAAAAAGAAGGTTGTCTGTCTTATAGTCTTGGAAACTCGAAGAAGTAGTTTACCCCTATCTGATGGGAACCCTGGTGGCATAGTTGTTATGCATTGGGTTGCTAAACACAAAGTCAGCAGTTCAAAACAGGCAGCTGTTCATTGGGAGAAAGACAGGACTTTCTATTCCTGTAAAGTGTTAATAGTCTTAAAAGCTCACAAGAACAGTTCTACCCTGTTATATTGGGTTGCTGTGATTCACAGTTGACTTGATGGTAGTGAGGGAAATACGGTCTCTGTGAACTGGGATTGGCAGTGTAGGTTTTGGGGTTTTTCCCTAGGTGGCAGTATAGGTTTTGGGGTCTTTCCCTTCCTCCTGGTGGGATTTGTATAACAGAATCTCCCAATGAGCTTAGATAAAATGGATTGGAAGTTTTGAGGTAGAAATACGAATTGATATTTGTAATGATATAAGAAAGGATATAGGATCAAGCAAAATATGTATTTCTATTTTATTGCTACTTAGATATTAATGTTTGGAAGGACATTTTAAAATGTCTGTTTCTAATTAATTCTGAATGTAAACACCTCCCCCAAAATATAGACAATGTTCAAAAAATGTTAGGTGTCTTATCATGAAATATGAAAAATTATGGAAGACTCTCAACAAGAAGAATTAACACACTGGCAGCAACAATGTGCTCAAGCAGAACAATTGTGAAGGTGGCAGAAAATTAGGCAGCATTTCATTCTGTGGTACATAGGTTTGCTATAAGTAAGATCCAGCTTGACAGCACCCAACAATATTAAATATAAGAACGGTGATGTAATGGGTGAGTTTGGCTGCTAGCCACAAGGTTAGAAGCTCTAATGAACCAGCTACTCTGGGGGAGAAACATGGTGTTATCTGCTTTTATAAAGATTCAATCTCAGAAGTTAAAATGACAATTTTACTCTGTCCTCTAGGGTCATTATGGGTCAGAACTGACTCAAGAAGAGTGGGTTTTATAATTAAGTTTATCCTTGAAAATAAATTTTACCACCCCTCAAGAGTGCCTCCGGGGTTACTACCCAACATGGTAATTTTTTTGCCTGGAAGTCCTTTTCCAGGGACTGATCTTTCCTGATATGCCCAAAGTTTGTAAGACAAAGCCTTTGAGAAGCACTCTGGACCTATTTCTGCCAAGACAGATTTGTTTCTCATTTTAGTAGTCCATTTTACTTTCGGTATTTTTCTCCAGCACCAAAACTCAAATGCATCAATTTTCTCCAATCTTCCTAATTCAATGTCCATATGCATTTGATGCAATTGAAAATACCTTGGTCTGGATCAGGCACACCTTGGTCCTCAAAGTATCATCCTTGTTTTTCAATACTCTAAAGAGATGTGGTACAGCAGATTTACAGACTTCCCTAATGAATCACATTTTTTTGATATCTTGACTTCTGGTTCTGTGAGCCTCGATTGTGTATCCAATCAAGACAACACCCTTGACAACTGCAATCTTTTCTCCATTTATCATGAGGTCCAACTGTGAGGATTTTGATCTTCTTTACATTGAGTCATAATCCATACTGAAGGTTACAATCCTTGATCTTGATCTTCATCAGCAAGTACTTTAAGTCCTCCTCACTTTCAACAAGAAAAGTTATATCTTCTGCAATAAAAAAAAGGTGTTTCATGTTTTCATCGCTTTTTAAGGGATGTATAGTATTCCACTGTGTGTATGTTCCAGAGTTGCTGTGGTTGTTTTTATCCACTCTTCTATTGATGATAATTTAGGCTTGTGAACTGTGCTGCTAGGGACATGGGGAGAAAACGTCTCTTCATTATATATTTCTTATTGTGGGGGGTATATGCCTAATAATAGTATTGCTGGGTCATATAATAGTCCAGCTTTCATATGTTTAGGTATCACCATATCACCTTCCATAGTGGGTTTTCATATTTACAATGAATAAGAGTGTCTGTACAAACACCCTCTACAACATTTGTTGTTCTCAGTTTTTTAAAGTGTGCTACAGTAATGAGCATTAGGTGGTATCTCATTGTTGTTTTGATTTGCATTCCTGGATGGCTAATGACCTGGAACATTTCCTCATGTGTTTATTAACCATTTGAGGAATGACAGCAATTTTATAAATCATGTATTCTATAAAGGAAATCGTCATGATGCAGTGAAATAAATGGATTTTTTTCAAATCAGTAGTCTTAATGTTTCATTCTGGCATTGATTATTTAGTACCCACATGTATGTGACCCATGGAATATTATTTAACTCCCTTATGATTTTTTTAATCAGTAAAATGTTATTTGGGTTGACCAAGAAGCAGATACCAGTAGGGTGGCTAAAATTTCAAGCTGTTTATTGAAGGAAACAACTATGAATGCTAAAAGTAAATTGAACAAAAGTTGACAGAACATCAAACTGCAATGCAAGTCTGACCCCTGTGAAAGGAGAAAAGGGAGGGTGGCTTGTGTATGAAGACTCCTGAGAAAATAGGGTTAATGGGAATACCCAAGCCAAATCTCATAGAAGGCAGAAGAGGCTCTGATCTAGCATGACCTGTGGGCTCAGTTCTTGGCTGGAAGACATCAACCTAGTGGAAGCATGGCCTGGTGTGATCATTGGGATGAGTTCCAAAGGATAGACCCAGGCAACTTCCCATCAAAAATACACCCTGAACTTGGTTCTTTGAACCATTATCTGAGCAGCGTTTTTCATGTAAAGTTACCACAAAAGGTGGCACTGCTATCTTTTGTGGTTACTCGTATTAGTGTGATGTAATTTACAGAGTTTAGCTCTATGGAAGTATATAACTTCACTTTTACATCAACTTATTGAAGTTTAAACTGCTTACATTTTTAGTCAACTTACCCATAGGGCAAGCTTAATGTTAGATTAATGTTGTTATTCCTATTAGATGCTTTCGGATTCATTCTGGCTCATAGCAATACTATATCCAATAGAATGAAACACTGTGGGAAATTAACACTGATATTTAATAAAATATGATACCTCAGCATGAACCAACTGTAGTGAACTTCTATTACATTGTTTATGAAACTCAATTCCACATCTGGGAATAGCGTTTGCACTATTTTAGTGAGTTGTTTTCCTCAATCCATAGAACAGCAGAAAAAACCACATCAACCTCTCTTTCCCAGATCCATCAGGAAAAGTTCATTTGATGGAAATAAAAAAGATAGAAGAGACCTAGTAAATAATTCACTGCACTGGAAATCCAAACCCCAACACTACTGACACCACTGATAAGATCACCATGAATCCAAACAGAATCAATGGCAACTAATCATAAAAGTATAGCAGATGCATCCTGGGTGAGCAGCCAACCCATGATGATTCATCAAAACTCTCCCTAGGAACTGAAAGACAGAAAAAGTCAACTCAATTCTTCCCAATTTAGTCAAGCATTAATAGCAAAACTCAGTTACTCCTAGAAGCTGTATTTCCGACAGATGACTTGAGAAGTTGAGAGTGCCTGTGTGTTACTAGCATGAGGCAGATTCAGAAAAATACACACACACATACACGACAGAACAAGTTTCCACATTTTTTATTTCAGTTTGCTTCCACATTTTTGCTACATTTCTAACTTTCATTTATGATACATAAAACATATCGTATCTACCCTAGTTTTTAAATGGTCAAATGGACTACAACTGCAAGTGTCCCAACTGACTCACCAATATATGTTATGTGTGCTCTTTCTTTTCAATTCAGCACCAAACCGATTTTTTTCCTCTCTTTAATTTGCTACTCGGAAGTAATAGAAAAATAACTAAGAAGCCATCGCTGCAGTAATCCTGCTTTTGGATAAATGGAAACTTCTAAACATAAGTCTTCCGGGATCCTAAAATTAGAATAGGCATAGTAAGTATATATATTAAAAGCACACTGGAATACTTATTTCAAATATAAGAAGAAAACAAATTGCTTAGGACATTTACCAGTATGTGGTTGGGGAAATGAATATAGGGATTTTAAACATTAGAGATTACTAAGTAGAGAAATATTTTATAAGACAATTTGTTACAACTAAGAATTCTTTAATATAAGATTTATTAGGAAGTTGTTAAAAAATAATCTAATTGAAAGTATTCAGAAACAAGGTGGCTTCAAAATATTGTGGAAACATTCCATTATATTTTCTTCATTTTTTTTTTATGAACTCCTTGAAACATCCCCTAATCCCACTTCTATCACTCTAGATGGGGCTGATGATCATCTTGCATTTGTGAAAAATTGATTCCATTCTTTATAGGAGATTGAACTAAGTTTAATTCAATTCAAATATTTTATATTTCAAAGGTACCTTAATAAATAATGCAGTCCATGGAGCATAATCCCAAGCACAAACTACCATGGAATCTATCCTGACTCATAATGATTTTATATGTAGGTTCCAAAATGGTAAATCTTTACAGAAGCATAGAGTTTCATCTTTATGTAGTCGGTGGGTTTGAACTATTGAACTTTCAGTTAGTAGCCACTAGGGATCCTACAGACATAATAGAAACTGAAATGATCTCAGAAAACAAATAAAACGGTGCTCAATATCTTTATGATCATAAATATTCATATTAAAACTTTGGCGAATTCAGGGTGTGGTATGGCACTGATGAACCACAGGACTATGCTCGAGAATATTTCCTCCCCTCACTATTAAGGGCTTTATGTGTTTGACCACATTAACCATGTTAGATATGTGTAGTTCATTTGTATATATAAGACTGCTCAGTATGTGGAAGTCATGATAGGCAGTGGCAGAGATTCCCTGAGTGTATGGAATGAGAGATGGGGGGAGTGAGAAGAGGAAAGGAGAGCTGATAGTATCGGTGACTGTATAACTCCACCCAAAAATGTTGAACAACAGAATTGAATGGGTATATTGGAATATATAAGATATGTCAATAAAAATAGTATTAAAAACACAAAAGAGGGGTAAGAAACCTGGTGGCTTGCTGGTTATCAGTTGAGCTGCTAACTACAAAGCAGTTCAAAGCCACTGCTGCTCTTCAGGAGACAGATGGGGCTTTCTACTTCCATAAAGAGTTACAGTCATGGGCGGTGGGGGTGAGGGGAGGTGGCAGTTCTACCTCATCCTGTAGGATTACTATGAGTCAACACTGACTCAAAGGCAGTGAGTTTGGTTTTTATTTTATTGGTGGGTTAAGTCAATTCTGACTCACCCCCTCGTGTTTCACAGTAGTACTACTGTGTACAAGGTTTTCAATACTAACCTATGACTTTTCTTCTGAGATGCCTCTGGTTGGCTTCAGAAAAAAAACAAACAGACTTACTGGTCAGATAGAGCCTGTGGAATCACCGAGACTAAAACTATCAGTTATCAGTCAGACCTGTAACTGAACTCACCTGGTGGTTCAATTTTCAGTCAAACAATGGGAACAATAAGAATAACACTAGTGAGAAACAGGTACCTTAGAATAATCAACCATTTGAGATAAAAACAGCTGAACTTCCCAGCTTGTGTGATCCAAAGAAGAAAATTATGAAACCCTAATACAGTGATGAGAAAAGCAACAGACCAAAAATGTTAAGCACCCAATTTGTGGTGGGCAATAGGGGACAGTGAGAAACCAAAACCAATCTGGAGAGTATCTAGTCAGACTGAGTAATGGGCAGATCTGCTCTAGCCAAAGGCAAGTTTCCATCAGCCTTACTATCAGGCAGAGACCATTGTAATCCTGAGTATGATGGATCGAACTCTACGTTTGACCAGCTTAACCAGCCTAGACTTCACTTGAATTTGTTCTAGGTGCAAGTATTTCTTACTGGTTCCATGACAGCAATTTCTTGCCTGGCTTTTTGATTATTGTTGACGGTCTGCATTATTAGTTTCTTTTGTCTGAGGTTTTACCTTACCACCTTAGCACAATTTTGCTTTTTATTGTTTTCTGTTGGGTCTCCCAGCTTTGAAGCACAAGAGTGGATCCATAATAATAATAACAGAAAATAATAATAATAATAATAACAGATACAAGGTGTTTAGGGAACATGGTGAGTGTGTGAGGGGGCGGGGGGAGGGAGGGAAAGGATATTGTGGGAGTAACTAATCATCTTAAAGGTAATTTAAGTATGGGGACATGCTCTAAAATTGATATGGGGCTGATTGTTCAATTCCCAATGATATGATTGATTGATTCAACTATTTAATAATATGATATGTAAATTACTTGCCAATAAAACTGTTTGGAAAAAAATGTTGTCATTAGTTTCTAAGATATTTAGAACAATACATGATATAAACGAGTAATATGTACCAGTTATACTAATCTTATGATTGTATTGATTTTAATTAATTTTCATATAATGTGAGAAATTTGGAACGAACTCATCATAGCATCTTCCAAAATTCCTGTATTGTACTCATATATTATAGCAATATCCAAAAATGACTACTTCCTGGCATCTGGGCCTTTGCAATGTGACATTTAACATTCTTTCAGTAAGAGGAGGTGTGTATTTTTTCCACCAACAATCCAAGGCCTACTGGAGCATTAGAAAACATGAAACAGATGAAGGCTTACACAGTAACTGCACTTTCTTGCACTTCTCTGGACTGACAACCATCACAACGTGAATATTTACAGCTAATGAGGTTATTAGCACAAATAATCAGATAAACTGGCTCTTATGAAGAAGTGTGTGGCATCAGGACCGGAGGAAAATTTATTAACAACCTTCAATATGAAGATGACACTACCTTGCTTGATGAAAGTAACGAGGGCTTGAGACACATGCTGACGATCAAGGTTTGCTACCTTCAATGTGGATTAAGACTGAATGTACAGAAGAATGAAATCCTCACCAATAGACCAATACTTAACTTCATGATAAACTGTGATAGGATGAAGTTGTCAAGGATTTTACCCCACTTGGATTCACAATCAATGCTCATGGAACTAGCAGTCAAAAGATCAAAAGACAAGATCACTTTAGAGTATTGAAAAACAAGAATGTTACTGTGAGGACTTAGATATGCCTGACCCAAGGCATGGTGTTTTCAATTGCCTCATATATATCACATATATATGAAAGTTGTACACTGAACAGGAAGACTGAAGAAGTGATGGATTTTAATATTGCATGTTGAATGTACCAAGGACTGCTAAAAGGCCAAACTTATCTTGGCAGAAGTAGGTCCAAAGCAAAAAACAAAAGACATTTTCTTACAGATTTTGGACATATTGTTAGAAGAGACCAGTCCCTGGAGAAGGATATCAAGCTTTGTAAGTAGAGGCACCGCAAAAAAAGAGGAAAGCCATCAATGTGATAGAATGACGCAGTGGATGCAATAATGGCTCAAGAATAGAAGATATTTTGAGGATTACACAGGATTAGGCCACGTTTCCTTCTGTTGTGCACACAGTAGATATGGGTTGGAAACAACTCAATGGCACCTCACAACACCAACACTAACATAGGGTTACTAGTCACAAAGTTGTTTAGTTCAAACACACCAGTCACTCCTCATGAGGAAGATGAGCCTATCTGCTCCCCAAAAGATTTACACTTTAAGAAACTCTGTATATAGCAATTAAAATCAGAGTGGGTGAAAGACAAGACTTTCTACTCCGGTAGAGTTAGTCTCAGAAAACCATTAAGACTGTTCTACCTTATTTTGGGGTTTTCTATGAGCAGAATCAACTGGATGACAGTGAATTTAGTATGTTCCATGCTCAAGGATGAGAGACAATATGGAGTAGAGAAAAACTACAAAAGCTAAGGACCTCACCTAGAATAAAACTTTCATTGCAGCAGAGAAATCCATAAACCAAATTATTGACCTGATAGCTCAGTGTGAATGAATATTAGAGAATAGGTGTAAAACTACCCACCTAAGCCCAGCCCAAATTGCTGACTCACAGAGCTAGAAGATAAATAGTGTAGATTTCAGCCACTAAGTTTTATATGCAGCAAAAATAACTAATATTCAACCCAATGTTGCAAAAGTTGGCTTACACCTAATGTTCCCTCTGAGTTTTACTCATGGTTTATTGTATCTCCCTTTAATACCATTTTGCTAATTGTCTTCAGAAATTGACTATAATGCACCCCATGAACAACTGGCACCCATCTGTCCCTGGAGGTTTGTGTGTTGTTATTCTGAACAGGTTTGATGAAAGCTTACAGACTAAGTAGAACTAGAAATAAAAAGACTGGGATTGTATGAGGGGTACCCCAAAACCGGTTTTTCCCAAAAAATATGCATTTAAATTTTTTTACAAAACAACCTTATCCTCAACTAACATCCTGTGAGAGGACTTTCCAACCCACATTCCAAATAACAGAATACTGGTTGACCATGGTAAGAGTAACACCACAGGAAGATACAGCAGTAGCCTGATCCTCACCACCACCCCACCACCCCAGTGCAGCTACCTGAATGTAGTTCGTGGAAACACTCATACAAGTACCCCAAGAAAGAGTCTAGTGTTCTTCGACTCTGGAAGATGGTGCTGGTCTCCTCTAAATCAACACATAAACAGCCACCAGTCGAGAGCCATGTCTTATGCTATGAAGAAGAAAAATATTAGACTAATTGTACTATAGGATCAAGACACAACAGAGAAATCAACAGTGAAAATAGTGAATTCTTAGATGAAAAATTCCCCAGCTTAATGAATGAAACTAAAGCAACCATTCAGGAGGCTGCAAAAACATTAGCCAGACTAAATCCCAAGAAGTCATGAAGACACACAGTGGTTAAATTATCCAACTACAATGAAAAGGGGAAAACCATAAGAGGAGCTAGGGGAAAACAAATAGTCACTTATAAAGGTACCCAAATAAGAATAAGTTTAGACCTATCAGTGGACAAGATGAAGAAGAGGAGGGAATATAGTAACATATTCCAAAAATTAAAGGAAAACTATACAAACCCAAGAATATAGAATCTTCCCAGACAAGGAAAAACTCAGAGAATACATAAAAAGAAACCTGGCCCTACAAAAGACCTTTGCCAACCCAGTATGGTCTGAAGATTACTGAACACACATAAGAGAGCATCACATAGAAGAAATCTACCCAGAGGGTAACAAAGAGAAAACAGCCCAAAAGATGGCAATAGCTTAATAATAGATAGAAGGCAAGAATGAACCACACATGCACAACACAAATTGATAAGATAGGTTGGTAGGAAAACACTCAACACAAAAGGTAAAAGATGATATCGTGGAGTCCATAGATGGATGTAATAACACTGAATATCAATGGACTGAACTCAGGCATTGAAAGGCAGAGGCTAAGGGACTGGCTGAGAAAACATAACCCATCAATCTGCTGCCTACAAGAGACATATTTCAAGCTTGCAGACAAAAACAGGTTGAGAATTAAAGGCTGGAGAAAAATATACCAAGCAAATGACAACACAAATAAATCAGGAAAACAATCCTAATCTCTGAAAAAAAAAAAGATCTTAAGGTACAAGCCAGAATAAGACAAAAAGGGGCACTATATAATGTTCAAGGGAACAGTAAACCAAGAAGCAGTGAACATAATGAATATATACGTGTCCAAAAAGAGAGCGGCGGAATTTGTAAATCATTCTAAAAGATGAAAAAAATAATCACAGGCTCACATTTGGGATATAGCAAAGACATTTCTAAGAGGAAGGCTGATAGCAATACATCCACACCTGAAAAAGGAAGAGACTTGTGGTTGATATGCTGGCACAAAACCTACATCAATTAGAGCTGAGTCAACAGAACAATCCTACTAATAACAAAAGGAAAGAAATAATAAAAATCAGAGCTGAGACACAGGAGAGGGAAAACAAGAAAACTATGGGAAAAATTAATGCAGCTAAATTTGGTTCTTTGAAAGGATTAACAGAATTGATAGACTGCTAGCAAACTTAACTAAAGAAAGTAACAAATTTCAATAGCAAGATGAGGGAGGAAACAGGCGACATTACAACCGACTCTAATGAAATCAAACGGATAATTACACAGTACTATGAAAGCCTGTACTCTAACGAATTCAATAACTATGAAGACATGGACAAACACTTGGAAAAACAATCTCTCCCTTCACTGTCCCAGATGGACATAAAGCAACTCAACAGACCCATAGCAATAGCAGAAATAGACAAAGTTATCAAGGGATTACCAACAAAAATATCCTCCAGACCAGATGCCTTCATGGGAGAATTCTACCAAGCATTCAGGGAAGAAATGACCCCAATCCTATACAACCTCTTCCAGAATATAGAAAAATATGGAAAACTCAAAAAGTTTTCTATGAAGCAAGTATAAGTCTGATAGCTAAATCAGGCAAGAATCTCACAAGTATTGAAAACGACAGACCAATATCCCTAATTAACACCAAAGCAAAAATCCTTTATGAAATACAGGTCAATAGAACACAAAATTATATAAAACAAATAATTCACTATGACAAAGAAGGATTAATACCAGGGAAGCAGGGATGGTTCAACATATGAAAGACCATAAATATTATTTGCCACATTAACAGGAAAACGTATAAGCACCACATGATACTGTTGACAGATATGGAAAAAGCATTCGACAACATCCAACACCCATTCCTGTTTAAGACACTCAAGAAGATAGGAATGGAAGGAAAATTACTCAATATTATAAGAGCTATATGTGAAAAACCAACAGCCAACATGGTAATCAATGGAGAAAAGATGAAAACAATTACACTGAACAAAGAGGACCATACAAGGATGCTCCTTGTCTGAACTCCCACTTAACAAGAATTGGAGGTGCTAGCTAACAACATAAGACAAAGAAAAGAGATCAAAGGAAACTGGAGGAAATCATGGTAAGTGAAGTCAGTCAAGCACAAAAGGACAAGTACAACATGAGTTCATTGAGGTAAGCTTAAAAAACAAACAACATAAACAGGCCTTGGGGGAGAAGCTACTATATACATACATCCCTAGGGTGAGGTCCAGCAACTATGCAGGGGCCAAACCCAATCCAGAGATACATATGGCAGCCAACTAAATAAGAGGGGGAAAGATAGAGAGGGGAAAAGACATGGGCAAGGGGAGAAGCAGGGCACTAATCCTCCCAAGGTGGTGGTATTATTTATATCTCCACAGGAGAGGGAGAGGGAGAGAGAGACAAGGGAAGGAGGGAGGAGAGAACATCCTGGCTCACCAAGCCCTAAGGACGACGTTCCTGCTCAGAGCAGACAACAGATAAGGAGGAATGTAGGGCTGGCCCCACCACAGGACACAGCGTCCCTCACTGAAATGTGATGTTGTGGGGACAGCACTGGAGACACAGTGTGGGAATAATGCGCAGTCTGGTCCCATCACACTGGGGCAAGGCACGAAGGGCATGCAGCAGAGCAGCAGGGGGAGCAGACTGATGAAACCCCCCGGGGAATACCAAAAATAGACTTGAAAGACAGTGTGGTACCACATCACACTTGACTGGAAAACACTTGTGATGCCCAACAAACAGACCTTGAACTATTTATAGGCTTTTCCATTTTTGTCAGTGGCTTACTTTTAGTTATTGCTATTTTGTGTTTGTTTTTATTTGCTGTTGTTATTGTTTTGTTGCTTTTGACTTCCTTCCTTGTCTGTTTTTTGTACGTTTTAATGTATCTGCACTGCTATCTAGATAAGATAGGCAGAATAAATAATCAAAAATTAAAAGGAGACCAATGGTTCCAGGGGGATACAGGAGAAGGGGAGGTGGGAGGAAGGAAGGGGAGCAGTCAAGCCAGTGACAAGGGAACAACAAGGGAACTAAAAATCAATGGAAGGAAGGTCATAGGATGCATCTTGTGGCCCAATCAAGGGTCATGTAGCAGTAAGGAATTACTAATCCCGAATGAAGCCCAAACATGATGTTGGGACAAAGAGGGAAGTAAAAAGGAAATAGAGGAAAGAACCAGGAGGTGAAAGACATTTATAGAGGCCTAAATACAGGCATGTATATTTGTATGTATATATAATGAGAGGGGAACTGAACTATGAACTCATATCTATATGTTAAGAATGAAGGGTGCAGATGGACATTGGGCCTCGACTCAAGTACTCCCTTACCACAAGTACACTTTGTTCTAACAATCTGGCATTCTATGATTCTCACCTTCCCGACACATTTGCTGAAGACAAAATGGGTACATAAGCAAATGTGGTGAAGAAAGCTGATGGTATCTGGCTATCAAAGTCTGGGGTCTTAAAGGCTTGAAGAAAAACAAGCGGCCAACTACCTGAGAAGCAACAAAGCCCACATGGAAGAAGCACAACAACCTGTGTGATCATGAGGTGTTGATGGGATCAGGTATCAGGCATCTAAGATCCAGAATAAAACCATACCCAAGGTGAATTGGAGCAGGGACATGGAGTGGAGACCCAATGCCCCTCTGTAGACAATTGGAAATCTCCTCATAGAAGGGTCATAGGGAAGAAAGGAGCCAGTCAGGGTGCAGTATAGCACCAATGAAACATACAACTTTCCTCTAGTTCTTTGGTGCTTCCTTCACCCCACTATCATGACCTCAATTCTACCTTACAAATTGGATTAGACCAGAACATGCATACTGCTACAGGGATTCCCACAACCCAGGAATCCAGCATAGATAAACCCCTCAGGACCAACAAGGAGAGTAGAGATAACAGGAGGTTTAGGGTAGGATGAGGGGAGAAAGGGGGAAAACAAATACAAGAATCAATCTAGAACCCCCTCCCAGGGGGACAAAAAATGTCAAAGTGGATGAGGGGCGATGGAGGACAATGCAAGATATAGAAAAATTAATCTATAACTTATCAAGGGTTCATGAGTGAGGGTGGGCAGGGGAGGGAGGGGGAGAAATGGGGAGCAGATTTCAGGGTGAATTTGGGAAGTGAATGCTTTGAAAATGAGGATAGTGGCATATATGCAAATGTGCTTGACACACTGGAGTAATATATAGATAGTGATAAGAGATGTAAGCGCCCCAATAAAAGTATTTACGAAAAACAACAAAGAAAGAACCTTATCACCTTCAAAGTACTCACCATTACACTTGATATATTTGTCAAATCTGTGATTCCATTCTTGGTAACAGTTTTCAAGCTCATGTGTTTGGATGGCTGATAGCACCTCCCTAGTTTGTGTCTTCACCTCTTCTATGTCATCACATTGCTGTCCTTTCATGTCCCTATTCATTCACAGAAACACAAAGAAGACCCACAGAGTGAGGTCAGGTGAGTAAGGTGGGTGGGGCAAGAAAGGCATACTGTTTTTTGCCAAATGCTGGCACACTAAGAAGACTGTGTGAGCAGATGATCTGTTATGGTAGCCAAACCAGTCTCCCGCAATCTTTTCAGAACCTCTAAATAGAAAGCTTGATTAACAGTCTGACCTGGTGGATCAAACTCCAAATGCACTACAAGTCGACATTTCATCCATTTGGGCAGTTGACAGAAGTCCAGAATGAGGCTTGTCATCCATCAACATTTCACCTTTTCTGAAATAAGAATACCCCCTCATACACTTGAGTTTTTCCCATAGTGCTGTCCCTGTAAGCTGTGTTCAACATCACAACAATTTCTGCAGCATTTTTCCTGAATAGGAAATAAAATTTCACAGCCTCATGCTGTTCTCTTAAATAGGCCATCACAGAAAACCAGGTTGAAGTGAAACTGCTTTTATGAAAAAAATTCTGTGTCCAGAGAGAACCTCCCCAGGGGTCCCCACAGGGTACACTTACTCAGAGGGAATTGCTAGATGCTTGCCCAGCAGGAAACGTGTGCACTACGAAAGCTCCACTCTGTCCAGAGCAATTACTATTTGGTGGAGGGGTATTCCCTTGTACTTAAAAAAATCAGTCAATCGTTTTTATGACGTTTAATATGAAACAGGCAGCACGCCAGACCAAATATGGATATGTGTGTGTGTTTCAGCACCCCCCTCTGTTTGAAAAAGGATATTTGGGCAAATATGATGACACCCCGTTTTGTGCCATAATGAGAACTTAATTGAGACCTCCAATCGTCTGCCCACAACTCCCCATGCCAGTCAGACTCTGTAAGTCAAGATTAAACTTTTTATTTACTTAGTTTTTTGCTACGTGTTGACTATTATTTAGCACTTTAGATGAGGCAGGGGAAAAGACTTTCCTCCAGCAAGTTTTATATCACAAAGTCTATGTAATTAATTATAATCCTTTTAACTCTTCAACAGTCCTGAGTAGAAGGGTGGCCAGGTCTTCTGAAGAGGCTGAAGTTTCCACCAAAGAACAGAACAGAGAAAACAATGACTGCACTTTGTTGAAGTTCTATCTCTTTACTTACAATTTTAAATGAATTTGAGGTTTGAATTATTTATCTCCCTGAGAAACCATGTTGCAATGTTGCTCACTTTGGACAGTGTCTTATTTATCTAGGGCTGCTATAACAGAAATACCACAAATTAATGGATTTCACAAACAGACATTAATTCCCTCACAATTCTGGAGGTGAGAATTTTTATTCCATTTCAGCAGCTCAGTGGAAAGGCTTTCTCTCGCTCTTGCCTCTGGTGAAAGATACTTGATCTAAGATACTCTCATATCTTCTTCAGTGGTGATAGTGGGCACCCCCCCACCCCCTGCCCTGCTTTCTTCTCTCTCCCTTTATCTCTGGTAGAAGGAAAGATGTTGCCAGCCACACCCCATGGTGAGTCCCTCCCTTAGAGAGATGAAGACTGTGACTGGACCAAGGATTTCCCATCCTGTCTTTAACCTTTTTCTTGGTAACAGTATATGGGGCCATTACACAATGACTATATTACCTTGTTCTATAACTGCCAATCCACCGAGACTCATGGTCCAGCCAAAGGACCACATAATTGGGGGGGGCGGGCTGGCAACAACTCAATCCATAATAGAGAGTGCTGACATCATTAGTCTACCCAAGCCATGAACACAAAGATATGTTTCTATTTATTAAGGTATTATTTAATTTCTTTGCACAATATTTTATAATAAATTTCCAATGTACATTATTTCATCTCTCTGGCAAAATTTTATTCTTAAGTATTTTATTTTTTTAGGTGCTGCCTCAGCTTCTTCGTGCCATTGTAACAGATATATCAGTAGTGTGTAACTCTAACATATAAAATTGTATTTTTCTCATGCTCTAGAGGCTTGAAGCCCACATTCAGGACATTGGCCAAGGAAAGACTCTCACTCTGTGGCTAAGGGGACAATCCCTGTTTCAGTTTCCATAACTCTGGTATTCCTGGGTTCCTTGGCAATCTGCATGCCCTTCCCTTCTCCCTCAGTCATGTTTCTCATCTCTGTGTCCATGCTGTTCTTTATAACTTAGAAGTAATCAGGATTGGGGCCTCTCCAATACTGATAAGATCTCATTAGTAAAACAAAGAAATCCCTACTTACTTCATACAAGATTGACATTTTAAGGGCAACATGATTAGGATTCCAACATATATTTTAGGTGTGTGTGGATAGCATCATGTAATCTATAACACACAGTAAATAGGTTTACCAAATTTCTCTATAGCTTGTTCATTGCAGGTGGTTAGAAACACAAATGATTTTTTGTGTATTGATTTTATAATGCAACTTTGTTGAATTCATTTATTTGCTTCAGTCATTTTCTTATGGTACCACCTATGCAACAGGCATAATTCTGAGAACTAGCTCCTCTGGGGAATTTCCAAAAAGGACTGGGAGAGGTCCTTCATTCTTAAAAAGGGACAAAAGGTAGAGCCATGCCTGATTCTACCTTTAGATATTCTTGTCCTATAGTGTCACCCCTGGAACTTTGGCAACCACCGAGTCTGTGAGGTGGATGCTGAAACAAACCACAGGAAAGTTGACATGTGTCTAATGTGTGATTAGGCGAGAGAATTAGCCAGCATGGGAAACATCTATTCTAGATTTCTAGTGATGTGAGACAATATCTTTCCTACCAGTTAAAATATAAGTTACTTTTTTTAAAAAATTGCCTGCAACTTGTGGCTGGAGGCATTCTCATTGATACAATGATTACATTTTAACTTCTGAGATATTCATTACCAACTTTTTAACTGAACACATAAATATTCATGCCAGGAGGTGTAGTCTGCACCTTTCAATCCACAGTTTCTTTCTCCCCTTCTCCTCTCCAAACCTACACAGGGTTTAAAAATATATATTAAGAAATTAAATCAGAAGTTTTGGTTCACACCTAGATAATTTCCAATTTTTCCAAAGTATTGCTGTAATTTTTCACTCACACACACAAAACCCACAGATGAGTCCTTTGAAATAAATGTATTTAAACTAGAGGCTTATATGCCACAAAATCAAATTCTTGAAGGAGAGCTTCCAAAAATAGATTTGCTGTATACAAAGGATGATCTGCACTCTTAAGAGAAGACCAGGGACCAGGGACTAACATTCTACTCTCAACATTGCTCCTAAGGCTAGCCATCTCAGCAAGGAAACAGAGTTTAATTCCCCACTCTAGCAGAAAGCTGTATCCACTAGGATGCACTGTTGCTTCATAGCTCTCCATCACAACCCTTCTTCCCGAAGTATGTACTTCAATTGCCCTTGCCAAATCCTGAATACTGTTTCTCCCTTTCTCAAAATAAGCACACATATGTTGCTAGTTCCTTATTTCAGTGCACCCCAGAAAGTGTCTTGCTGTAAAATAGAAGAGAAAGATGTTGGAAAACAGCTGACTTATGAATAAGTTTGATTACTGGCAACATCGTAGGTCTGATGAGAGCACCATTGTAGTTCGCCAGGCATTCACAGGTCCGAAGGCTAAATGATTTCCAACATGGCATCCCTCAGTGCAGGCACCCCAAGTATTGCAAGGATGTTTCTGAATTGTGAGCTTGAAGAGTGGCTGCCTGCATTCAATGTCAGTGCAGTTTTGTGTCCTGGCAAAAACTGATGTGAGACATGGATGCACCATAAAATTTCTCCTTGGGAATGACAGGATCAATTATGGACTCTTCAGGTAATCTCATTTGGCAGTGGAGATGCAGTCAGGAGACAGGACTCTGATTCAGAAAGGAGACAACTTATCAGTTCATCAACAAACAAATCATTCAGTGTCTGCAGTATGCCAGCAAGGTACATTCTGAATCTTTATTATCAGAACTGCTGCCAGAAGATGAAGGGCAAAGTCTTCGATGAAGATAGACAATGGGGTGAGGTGGGATGGGGGTTAAGGTTCCTTTAAATAGTCAATGGTAGAGTCATGAAGACACTGAACTATCTTCAGGGACATGGACCTCAGTTTGGGTATATTCCGTTTTGTTTCTTTGTTTAGATTTTTAACACATTATAAGTGAAATAGTTCATGTTTAGTTACTAAACAAAAGGTGAATGATTCAAATTTAACCAAAATTCCTATGGACAAAAGAAAGACCTGATGATCTAATTCCATAAAATTCCAGCCATTGAAAACCCCAAGGAACACAGTTCTACTCTGAAACACCTGGGGTCATCATGTGTTCAAATAAATTCAATGGCAATAGGTAATAAAATAAATAAATAAATAAATAGCCTAAGTGTGGATGATACAATAGGAAATGGATAGCATGGTCCCAACCCTCTCGAGAATTAGAAAACCTGAGAAATTTATGTTTTGATTTTGTAGCTGTAATAACAGAGTTGTAACAATGTAACACAAAATGGATGGCTGAAAATAATAGCATTTTATTGTCTAAAATTCTCTAGATTAAAAGTCCAAATTAACTGTTGACCAGGCCATTCTGCTGAAAATTCCCGTGTAAGATTGTTTCCTATTTACTCTAGCTTCTGGCAGCCACAGGTATTCCTTGACTTGTAAACATATCTTCACACAGTGGTGGATGCTGTCTACCTGTGTATGTCTCTTCTCTTTTATATGCATATCAGTCACATAGGATTAAGACATATCCTACTCCAGAATAACCTCTTGTTAACTGATAACAACTTCAAACATCCTATTTCCCAACCAGGTTATATTCACAGGCACCTGGTGTTAGAACTTCAACAGATTTGGGGGAACACAATTCAACATATCCTTTATGACCTGACTCATAGATTTGGATGGCTGGTCTTGCTTGCTGTAATGGTCCAATTAGCTAGTACATTTTAGCACGCACTTCTCTGAGACTTTTCTAAGCCTAAAACCCAGCAACATTTGTACACAATCCTTCTCATCCAGCTACTTCTTTTACTCCTATAATTTCCTGCTTGTTCTGCTGTCCTACCAGATTGAAATAAAATTTCCTTCTTCTGCCCTGTGTATTTGTTAATATTTTTATTCCCATGATAGCTCCACTTAAAAAGTCTTTATTTTGCCATTATTTTCTTTAAATTTGATATTTTTGTGAAACAGATATAGTTATAGGCTACTAAATGTAACAAAATAGAAGCAAAATAAATATTGGATTTTAAGTTCTTTTAATTTCCTTTATGTTTTGTCTCATTATTCCTCATTACAATATTCTATATGGTGTGTTAAGTTGTCTGCAAACACCTCTTTCACCCTTTTATTCCTGAGTTATACCTTCCATCAAGTGGTAAGGTCTATTTCTCTTCCTCTTAAATCCATAGTAGCCCCAGTATTACAAAATTAATTTACATTGTCAATATTCTTAAATTGTCTTCTTTGTGTGTTGTTGCAGTTGTTAGATGTTGCTAAATTGGTTGTGACTCACATAGATCCTCTGTAGAAAACGCTGCCCAAGCCTGCACCATCCTCACAATTATTGTGTTTGAGTTCCTTGTTGCAACTACTGTGTCAATCCTTCCTGAATAGGGTATTTTGTTGTTGTTGCTATCCCTCTACTTTACCAAGCATGATGTCTACTCTCTCTTAACAACATGTCCAAAGTGCGTGAGAGAAAATGTCACCATGAGGAGCATTTTGACTACATTTCTCCCAGGATAGATTTGCTTATTCTCTAGGCAATTTAGTGCTTTCAATATTCTTTACCAGCACATAGTGCAAATACATCACTTCTTCAGTCTTTCTTATTCAATGTCCAACTTTCCCAGGCATATGAAGCAATTGAAAACACCATGGCGTGGGTCAAGCACACCTTATTATTCAAAGGAGCACTCTTGCTTTTTGACAGTATAAAGAAATCTTATGCAGCAGATGTAACCAAAGCAATTTCTTGTTTTATCTTTTCACTGATGCTTCCATGAGCATTGAGGATCCAAGCTAGATGAAATCCTTGACAACTGCAATATTTTATCCATTTATTATGCCTCTTATCCAAGTTATAAGGATTTTCCTTTCTATTAACTTGTAATCCATATTGCTGTCTGCAATCTTTGATCTTCATCAGCAAATGCTTCAAATATTCATCATTTTCATTAAGCAAATTTATGTCAACTGCATATTACAGGTTGTTAATAAGCTTTCCTCCAATCCTGATGCCATAGTCATCTTCTTACAGTCAGGTTTCTCAGATAAAAATTAAGCAAGTATGATGAAAGGGGGCAAAATCTTGCTGATTTAAAATTAGTGTTATTTTGTTCTTTTCAAATAACTACCTGTGATCCATGTACAGGTTCTTCATGAGCACGGTGAAGTCTTCTGGAATCTCATTCTTGTCAAGGCTATTGATAGTTGGGTGTGATCTATTCTCATGTGTGTAAGTATTGCAATGTGAGGTAACTGGGATCTATTTCTAGAAGATTTAAGTTTTAAATTAATATTTCCATATAAAAACAAATATGTTAAACAAATATGTTAACGGAACTATTTTTACTCATCACAATTCCAAATGCTATGTTTATCTATTGGAAGGAATTTATTAGTAAATTCTAATCTACTCATTTAAACATAATTTTTGTCAATTAAAAACTCAGTGTTATGAATTCAATTATGACTCAACTATCCTATCAGACAGTAGAGAACTGTTTCTGTAGGTTTCCAAGACTGTAACCCTTAATGTGAGTAGAAAGCCTCAGTCTTTATACTACAGAGCTGCTGGTGATTTCAAATTGCCAGTCTTTCAGTTAGCAGTCTAATGTGTAACCACTATGCTAAGGCTTAAATATTAGAAACAAGTAGAAAATAATCATGGTAATATGTAACCAAATATTAGGAACCATGAATTTGATTCTTACTAAGATTCAGTGATTTTAAGCTTTCTTTATATTGAAATTTTGTCATCTTCTGTTATTACTCCTTTTATGAAATTTTGACTCTCTAAATAATTTCTTTTTTGGTCCAACTGAAAATCTATTCTAGATGCATATTTTTATTTACATCATCTTACAGGAAGATCTGTTAAGAATAACTTTAATCAACCCTCAACTCAGTGAAAATATTTTAAGCAAGCTTTGTAAATAATGATCATCAAGAGTAGATATACTTAAGTATTTAATTAAGAAGACTTAATTAACATTTACTTGTTGCATTGTCTATGCATCTAAATAAGTGTCTCAAAAGTTCATGCTTAGTGAATAAAGTTGTTCATTATATAACCCTATTTTGAAAATTAAATGAAAATATTTATCTCTATGTCACTTACATTTAAGTTTGAAGGCAAATGATACTCCTCAAGTGTATGTATGTTCCTGATGGCATCTGCCATCTTGTTTTGAAACTTTTATAAGAACTTATATTTCCCACAAATACTTCTCTTTTTATAATCAGGTTTTTTGCATGCACTCTACCTTCTTTCTGTAATAATTATCAATGAATTTCAATTACAGACTTTTGAAAAATTATTTTCAACAAGTATATGATAATAGACAAAAAGAAAGTTTATACAACACAACATTGCTATCAAGGTAGAACGTCTTTTTACCTACTCTGACTCAAGCACATTCTGATGGGCATGGCAGATGAGATGAAAGAAGTACAACCTAGTGGAGAAAGATGTTTGAAACACTGTAGCCACTATATAATATCTTCCTATGTAGGAACAGTGTTCATAGAGGTACTACTTCAGTGTAAGAGTCTCTTGTGTGGTTCATTAGAGTCCTGCTGTAGAGACCAGCTATAGAGATGGAGCTAGTCACCATCCTTTTCCCTCCTCTTTATACCCGTGTAATAAGAGTATACAGGAGTATCTTTGAATTTGAAGCCACTTCCTTCTTTTTCAAATGCAGCTCCTGTCCATGGTCGTTCCTGTGGCCTACTGCCTCATGGAAGGAAAGAAACAAAAAAAAAAATCATAACATCGAGTAATGGGATAGAGACTTTGTTCTCAGAAAATAAGGGAGATAGTCCACCCTATCTTATTTGTGTCCTATTTTCAGGTAGACTAAAATAATTTGTCTCCTTTCTATGCAATATTCACCCATCCATCTCACCATTCTGATATTTTTTTACTTTTTATAAATGGTTTTTGTTTAAAATTAAAGATATTTTTCTCTGCTCTTCAGAGAATAAGGAAATATATATCTCCTAAATTCTCCTGCTACATGTTGCGTGAAGCTTAAAAAATAGATGTTCTCCATCCCATTCTTTAATAACAATTAAATTTATTTAAGAGAAAATGGAAGGTGGCCTGAATAAATGACAATTGAGGGCAGGAATCAAAGAGTTATTGATCTATTTGCATAATAAGGAATTGTATGTTCCTGATGGTATCAACTACCCTACTTTAAAAAACTGACATGGTCCAAACAAATATGAGCAGGTTAGAAGTTTGGCTTTGTCCTAGCAAAATTTGAGAGTATATTTCCACTTACTCCTAGCCGTGACCTTTCTGAGTAGGTCACATGGTAGATAACTTACTTTCATGGCTGAGTGATTGGAACAGTGGTTTCCAATTGACCTTTTTTCTAGAGTAATTAAACGGGGAGTCTCATTGCAAAATTGACAATGGATTTGGCTACTATAATGGGAAAACAGGTGTAGGCATTGGGGCTTCCATTTTAGGAAATGAGACCATGGAAGCAGCAATAAAGGCACCTTGGAGGCAGCCACAAATAACTAAGCATTCTTCTGCTAGCCCAAATGTTGACAGTGAGAACTAAAACAGTAGTTTTATGCGGGGGGGGGGGGAGAGGGGGGGTGGATCTGCAATCAGCTCTTGTAAAGATTACAGCCTAGGGGGACATTGCACTTCTTCACTCAGGCTCATTATGAGTCCAAATAAAATTGACAGCACTTCACAGCAACAAGAAACAGTCGTACAGGTATTTCAGTGAGGAAAAGGAAAAGAGGAGCTAACAAGAGAAAGAGAAATCTGAGTGCATATTCACAGCAAGGCAGACATATCATATCATAGTGGAAGAGACATGGCTGGGCCTTAGAGCTGCCTGTGTCCCTGACATCATAAGCCCAGATCCTACAATACTTTCAAAAACTTCCTCTTTTTTTGCCTCTGAGGCTCCTTAACCAAGTTTTTATTCATTGCCATCAAAATTACCTGGACAACAATAATGTGGTACACACTATTTCTGTATAATAATGCACAAGAATGTATCTCTCTCTCTGTGTCATACACTCACACACACACACACACACACACACACACACACACTCCTGAAATTAATAACAGAAACTATCCAGGAAGGAGACAAAAGTATGGTTGTGTAAGTCATAGAAACTGCTGAAGGCGAGATGAACTTGGTTTCAATGCTAAAGTAAGCAAAATAGATTCAAAATAGGTGCCATTTTTACTATGAGAGAAATGAGAATAACTGATACAATGAATCAAGACAACTCAGGACAGATTTAAAGAAATGTCAGGATGTACCAAAGGTTTCATGTTCATACATCTTCTGACAGATTCTTCAATTCTAACATCCTCTGCCTCTTCTAAAAATCATTGGGAAAATGTGTGGGTTTTTTTTCCTTTTTCAACATTTCCCAATTAAAATGCAACATTTTGTTTTATTTTTATGAGATATTTAAAATGTAATAGCCATATTGTACACTAGTTCTCCTCCTTCATAATTTGCAAAAAACCCTATAATTCCTTAACAATATTTTTACAGAAAGGTCAGTGATGCCACAAACACATTTAGTTGACATTCCTTGGAGCTTTGGCCTTTGAAACATGTTCATCTGTTGTTAAATAAACATGTATTTTTAACTTACAACATCATCATGAGAGCTGTGTGCAGCTACCCCCACCAGTGCCTTGTGTCCACAACCTGTGGCAGTGGGGCTTTTACTATTGTCACCTAACACCTTCTCTCACTGCAATAGGGTCTTCCTCGCATTTGCCCAGCACCCCACCCACAGAAGTGTGGCTTTCCCTCTGGTAGTCCGGCACCTCCACCAGCGGCAGTGGGGTTTTACCCACCTTCACTCAGTACCTACTCCCATGGTAGCAGGGCTTCTTCCACGGTTGCCTAGCACATCCCCAAAACTATACTTGCTACCTGAAAGCATCCCACCCGTGTGCCCTGAGAGGACCACCTGACTTGTCCTTCAAATAGGAAATACCAGCAGTCTAAGGAGAGTAAAACCCTAGCGAGATCAAGAAGTAGGCCAACCCCCCAGTACAGTTGACTACAGGGAGCTCACAGCAAAATTCATACCAGCCTGATAAAAGTAGAACCCAGGACTCTAATTTCCTGGAAAATGGAACCAAGCTTCTTCAAAACAAAACGTAGGCAGCAACCACCATAAAAAAAAAAAACCCAGGAGAATCAAAGTGCATTGTTAGAGGATGTCCTGAATCTAGTGACGTGCATGGAGCAAACAGAAGTTGAGCTACCACAGAAAAAATATTCAGAATGATGCTTGGAGCCATATAAGATATGAGGGAAGAATTACAGAAAAAAGATGAAACAACAGAGGACATAGAGACCACTCACCAAAGGGAAATACAAGAATCAAGGGACAAGGTAACAAAAAGAAATAATAATTTAATAGGCTTTTTCAACAGATTAAGGAAGCTAAGGATCACATCAATAACCTTGAGGATACCCAGGCAGACCTCAATAAACAGAAAAGACAGTCAAACAAGTTAATCAAAGAAGCTGAAGAAAACCTGAGGGAAATGTCAGAGCTACGAAACAGAACATTAGAATAACTGGACTGCCAGAATAAGACACAACAAAGAAGTCAAGGTAAAAATAGTGAGGGAATGCTATAGAAAAATTTCTCCAGCTTAATGAATGAGAATCAGTCAACCATCCAGAAAGCAGGGAAGACACTGGCTATATTGAATCCAAGGAATAATTTTCCCTGGCATATTATAGTTAAAATATTAACTTTGAGGAAAAGGAGGAAATCATGAGAGCAGCTGGGGGAGTGGGTGGGAGGCAGTCAACTGTAAAGGTACCCAAATAAAAGTATGCTCAGCAGTATCATCAGACACCATGAAAAAGAGGAGAGATGGAGGACCATCTTCAGAAAGTGGAAAGAAAACAATGCAAATCCAAGAATCCTGTATCCAGCCAATGATCTGTCAAGATAGAAGGAGAAGCAATAATCTTCCCAGACAAGGAAAAACTGAAAGAATATGTTAAAAGAAACCCAGCTCTTCAAAAAGTTCTTGCTGACCCAGGGTTGTCAAACAACACTCATAGCACAAATAGGAGACCACCACATATGGAAACTCTACACAGAGGTCAACATTGCAACACCCATCTCCCCCCCCCACCCTGCCCCGCAAGATAATATGGGCTCAATGGTTAAAAGAAGGCTAGAATAAATTCAACAGTCATTTGCACAGTGCACTGATAAGAAGGGGGGTAGGAAAACACGGAACACAAAAGGTTAAAGATGGCATCACAGAGTCTGCTGATGGAGGTTACAAATCTGAATATCAATAGAATGAACTCACCCATTAAAAGACAGAGACTAGCATACTGGTTTAGTAAAGATAACCCATATATCTGCTGCCTACAAGAGACACATCACAAGGTTGCAGACAGAAATAGGCTGAGAATGAAAGGCAGGAGGAAAATATACTAAGCAAATGGCAATTCAAAAAAAGAAGGAGTTTCAGATCCAATCTCTGACAAAATTGATCTCAAGACTCAAGGCATAACTAGACATAAGAAGGGGCACTATATAATTATAAAGGAACTGGTAGACCAAGAAGCAGTAAGCATAATAAACATTTATGCACCTAACAAGAGATCAGTGAAATTCATCAATCAAATGCTCCAAACGATGACAAAGTAAATCGTAAGCTCAGCGATCATAGTAGGTGACATTAATCTACCACTTTCTGAAAAAGATAGAACACAGGTAAAGAAGCTTAGCAAGGAAATTACAGAACTAAACTCTACGATTAGGTGACTTGATCTGACAAGACATTTTCGGAGGTATCCACACAAATGCAAAAAATTCACATTTTTCAAGCCCACATGGCACTTACTCAAAGATAGACCAGATTATGGGACACAAGTTGACCCTATGTAAATTCAAGAAAAAAGATGACACTCAGACCTCCCTCTGGGACCACTATGCTGTAAGGCTCAAAATCAACAAAAGGAGGATTAAGAAAACAAGGGGGGAAATTGGTGGATGAATAAGTCTGTATTTCAAAATGAGAGGGTATTGAGGCAGATCAGATGAAATCAGGAAGTTCCTAGAAACCAATGTGAATGAGAATACATTTCCAAACCTTTGGGATACAGGAAAAGCAGTTATCAGAAATAAATTTATAGCAATAAATGCACACATGAAAAAGGAGACTTATGACACCAAATCATCAGCAATTTACAGTGGAGTAAACAGGACAATCTTACTAATAGCAAAAGAAAAGAAATAAAAAATTAGGGTAGATTTAAATGAGCGGGAAAATAAGAAAACAATGGGAAAAATCAATGCAGCAAAAAAGCTGGTTCTTTGAAATGATGAATATAATCAATAAACTGCTGGCAAACCAAAGAAAGCAAGGAAAAAATATCAATAGTCGGGATGAGGGGTCTAAAAAGGCAAATAACAATGGACCCAAATTAAACATAAAGACTAATTTCTAGGTACTGTGAAGATCTATACTCCATTAAATCCTACAACTTGGAAGACATGGGCATACTTGGAAAAACAATCCCTCCATAGACTAATTAGATGTCAAGCAACTCAACAGACACATCGCAATAGAGAAAATTGGTAAGCTTATCAAGAACTATCAACCAAAAAAATCCTTCAGGCCAGGAAACTATATGGGAGAATTCTACCAAGCACTCAGGGAAGAACTTCAGGGAAGCTCTTACACTGATCCTAAAAAACCTCTTCCAGGAATTGGGACTAACCTGAGAGCACTGGCCCAGGGAGCTCATAGGTTCACTGCAATAGGGAAGTGTACACACACAGGTGAACTAAAAATTGCCAAATATGATCTAATAAGAATAAAGCACCTGAGTACCTCGAAAGACTTCACCAAGAGGGTGAAAAGACAACCCACAGACTGGGAGAGGATTTTCAGTAATGACACATCAGACAAAGGGCTCATTACTAAAATCTACAACACCCTCATGACCTGCAAAAAGAGGAAACAGTTAACCCCCTAAGGAAGTGGGCAAAAGAACTGAAATGAACTTCCTAGGGAGGAAACCCATATAAGCATATGAGAAAGTGTTCGAAGTCCTTGGCCATAAGAGAAATGCAAATCAAAACAACCATGAGATACCAACTAACACCCCTGAGGTTAGCCCCAATCAGCAAATCAGAAAGCAGCAAGTGTTGGAGGGGCTGTGGTGAAGTAGGAAGCCTCCTCCACTGCTGGTGGTCATGTAGATTTGTATAGCCACTGTGGAAAGCAATCTGGTAATACTTAAAGAAAATGGAAATTCATCTACCTTATGACCCAGCCATCCCTCTACTGGGCATATACCAAATGGAAGCAGCAAATAAAACACAACCAGTCATATGCGCTCCAGTGTTTATTGCGGCACAATTCACAATAGCAAAGACTTGGAAACAGCCTAAGTTTCCATCGATAGACAAGTGGATTAGTAAACTTTGGCCCATAGACACAATGGAGTACTATGCAGCACTGAAAAGCACGGTGAGCACATGAAACACGTTATTTCGTGGGATGAGCTGGAAGGAATTATGTTAAGTGAGGTAAACCAGACTCAAAAGGACAGGTGTACCATGAGTCCCCTGAGGTAAGTACAATCAGCATGCCAGGAATAGAAGAATAAATATCTGTCTCACAATAAACGGGTGGAAGCATAGATAGTTGGAGGGAGGGCAGGCCACACCTCGGGAGGTACATGAGAGCCCAGCATAAAGAAGGAGAAGTGGGGCAGGGGGAGGGAGAGGCGGGGTGGGGAGAAACCGAGCGGATGGTATGGGGGGAACAGGGCACTAACCCACCCGGGGGAGAGTATTGGTTGTATCCCCACAGAACTGGAACATGCATATGGACCTCACCATGACACACCAAACTAGAAGGGCAACGTAAAGTACGGAGGAATCCACAAAGAGACTGAACCATACACCAGCCCCAACCAGAATTAGCCTGAGCCCCACAATCAAAGGGAGTATCACAGAAAATGAAAATAGATCATCTGGTGTGGGAAAGGAACTGACCTACCACACCACACCCAGAAGGAAGCTGAAGCAAAGGAAGGAGGAAGAACGGAGCGGAGCACACCTGGGCCCACCAAGCTCAGAGGACGATAACCCTGCTCGAGGGACTCATTGTACAATACAGCCAGCCCCACAGTGTGATACGACATCCTGCACTGTCCCATGGCCCTACACAGGACAGCACCTGAGACACAGTGGGGATGTGTGACTGAGTTGACCCCACCACACTGAGGCAAACACTGGGGGTGTGCAATGGAGCAGCGGGGGAAGCAGAGCAAGGAGATCCTGAGGGAGTATAAAGGATGGACTTTGGGACCAGGATGTGGCACCCCACCAGACTCATCCGGAAAACACTGCTAAAGGCCAACTAACAGACCTCGAACTACTAACAGAATTTTTTTTTTTTTTGCTGTCTGTTTTGTTTTTTCTTTTTTTGCCCTCTCTTTTAAAATTTGTATGTCAGTGGCTTTTTTGTTTGTCAGCATGTCAGTGTTGCTGCTGTCGATGCCATGTTCTTATGTGCCACTTGGGTGCTGTCAAACCCATCTGTGTTTGTATGCACATATTACTATATCTGCAGGTCCACCTAGATAAGATAGACTGGACAAACAATGTAAGAAGAAAATAACAGGACCAATGATCCCAGAGGGACATGAGAGTGTGGGAGGTAGGGGAAGGGAGGAGGTGTTGGTTAACCCAGGGACAAGGGAAAAATGAGTAGTTCAAAACCAGTGGAGGGAGGGGATCGGAGGACTGGTAGGGAGAGACCAAGGGCAAGGTAACTGAGAGGAATTACTGAAACCAGAATGAAGGCTGAACATTGTAGTGGGACATGAGGAAAGCATAAGAAAATAGAGGAAAGGAGTAGGAGGCAAAGGGCATACATAGAAGTCTGAATACAAGCATGTACATATGTAAATATATTTATGATTATGGGGGAAATAGACCTATGTGCATATATTTACAGGTTCAGTAGTAGGGTAGCATGTGGACATTGGGCCTTCTCGCGCACACTCTCTCAATACAATAACATCTTGCTCAGATAAATGGGCATTCCATGATACCCACCCTCCTGACATGATCACTGAAGACAGATGTGTGCATAAGCAAACGTGGTGAAGGAAGCTAATGGTTCCCAGCTATCAAAAAGATATAGCGTCTGGGGTCTTAAAGGCTTGAAGGCAAACAAGCGGCCATCTAGCTCAGAAGCAACAAAGCCCACAGAGAAGAAGCACACAAGCTAAGTGAATACAAGGTGTTGAAGGGACCAGGTAGCAGACACCAAAGAACAAAAACCATCATGGTGTGATCACCTTCCCCACAGAAACGCTGAAGATGAATGTGTGCATAATAAGTGTGGTGAAGAAGGCTGATGGTGCCCAGTTATTGAGAGATATAGTGTCTGGGGATTTAAAGGTTGAAAGTAAGCAAGCGGCCATCTAGCCCAGAAGCAACAAAGTCCACATGGAAGCAGCACACCAACACATGTGATCACGAGGGGCAGAGGGGGCCAGGTTTCAAACAACAAAGGCGGGGAACAAAATCATGTCACTGTGAATGAGGGGAGTGTGTGATGGGGACCCAATGCTCATCTGTATACAGCTGGACATCCCTTGCAGAGGGGTAGTGGGGAGATGAGTCACTCAGGGTTTAGTGTAGCAACAATGAAACTCAAAACCTTCCTCTAGTTCTTGAATGCTTCCTCCCCCCCAATTATCATGATCCCAATTCCACCTTGCGGACCTGGTTAGACCAGAGGATGCACAGAGGTGCAGTAGGGATCTGGAAACACAGGGAATCTATGATGGATGAACCCCTCAGGACCAGCCGTGAGAGTGGAGACACTGGGAGGGAAAGGATTGTAACAAGGGGGAACTGATCTTGGGGATCTACATGTAACCTCCTTTCTGGGGGATGGGCAACAGGAAAGTGGGTAAGGGGAGACGCTGGGCAGTGCAAGATAGGATAGAGTAATAATTTATAAGTTATTAAGGGTTCATGAGGGAGGAGGGAGCAGGGAGGGAGGGGGATGGAAAAAAGGAAAATGAGCTGATTCCAGGAACCCAAGTGGAAGGCGAATTTTGAAAATGATGAGGGCAATGAATGTATAAAGGTGCTTTACTCAATTGATGTATGTATGGATTGTGCTAAGAGTTGTATGAGCCCCAATAAAATGATTTATTTTTTTAAAAAACCTCTTCTAGAGTATAGAAAAAAATGGCCCATTGCCAAACTCTTTCTATGAAGCTAGCATATCCCTGAGACCAAAAGTGGTAGAGGAGTCACAATAAATGAGAACTACAGAACAATACCTCTCCTGATCACTGATCAAAAATCCTTAACAAAATACTGGTCAACGGAATACAAAAGTTTATAAAACCGATAATTCACCATGACCAATTTTAACTCATCCCAGGGATGCAGGCATGGTTCGATAGCTGGAAGTCCATCAAAATATTTGGCACATTGATAAGAAAAAGTATAAAAACCACATGATAAGATAAGATATATATGAAAAGCCAAAAGCCAAAGTAGTAATCAATAGGGAAATGATGAAAACAATCTATGGAAGTTACATAATATCCTGTCAACTTTTGAAGGGGTGGAGTCTAGCCTGTCAATCTGGTCACAACTTGACAACCCTGTTTGGAGGAACGAAGGAAATAAACAGCTCACTAGAGGCAGATATACTTACTCTCTGCTTTGTTTTTCTGTAGACAAGACACATGGAGCTATGCTGATGGCAACCAGAGCCTTGAAGTTGGAGTAGCCAGGGCTAACATGGTTCTACTGCCACTGGATCCACAAGATTTTCCACCCACTGGCCTGTGATCTTCCTGTGTTCAGCATCATTGCATGGCTACATGAGTCTAAAAATGAATTTATGGACTAGTATTGACATATGAGATAATACCGGACTTATGGATTTGATCTGGACTGGGCTGGGAGGTTTTCTTAATGTATAATTTGATATAAAGTTCTCTCATACACATATGAGTGTCTCTGGATTTGTTTCTCTACTCAACCTGGATTAACCTTGGGAGTGGTGTATTAGAGAAGCAAATCATAAAGATGGAGAATGGATGCTTGTTTGACCTCTGCCTTATGGTAGCTTTCATTCTTTGGCTATCCAGAGGTCAGATATGACCATGAAGTATAATGGGCTGTTTACGGAAAAGAATATGGGTAAAGTTTTGAGTCTTTTCTTTAGATGTTGTCTTTGGTTCTTCCTGTTTGAAATGGCGTAAAGGAAAGTGATTAACGTATATTTTGAATGCAGAGGTAGAAATCACCATTTGAATTTCTCAGAGACCATGCTGCTTAAAGAAAATGGCTGATAGAAGGTCAAATTGGCTGACAGAAAGTCTGGCTCTGTCTTGATGCAGCCAAATGCCTAAAATCATATATTATATCAATGGAGTAGTTTAGATCCAGATTTACATAAGCCAAATGAGGATTTTAAGAATTGAGTTTACTATCTGACTATACTTTGTTTATACTGATTTCCTCTTTATTATTGATATCATTATTGATATAAATGATTAATGGCAAGAATTAAAACAGAGAGTTTGTAAGCCCACTTGCCTTGAGCCATTATTTGGTTTTTAAATGGGTTTAGTACAGTGAATCTCAACCTGTCGGGCATGACCCCTTTGGGAGTTGAACAACCCTTTTACAGGGGTTGCTTAAGACCATTGGAAAACACATATTTCTGATGGTCTTAGAAACTGAGACACCGCTCCTCTGTCTTCAGGCAGGTACTCCCACATGCAGATACGCCCACATCCAGGTACTCAGTGTAATGACATCATCACGCCAATCCCGTCACTTACACCCATACAAATATAGTTGTATGTGATAGGGTTGGCCCCATAATGTACTTATGTTGACCAGTCACATGTGTAGAGAGCAGCTACTGTGTCAAGAACAGCTACTGTGCAGAAAGCAGTTGCTGTGTTGAAAGCAGATACTCTGCTAAAAGCAGCTACTCTGGTGAAAGCAGCAGTATTAGAGGTAAAATGACAATTTATGAATTATAATTACTGGGCAAATTTAAATCATGTCCTATAAAATCATCAACTACTTCAAAAAATATTTGTACCATGGGAATTAAATCTGAATGCTGATCCGTCTTTTTCTATTGAGCTATGGTTGATGTGAATATTGTCCTCTTGTGATGGTTACAGCTTTGTAAAAAATACAGCACTGAGAATGGTAATCATAGGAAACTTTAATGAAGTGTATTGACTGGGTGATGCCATGTATCATCTTTTGTATTATTAAAGCTATTGTTATATATTATTTTCATTAGGAAACCATACCATGACAATGGATCATGTAGAGAAGAACATTAAGAAAAGAAAATACAGGGAGGATTTTTTACAGTATGGTTTTACCTCAAAAATTACAGCAGGGATTGAGAAACTGCAATGTATTATTTGTTGTGAAGTTCAATCAGCCGAATCTATGAAGCTGAACAAACTAAAACACTATTTTGATAGCAAGCATGCCAGCTTTGCTGGTAAGGATACCAACTATTTCAGAAGGAAAGCTGATGGACTCAAGAAAGCTAGACTTGACACTGGTGGCAAGTAGCACAAACAAAACGTAGCTGCCATTGAAGCTTCATATTTGGAGGCACTCAGAATCACCAGAGATATGAAACCTCGCACCATGGCTGAGGATTTACTGTTGCCAGGGCCAAAGACATTGCTTGAGTTATTGTCAGAGACAAATTTGTTATGAAATTGAATGCAATTTCCTTATCTAATGACACTCTCCGCAGAAGAATAGATGACATGTCTAATGATATTCTTGATCTGGTAATCCAGAAAATTAAATCTGCTCCACTTCCAATATTTAGCATCCATCCTGATGAATTTATAGACATTGAAAACTGCTCACAGTTACTGGTTTATGTGAGTTATAGTAATTATGGTGAATTTAATGATGAGTTTCTTTTTTGCAAACCTCTTGAAAGGACAACTACTGCATGAGATGGATTTGACACATTTGGTTCATTTCTGAAAGCACATAACATCTCTTGGGAAAAGTTTTGTGGTGTTTGCCCAGATGGTGCTCCAGCTATGCTCGGATGTGGATTTCAACATATAGTACTGAATGACTCACCAAAAGTCATCAGAACTCAGTGAATGATTCATCGGCAAATATAAGCTACAAAGACGCTGCCACAAGAGTTAGAAGAACTAATGAGAAACATCATAAGTTCTGTCAATTTTGTAAAGGGGAGCACTTTAAGCAGTTGACTGCTTTCACAATTGTGCAAAGAGTTGGATTCAACAAATAATGCTTTGCTATTTCACTCGGACGTGAGATGGTTGTGAAGAGGAAATGTTTTAAAATGTGTTTTTGAGCTTTGTGATGAACTCAAAATGTTTCTTAATCACAAAACAAGACTGCAGTTCAAAGCACTTTTCAGCAATAGAAGTGAACTGCAGAATGCAGCTTACTTGGTTGCCATCTTTGCCATCTTGAATGAGTTCAATTTATCACTGCAAGGACCAAATGCAACATACCTTGATTTGTCTGAAAATATCTGATTATTCCAAATGAAACATCTGCTTTGGAAAAAAAAGGATTAAAATAAAATTTACATGATGCCTAATTTATCTGCTTTATTTGAGGAACATGACATTGAACCAGACAACAGGATTACAATGATAATTTCTGTGAAAGAACATTTGCAGATGAAATTTCATCAGACTTTCCAAATCTGCCTGACACCCCATTTGTACTCACCAGAAGTTCATTTACAGCACAAGATGAGTTCATTGAACTTACTAATGACAATGCAGCGAGAACTGATGTCTGTACAATGTCAGTTACAAAATTCTGGGTCAAGTTTTGCAGTTATATGCTGTTCTGTCTGAGACTGGGTTGCTCCTTCCATTTCCAACTTCCACTTTGTTGGTTATCAAGTCTAAATACAGAAGTAGACTTGTTGTGGAAGATGATCTTTGCTTTGCTCTTGCTAAGGAGGCCCCAGGAATTTCTGACTTGGTGAGAAAGAAGCTGTCTCAACCTTCACACTGACGTTGGCATTTTACACATACCGTCAAAAAATGTAGCAATGTAGTTAACTCTTGTTATAGTAAGACTGTTATCCATGCTACATCATGCTTCAAGATAAAATTTCACTTATTTGTAATTAGAAATAAATATTTTCCAAATATAATTATATATTGTTTTTATGATTAATCACTATGCTTTATGTTCAATTTGTAACAATGAAAATATATCCTGTATATCAGATATTTACATTTCAATTCCCAGTAGCAAAATTACAGTTATGGAGTAGAAATGAAAATAATTTTATGGTTGGGGGTCATCGCAACATGAGGAACTGCATTAAAGGATCATGGCATTAAGAATGTTGAGAACCACTGGCTTAGTGGAACCACTTCTTTGCCTACACAGAAGGCTCTGAAAAGCTAAGCCCCAACCGGTATCTTGAGTGCTCAGGACATTCGAAGGAGAAGAGACTTGCCTAGAGGGCTGTTGACAGTTTGAACAGGAAAACAAAGGAACTCTGTATTTTTGAATTTTGAACTAGTGATTTGTATTAGGAAATTGAAAAATCTGGAACATTGAAGAAACGCTCCTCTTTAGGACTGAATTTTAAAGGGAACCTGTGGGTAGGCTGAAATGCTTGCTAGGTGACAACGTAGATCCACTTGTTGAGTGGAAGTGAGAGAAATGCATCCATGAAGAGATGAGTTGAGTTTTGCCACTGAAACCCATGGACCTGGTTCACAGGGACTAGAGGTGAAGATGAGAGTGGGTTGACTGGTCTGAAATTCATGACCTAGCCCTAGGGGACTAGGGTTGTTGGGAATATTTGATGTGGCCAGGTTCTAAAGCAACCAATGGTCACATTCGTGAGACTAAGTGAGGCAGCCCACATTGAGCTGACCAGAACCTGACCAGATGAAAAGATTTTTGAGTTGGTAAACTGATTGATATTGCTGATGACTTTATGCATAACCTGTCCAGATTTGACTTTACTAATGGCTGCATTCTCTCAAGGTTCCAACTGGAATGAAAATTCTTCACATCTAAGAATATGATTGTCTCCTCAAAGAAATGGGTAGATTTAAAAGGGCAGTATACAAATTGGATAACCAAAATGGAGGGTTAAAGGCAGGAAATATATTTCTCAGGATTAAAGTGTAGGGCTTACTTAACTGCAATGGTTAAGCACAAATCGGCAAGTGTGTAGAAGATGGTTGTGTTGTTCACTTATGGAATATTATGTTTAAATGAGGCTTTGGCACGTATTGAATTGTATGCTTTTTAATTTTAGTACAGATATAATTTTATTATTGTTTTGTTAAAAATTATGTAAGTCTATAGAGTTGTGTAAGTGTGTAAAGCTGACAAGGGGTGGTCTGGGCAGTTAGATACACTCCTGTCAACTTGCAAAGGGGTAGAGACTAGCCTATTAGGTCACAACTTGACAACCTCACTTGGAGGAGAGAAAGAGATAAATAGCTCACTTGATGCCAGATGGACTCACTCTCTGCTTTGTCTTCCTGTTGACAATAAATATGGAGCTATGCTGATGGCAGCCAGAGCTTTGGAGATAGAGGATCCACCTGTAAACCCATGTCAACACTAATATGCTTCCACTACCACTGGATCTACAAGACATTCTACCCACTGGCCTGTGGTCTTATTGCATTCGGCATCATTGCATGGTTGTGTGACTCTAAAGAGAAATTTATGGACTAATATTTACATATTGGGTAATATTGGACTTATGGACTTAATCTGGACTATGCATGAATGTTTTATAAATGTACAATTGCTCTTTGGTGTAAAGTTATCTCTTATACACGACTAGTGTCTCTGAATTTGTTTGTCTAATCAACCCAGACTAACACAGAA
Source organism: Tenrec ecaudatus (assembly GCF_050624435.1). NCBI lineage: Eukaryota > Metazoa > Chordata > Mammalia > Afrosoricida > Tenrecidae > Tenrec > Tenrec ecaudatus. Next base: position 123,823,910 of record NC_134534.1, on the reverse strand, counting down.
TCCCACCAGACAAGGATGGCCCTTGTCCCCACTTCTATTTAACATCATGCTGGAGGTCCTAGCTAACAACATAAGGCAAAAGAAAGATATCAAATGCATTCATCTGGGGAATGAAGAGGTGAAATTATTGTTACTCACAGGTGATATGATTTTATATATGGGAAACACCTAAATGTCCACAAGAGGAGTGCTGGAAGTGACAGAGGAATATGGCAGAGTGGCAGGATACATGATCAACAAACTAAAGTCTATTGGATCGCTATATACATTGGACAAGTCCAGAGTAGAGGAGGTCCAAAAGGTAGTACCCTTCACAATAGCCAAATACAAATTGAAATATTTAGGATTGTACCTAACCAAAACAAAATATTTATATGAGGAGAACTACAGTACACTATTACAAGATACTAAGAGTGACCTACACAGATGGAAGGATATCCCATGCTTGTGGATTATAAGACTTTATACAAGTTTAATGCTATTTTAATACAAATACCAACATCTTTCTTCAAAGAATTGGAAATACTGACTATCAACTTCATATAGCGTGGGAAGAAGTCCAGAAGTAGCCGAGAACTCCTCAAGAAGGACAAACTCTGAGGGCTTGCTTTACCGGACTAACCAGAGTGGTCAAAACAACATGGTCCTGGTATAATGACAGATATTCAGGCCAATGGAACAGAACTGAAAACCCAGAAATGAAATCATCAGCACACAGACAACTGATTTTTGAGAAACATCTAAAAATATCATATGAGAAACTGATGCCCTCTTCCACAAATGGTGCTGAAAAACAATGGAAGTAAAAGAAAAAAAAACACTTGCAGAAAAAGGCAGTAAGACCATTATTTCACTCCATGCACAAGAATCGACTCAAGGTGGATCACAGACCTTGAGGTAAAACCCCAAATGTTAAGGCCATCAATGAGGGAATTGGAACAAACCTAATGACTTTGGCACAGGGAATACATAAGCTATTGGAAATGGGGAAGAACACAAATTAGAGGAAGCAAAAATTGGCAAGTGTGTATACTGAAGATAAAACACCAGTGTACTTTGAAAGAATTCACCAAGAGTGTAATAAGAAAGCCCACAAACTGGGAAACTATCTTTAGCAATGACAAATCAGACAAAGGCGTTGTTACTAAAAACTACAATATTCTGCTAGTCTACAATAAGAAAAAAACAAATAACCTATTGAGAAGGTCGGCAAAAACCTGAACAGATTTTTCACAAGGGCTGAGATCAAAATGGCCAGCAAAGACCTGAGAAAAGGTTCCCGATAATTATCCATAGGTGTGCCTGGAGTGACCCCCCCACACTGGAGCGAAACAAGAAGGGGCACAGCAGAAACACAAGGGGAACAGAGCAATGAAGCGCCCAAGGAAGCCCCAAAGTAGACCGCAGAACGGGTGGGGAGGGCATGGCAATCCACCATATCCAATTGAAAAACATTCAGAAAGGTCAGCCATCACACCTGGAAACATATACAGGCGTTTTTCCCTGGTTTTATTTTTCCTGTCTGTTTTTTGTTTACCTTTTCTTTTTTTTTTCATCTATCCATACAGGATAGGCAGGACAACCAATCCCCTCGAGATAACAATGGGGCCTATGTTTCCGGGGGGACATGGGGAAATAGGAGGGGTTAGGCAACAAACTCAGGGACCAGGGAACAATAAGGGATCTAAAATCGAAGGCAAGGAAGGTGTAGAATGCCTAATGGGGTTTGACCAAATTCAATGTAGTTGAGAGAAAGTACTGAGAGTTGAATGAAGGTCAAACATGACAGAGGAACAGGAATGAAATAAAAAGAAACAGGAAAGAACTAGGAGACAAAAGACATTTACAGAGTTATAAATATAGAAACGGACATATGTAAATATACTAATATATGTACATAAATTTAACTGTTAAGTATTAAGGTAGCTGTTCGATCATGTTTGAGACCTTCGACACCCTACCTTGTATGTCGCCATACAGGCCGTGCTGTCCCTCTCTGCCTCTGGCCGTGCCAACGGTACTGTGATGGATTCCGGCGATGGGGTCACCCTCACTGTGCCCATCTACGAGGGGTATGCCCTCCCCCACGCCATCCTGCGTCTGCACCTGGCTGGCCGGGACCTGACCGACTACCTCACTAAGAGCCTGACGGAGCGGGGCTGCCGTTTCACCACCATCGCGGAGCAGGACTTTGTGAGTGATATCAGGAGAAGCACTGCTACATCGCCCTGGACAAACGGCACTCCTTCAGGGTGATCTGGGAACAGACCCCTGTGGAAACAAACACACGAAGAAATGGATTGGAGTTGAGATGAGGAGAGGAGTGTGTTCGTCCTTGTTGGATCCCCTGCTCAAAGCACTTACAGCCAGAGGTGGTCAGCGCCAGGAGATTGAAACAAAGCCCGTCTGTGGTGAAGCCGGAGCACAGGAGCCACTGGTGCAAGGCCGACTAGAGCACAGCTTTTCAACCCAGGAGGGGGCGGTGTTGGGGACTTGCGTTCCACTACGCAGGGCCATACATATATAGCCTCAGAAACGCACAGCGGTTCTTCTACTCTGACCTACAGAGGGACTCTGAGTCAGAAGAGCCTCATTGGCAATGAAGAATGAATGAATGAACCAGTGAATGAAAATAGACCCTAGCATTATAGGTGTACTCAGGTCTCAGGGTGCAGAAGAACGAGTCCCTGATGGAGAAGCATTAGCCCTGAGATCCAGGCTACCATGGAACCTTCCTTCTCCTTGAAGTAAAATCTGACCCCTGATGGATCAGGGAGAAAGGAAAGAGAGTTCTTGGAACTGCAAGATGCAGTGAAGGCTGTGGGTCTCTGGTAATGCATCTGCATCCTCTCTGTGACTGCTTGTTCACTTCGATTTACCCTTGGATTACTGGTCTAGGGAAAACTAGATATTATATATGTAGGTTAGTTTCCCTTCAAGTGACAGAGTTTTATACGTTGGCAAGAGTGGACATAGTTCTCAAAATCACTTTAGCCACTGTATTAAGAGGGTGGAAAATCTGTTAAACTAGCAATAACTGATCAAGTGGTGATCTGCATCCATTGGGTGAACACACCAGTACCATCTGTGTGCCCCACCCCCACACTCCGCACCCCCCGTGTGTGCTCCTGGGTGTGCTCGCACCCAGCCTGCACGTCTGGAGGAATAGTCCATGGGTGCCCCACCTTGTCATTGTCCAAAGCCAGGAGTATTGTGAATGTCAAGCAGGGGAGCCATTACCCTTGCTATATGGCCTTCCTGATGCATATGCAGGCCTACACACACACACTAAGGTCCACGTGCATATGCTCATATCTCTGTTTAAAAAATAAATATGTCTGAGAAAACATAATAACCAATACAATTTCTTTTTTTTAAATCATTTTATTGGGGGCTCGTACAATTCTTATCACAATCCATACATCCATCCATTGTGTCAAGAACATATGTACATTTGTTGCCATCATCATTCTCAAAACATTTGCCTTCTACTTGAGCCCGTAATATCAGCTCCTCATTTCCCCCCTCTTCCCCACTGCCCCCTCCCATATGAACCCTTCACAATTCATGAATTACTATTTTGTCATATGTTACACTGTCCAATATCTCCCCCCGCCCTCTTCTCTCCTGTCAATTCCCCAGGTAGGAGGCTATATGTAGATTCTTGTAGTCAGTTCCCCCTTTCCACCCCACATTTCCTACACCCTTCAGGCATCGACACTTTCACCGCTGGTCCTGAAGGGGTCATCTGTCCTGGATTCCCTGTGTTTCCAGTTGTTATCTGTACCAATGTACATCCTCTGGTCCAGCCAGATTTGTAGGGTAAAATTAGGATCATGATAGTGGTGGGGAGGAGGCATTTAAGAACTAGAGGAAAGTTACATGTTTCATCGTTGCTACCCTGCACTCTAGCTCATCTCCTCCCCACAACCCTTCAGTAAGGGGGTATCCAGTTGCCTACTGATGGGCTTTGAGTCTCCACTCTGCACTCACCCTCACTTACAATGATATGGGGGTTTTTTGTTCTTTGATGTCTGATAACTGGTCCCTTCTACACCTCGTGGTCAGACAGGCTGGTGTGCTTCTTCCTTGTGGGCTTTGATGCTTCTCAGCTAGATGGCTGCTTGTTTATCTTCAAGCCTTTAAGACCCCATATGCTATATCTTTTGATAGCCAGACACCATCAGCTTTCTTCACCACATTTGCTTATGCACACATTTTTCTTCAGCAATCGTGTCGGGAAGGTGTGCATCATCGAATGCCAATTTTATAGAACAACGTATTCTTCAATTGAGTAAAAAATAACCAATACAATTTAAACACAACATATGTAACTCTTCTAAAAAGGGTTTATTCCACTTACCCAGAAGCCTAACTTACCATTATTTACTTATTTGCTTATTTATTTTAATGAAGTTTGTGGTGATTTGTTGTAAGACAATTATTTGATAGTACTTCAAACACAAGAAGCATTCTTTAACCAAATTTAGCTGATATGTATGTTGGTCTTTCAAACTCTTTTACATGATCTCTTTTGCTTACAAGTCAACAAGCGGAGCATTGTGTGAGATCCTCACTGGTCACAGGTATCAGTCACTTACGGACTGTATCACAGTCATGACCAGAGATGATGGAGTGAGGTCCCTCCACCTTGAGCTAGATTAATCCTGCTCTCAGGTGAGGACTTGCATGATTTCTCCAGGAATCAGAATGGGAAAGTTATTGTAGTGTAGTGATGCCATAAGAATTAATACCAAACTTGTCTCAAAGAGTTAGAGATTGAAATAGTCCCAAAAGCTCCACTCTTGCCTCTTGCTCTGGCATTTTATTAGTCTGTTCGATTCTCTCTCTCTCTCTCTCTCTCTCTCTCTCTCTCTCTCTCTCACACACACACACACACTCCCACCCTGAGTATATTCCTTCAAATCTCCCCGGGTTCTGTCAATCACTTCAGTGTTCCACAGAGCTCACAAAATTTCAAGGAAATATCTGTCACCATAGTTGGTACTATTCAGTCCAAAATATGTAGGCAAGGCAGGGTAAGCCAGATATGGAGCCAGCGGATGCACTCCACAGCTGAATTTGACTGGTGATGAGACCACACCCACTGCTTCTCAGTGGGCTCATTTTAGACACAGCTAGATGGCAGTGAGGGACCCTGCTCACAGTTACTCAAGGTGAATCCCATCACTATCTCCCACAGCCTTCTTACCAAACCCATGCCCTGGAATGTCTTTTGGAAGGAGTAACATAGTACAATCGAATTTCATCCAAACATAAAAACCTGTTATCTACTTCTGGTGTGTATCATTTATTTATGCCTATCTGACCTGGGGCCTCTGACAAGATGCTTGTTGTAGGCACTGGCATCCTGCTAGTCCTAATCAGCCAGGCCAATCCAGAAACAGCTGCCTTTCTCTTCTCAGCTGCAGTATATAATTCCGTATTACATCCGTTTTATGTAATCATATTGGAGACAACCCTTAAACAAAGAGTCCGGTCAGATTCTCACCCTCTACTCAGGTCAGAACTCAATCTCATCCCATTTCTGTTAGCAGAGAATGCCCTCCAAAGTGGTAGCACAGCTACAGGTGTGTGAAATCCAGAAATATTATGTATCACATAGGCATTAAGACCGGAAGGCCCATATTAATTGAGTATAACTCCTGGAGAGTGATCAGACACAGATAAGGACTCCGTGTGGCCCACACTGGGAAGTATGCACAGTTTTAATTAACTGAGGTTCACATTTGTGCATTTTAGATGTGTTAATAACCAGTAGAAACATTAAAACAAAATATATAAATCTAAAACTCAAAGTTTCCAGGCAGATGTTTGCAGTATCTGAGTTTTATTTTTAAACTGGGGGAAATTATGAGGAAACACTGAGTCCCTTTCCTACCTACTATGGTAATTGAATACATGGAATAAGACACACTGATGGGACCACACACACACACACACACACACACACACACACACTAATGCTATGTATAAATGTGCATGCTGATGTGCACACACACTAACACCAAACTCACATATACTAGTATTGTGCATATACTTAACACATACATATTAGCACACGTAATTACCATAACAAACATGTGTATAAATACGGAAATGCACACACATATTATGTAAAGAGTAATGGGAAGGAAAATACAAACACTAAAATAGGGGGCAATATCATAACCAAAGAAATACAGACATTAGCACACATGATATCGCCTAGTCTAGCCCATTACCCACAGTTTAGTGCATGAAGACAGGGAAAATCAAACACTCATCGATGAAGTAACACACATTATTATGAGTGTGAAATTGCTTGGGAGACATTTTCTGTGCAGGGACAAGAAATAAGTGATAAACTTAACTAATTCTTCCTAGACTGCTTCGTATTTCTCTAAAGCAGGGGTGCTCAATACATCGATCACGATCTACTAGTCGATCGCAAATGCAGTGTGGGTAGAACACATGGCATTAAAAAATGAGATGCAAGCCTATCATTAATCCCGTCACTTAATTGATATACAGCACAGCCAATCAGATGCAATCTTAGGTGTCAAGCGCATGCGCAAACAACTGCGCTAAGTGCAGCAAAACTGACAAGCTAAGTTTTCTCCAATTTTTAGACCTTGTTTTTTTTTTCTCTTAAATGTACGAAGGGTCTTAAAATGAGTGGCGAAGCTGGATCAAGGAAGAAGATAAAAACGTATCACTTTCATACGGAATGGGAGATGTTGACACTACAAGCCGACATTCAGCTGAAGTCCAGAGCGCAGGAACAGTTCTGGAACTTAGAGGAAAAGTACCCAAACATGAGAAAATGTGCTACCTTCTTGACTGCATTATTCGGCTCTACTTATTCATGTGTCAGCCTTTTGCCACATAAAGATCATTAAGTCTAAGTACCCTTCCACCATGACTAATGATCATTTGGAAGTGTGCTTGAGGCTGGCTGTCAGCAGCTACTGTCCAGACTATGCATCCCTGGCTCAATCCATTCAGTGCAAGTCAACAGAGTAAACTCAGGTAATGACCAAAAATGTGCATAGTCAATTGTGCTGTGTTGTGCAGTACGGACTTATGCTGTTATGCAAGGCACATAAACATACTTTGCACATATAAAGAATTTTCAATGCATTTATGAATAAATAAAAATAAATATATGCTTTGCATTTTTGTAGTTGGTAGATCATTTTGGCTTGTCATTTTATAAGCATGCTGAATAAGTGTGAGCACCCCTGCTCTAAAGTGATCCGTGGGTTCTGAGCGCCCCCTGCTGCTCAGCCCTCTCCCTGCAGGGAGGCTGATGCAGTCTTTCGCGACATTCCTTCCTAAGAGGAATGGGACAAGATGACCTGTTGGATTCTCTGGACAAGAGGCAGTCAAGACAGATGCCCACAGGGAGCAGGGACAACAGGAGGTGCATGAATATCAGAACAAGGAAAACATAAAGTGACTAAGGTGGCAGATGAGAGGACAAGGAGCCAACCTAGACACATGGGTGGGTGATTTCGGAAATTACAGGGGGGAAATCTGGACCAAAGTTCCAAGTGGTCTTATCATCATTTTAAGTTCAGGGAGTAGTGATGAGAGGAATGTGGAAAGACTCAGTTATTTCCCTGTGGGAACTGTGAGATGTGGAAGAACCCCAGACCAAAACAGCCAGCCAGCCCTGAAGCTCCAGCTGCACCTGTCCTGTGTTCTGTGGCTCCTGCGCACACCAGACTTTCAGGCTTTTCAGATAGAATGTATTCTGACCCATGTCTCTGGAAATGTCAGATCACCATTTCACAGAGTCTGGGTGGCATGTTGAACCATCACCATTACTAATAACTGAAACCCACTGCAGACCATTCCTTGGTGCATGGTGATCCCATGGTATAGCTACTGAAGATTGATCCAGAGGCTGCACTGGAGAGTCTCAGAGACCCCCAGATTGTCACAGGTCTTCCCCCAGACTCAACCAGCTGCACCCCACACTGGATACCCATGAACAGGGAGACATCGTCATCAGGAAAACCATCCCTCACTCCTTCAATGTCCACTCACACATACTCGCTCTGCATAAAACAGCCCGTTAACATGGTAACAAGGGAAAGAGAACTCAGTACAAAGTCCAAGGTGGCTTGTCTGTATTCAGTCCTGACCACTGAATGAGGACATCTGGGGGCTTCTCCCAGAGCTGCAGGCTTGAGACAGCACTAGTTTCTTCCATCAGAAAAGAGAGGCTTGTTTGCAAACCCTCTTGTTATACAGGGAGATCAATGATCGGATATTTCCAAAGAAGTCAATGCCTCAGACACGAATGCATGAGTGTTGTGAGAGAATTTGTTGGTAATGCTAATATTTGAGAATGACAAATTCTTGTCATGTGATTGTGGTCTAATCTGCCATCAGCTGGACTCACCAAAGGATGGGTTCTCCAGTAAGGAAAGTACCTGGGGGTTAATTTTGTTGATTTACTAATATTCAATGCCTAATTTCACCTAATTTTCACCATTGATGTCATGAGATGCATGAAGAACAAATTAAAGCTGCTTAACAGTTAATCTCCCACTAATCCCATGCTCTGTTATTTCTAATCAAACCCTTAGGACCCAGATGATTGTGGAAACAGGGAATTAAAGGTGCTGAAATTGGAGCAGATCAGGATCGCTTGTCAGGTTATGTTCTGGGGCAAAAAGGTGGATCTTCCTTATTTGGAACGTTTGTGACTCCTGGAGAGTAAGAGACACAGAAAATGGGCAGGAGGACCTACTCCCAGGCCAGGAGCCCCAGCCCTGTGTGGGTGGGTGGGAACAAGATCAGGGAGGAGTACTGTGCTGTACCTCTGTAAACCAGAAGGTAATCTCAATAGATCTTTTCCCGAGTCCTTAACCTGCCAGGGACAATTCACCTGATGTCCTCCTAGTTGCTAGATTTCTCTGCCATAGGACTCTATTTCATGCTATGGTTCATATAGGTTCCCAAGACCCAGGGCTGCATGATCAGCATCCAGCCAACTTGGTCAGAGAGCCTTTATCAATTGATGAGAACCTGAAGAGTGACTTTAAAGTCCTCCTCTTGAGTGAGGAGCTCCATGGGCTGCCAGAGGGGATTCCTGGACCCAGACACATGGGGTCCTTGGGATGACCACATTTCCAGTTTAGGACTGAAGATTAAGCCACTTCGAGTAAATCCTAAAACAACAACAAAAACCTTGGAGAAAAAATCCTAACCTAAAGTCACAGGCTTACAGGAGTTTCAAGAAGCCATGATCTCAAACCTCTAGGGGTTACCATCTCACGTGGACAGAGGGGTAACCAAAATCTTCCTTGGAGTCCCTTTCCTAGATCTGAAAACAAGGCCAAGTGTTTGTCTGGAGCAATGCAGACTCCACCTCCACCTCCAAGTGCAACCTACATATACATCTCCCGTGTCGCTGCCACTGGAGCAAAGCAACCATACCGATGTCCTAAACCCACCCTACTCACCTGCAGCAAGGAAACAGCTTCTGTTTGTTGGGGGGCTGCTCTACTGAAAACACTGCATGACAGGATGCGGTTCCTCCACACGCAGCAGCCCTAGTGGGATGGGGGCCTGGGCTGGCTCAGAGTGCCAGTGTCCAGTGTCAGCTGACAGGGGAGACATGTGGACACTCCCTGGTCATCCTGAGGTACACATGTGGCATCAGCCAGCAATATGACTTTCTGGGACCCCTCCTCTGCTTGTCATAGGCTCCTGACAAAGCCCCCGCCTTTTAGTCCAACTCCAATCAACATGGAAATTCAGCAGAAGGCCCAACCTTTTGGAGACTCAGCATGGTCCAGGCCTAGAAGCTGAGTTGCTGCTGCAATTCCCCATCAGCAAGGCACTCATTCAGAAATACCTTCACACACTGCTACCCACTCCAGAGCCTGTGATTTAAACTTTCCCATTGCTCTACACAAAGCCCCTCTTTATTCCAACCCCATCACCCACTTCTGAAGCGATGAGAAGTCTAAAGTGAATTTACCTCTGGCTAAGAGAGGGTCAGGGATGCTGTGTTAGACAAGGTTCTCTACAGAAACAAAACCAGAGGATAATAATTTCATATATATTTATACAGATAGATATATAACATAAGAAATAAACAGTTAATTAAATTATAAAACAATACAAATGACCCAGTGCAACTCACTCCTGTGAGACAGCTGTGAGACACTGGCAGTCCTTCAAGTCTTGAAGGCCACTGGCTAGTCCTCTGTAGAGCAATTCAGGCTGTCCGGGCACAGGCAGCAAACAGCAAGGCAGGTGGTCACCAACAGTCAGCCAGATGACAGGGTCTGACAGTCCCCAGCTCAAGAGATATAAATTCCAATGGTGTGACAAAGCAGGTCCTGAAGGAACCTCAAATTACAGTGCCACAGTCCACAGGTTATATGTCCCACAGGTAGTGTAGCTTGCAAATTGAGGAACAGAACCAGCAAGGCAGCTGCACACTGTTCCGATGATCAAAGAGCAAGAGACAAGAAAGGCGATGCTCACAGGGCCATTTATCTCTCCACCCTTCAATCAATTCCACATGTGTTTATCAGCCAGGTTGGCACACTACACTATCTACCTCAGATACCCACTTGATTGAGAATGCATCAAACAAGACTGTGCCTGAAGGGAACCCAGGGGCTCTGGGCGACCTTCTGATACTACTGTCTCCTTTTGATCCCCTGCCCTGGAGCACCAGCCAGGAAGTTTCCTTGAGTGTGGCACTCACAGGAAAATGCCTGACCTCCTCTACCACCATCAGGTCCGTGGCTTCCCGTGGTCCCTGGGAAACTCCTCCCTTCTGAGGAAGGAGGGGCTGCAGGCCCGGCCCTAGGCTCCAGAAGTGCTGGCTGAGAGCTTGTGCAGTGCTGACATCTGGGAGGAGGTGGGGAGCACTAGGCACAGCACCCAGCACTGCACCTTGGTCCACATGGGTGGCTATGTGCCAGTGAATCTGCTAATATAATCTCAGAACAAGGCTATCCACACCTCCAGGCCCCTGAAACTTTATGGGCAGGTCCATTGCTTCATCTCCTACCACAGCCTGAGTACTGAGCATTGCAAAGAAAGTGCTCCCTGTCCCTCCCCCAGAAGAATTTACTTCAGAGGACAGCGCTGAAGCTGCACCTCAGGGAGAGGGGCATGTCTTATCAGAGCACAAAGGAGCAAATGAAGGGGGAGGAAGAGCACATCCTGGACCACCAAACCTTGAGGACAATATCCCTGCTCAGAGCAGCCAATGCACAGAGAGGACCGTATGGCCAGCCCCACTATGAGACACGACATGCCTCACTGATCCATAGCCCTATAGGGGACAACACTGGAGACACAGTGTGGGATCTGATCCCACCACACCAAGGCAAACACTAAGGGCATGCAACAGAACAGCAAGGGGAACAGAGCAAGGAAGTCCCAAGCGAGTACAAAAACTAGTCTTTGGGGCCAGGGCATGGCATTCCATCAGACTCGGCTGGAAAACACTGCTAAAGGTCAACAAACAAACCATGAACTATTTACAGGCTTTCTTTTGTTGCTATTGTCATTGTTTTGTTTTGTCCCTTTGTTTTGGTCTATCCTTTTTTTGTGCATACTATTATCTCTGCAGGTCTATCGAGATAAGATAAACAATCTGGAGGAGAAAACAATGGGACCCATGGTTCCAGGGGGACATGGGAGAGGGGGAGGTAGGGGGAAGGAAGGGTGTTAACCAACCCAGGGACAAGGAAACAACAAGTGATCCAAAATCAGTAGCAAGGAGGTTCTAAGAAGCCTGGTAGGGCTTGATGCAGGTTAATATAACTGAGAGGAATTACTGAAACCCAAATGGAGGCTGAGCATGATAGTGGGACAAGAGGGAAGTAAAAGGAAATAGAGGAAAGAACTAGGAGGCAAATGGCATTCATAGAGGCCTAAATACAGGCATGTACATATGTAAATGTATTTATATGTGATGATGTGCATATATTTACAGGTTTAGTATTAAGGTAACAGATGGACATTGGGTCTCCACTCAAGTACTCCCTCAATGCAAGAACACTTTGTTCTATTAAATTGACATTCCATGATGCTCACCTTTCCAGCAGGATCACTGAAGACAAAAGTGTGCATAAGCAAATGTGGTGAAGAAAGCTGATGGTACCCAGCTATCAAAAGATACAGCATCTGGAGTTTTAAAGGCCTGAGGGTAAACAAGTGGCCACCTAGCTCAGAAGCAGCAAAGTCCACATGGAAGAAGCACACCAGCCTGTGTGATCACAAGATTTCGAAGGCATCAAGGTATCAGGCTTCAAAGAACAAAAAATCATATTGTGAATGAGGGGGAGTACAGATTGGGACCCAGAGCTCATCTGTAGGCAACTGCATATCCCCTTACAGAAGGGTCTCAGGGAGATGAGCCAGTCAGGGTGCAGCGTAGCAATGATGAAACACACAACTTTCCTCTAGTTCTTAAATCCTTCCTACCCACACCCTCCACCCCACTATCATGACTGCAATTCTACCCTACAAATCTGGCTAGACCAGAGGATGTACACTGGTACAGATAGCAACTGTAAATACAGGGAATCCAGGACAGATGATCTCTTCAGGACCAGTAGTGAGTGGCAATAACAGGAGGGTGGGTGGAAAGGGGGAACCGATTATAAGGATCTATATATAATCTCCTCCTTGGGGGATTGACAACAGAAAAGTGGGTGAAGGGAGACATTGGACAGTGTAAGATAGGACGAAATAATAATAATTTATAAATTATCAAGGGTTCATGAAGGAGAGGGGAGCAGGGAGGGAGGAGAAAAAATGAGGAGCTGATACCAAGTGCTCAAGTAGAAAGCAAATGTTTTGAGAATGATGAGAGCAACAAATGTACAAATGTGCTTGACACACAGGGAATATATGTATGGATTGTGATAAGAGTTGTATGAGTCCCCAATAAAATTATTTTTAAAAAGAAAAAAGAAAGAAAGGGCCCCCTGAGCTGCCAACATCTGGCATGAACCCAGTAGGACCCTGACCTTCCAGGTCTATTTGCAAACCCAAGACCTCTCCAGGGAGAATGAGGAGGCTTTATAACCCCAGGAGGTTTTCAAGGCTAACAAACTCACAAAGTCTGTTCCCCTCGATTGTGTGAGGGGTCCATCATGGAAATCCACTGTAGGCTAGTGACGATGAAGCTTAGAGGGGACAAAGGTAGGTGTTGCTTTGGTTTAAACATTACACTAATAATCCGAAGGTCAGCAGTTCAAAACTCTCAACCACTACACAGGTGAAAGATGTGGCTGTTAATTCAAAGATGTACTACCTGAAAAACTATGGAGAAAAATGTATTCTACCTGAATAGATTACTATGAGTCCGGATTGACATGATGGTTTTGGATTAAATTTGAGGATGTGCTTGATGGGGGGGAGGGGGAGCACTTTGAATTTTTCATCCTGTTGGCTTTGTGCAGAACCACCAAATCTATATCCAAATGGTTTTGATTCTGTATATTTTCACCAGCAATGAATGACAGTTTCTTGCTGCTTTGTTGCTTTACATCTATGGAAGAAGCATTGCCCAAAGTCCCTTCAAGCATGAGATTTTCATGGACTTTGACTTGTTACCAGCAGAAGCAAGTCTCTATGGATGAATATCATGCTTGGTAAGTTTGAGGAACAGCAAACAACAAAACAAAACAAGAAGGTATTCCCTTGGTGAGATGGACTGACACAGTGGTTGCAGAAAAGGGCTCAAACAGCAACAATCCTGAGGAGGGCGCAGTAATTGCGGCATTTCATTCTGTTGGACAGAGCTTCACTGTGAGTCAGAACTGACTCTGGAGCATGTAACTGCAACACCATTGGAAAGTTCTTGGAACTGGCCAAACCTATAGAAGTTTAGAATTGTGTGCGTGAAAAAACAACACACACAGAAAAAGTCACGTGTGTATTGGTTGGTGTAGATTCCCTGTAGAGGCTGTCAACATGAGTGAACTGGCAAACTCCAGACACAAGAGGACCACTTCGCTCAGCATCCCCTCCACCTGCTCCAGGGGAACTCTGTCTTTCCTGGGCCCTACAATGCCCCTGAAACCCAGGACCCTGCAGGTTGAGATTGTTACCACTTTCACTTCACTGGGTCTTCTGTGCTTCTCTGACACGGTCGTACATCTACATACCAGGCTGCTCAACTGCAACCAAACTGAGATCTTGGAGGTACAACTTGTGACGGGGGCTAGAGATGTGAAAGCTAGGCTGTAGTTAGCACTCCCACCAGTATGTGTGCCTACCCCCCACATCATGTAGTTTCGGTTTTCCAGAGCCTGACACATGCAGAAATGTGATAGCTGCTGAGCCGGAAGTCACATGGTGATGGCATTTTGAGAAGGACCTCCCACTGTTTCATTCGATTCTAGCGGCTGCAACTCTCATCTCAGCCCTAGGAACAACGCTACATTCTTATTTACACCCAGGTGTATAGTTTCACAGTATACAAAGCTATTGTCTATTCCTCCCTCTACGTGTGTCACCAGAAAACAACGACTTCACAAAATAAAGCTGAACATTGTACAGTCACTGCCTGACTCCAGCTCACTCACCATCCCCTCAGGTTTCCTGACACGCTGAGCATGTTTCACAGTAATGGGTGACAGTGTCCTTAGGCTGCTAAGCTGACCGAGGCATCCAAGGGGAAGACATGTCCTTGTGTGAAGCCCTGAACATATGCTGGCGCCCCATGGTTGGTGTGGATCCAGCCCATGCACTGAAGGCTTTTTTCCTTTTGCCTGCTGCATCCACTTCAAACTGTAGCTAATCAAGGGGAATCTAGAAGTCCTGCAGGACACCTTCACTAACTAACTGCCTTGTCTTTAATTCAGCCTCAGACTACACCTGCTGGATCTGAGAATGTGCACCTGTGAAGAAAGAATATGGAAGATGAGAGCCCTAGTGTTGCCACAACATGCTTCTTAGCCTTAGGTCCAGGTAGTACCTTACCTAGGGCAACTGCTAGTGGGAAAATGAAGCTCCATACCCACCCCATGATGGGTAGACTTTGGTCTCAGCCATTTAGCTGCCATCTATATAGCACTGATCTTGCTTAGTTAGGTATCAGAGGAGATGGCTTCCACTTTCAACTCTATAGGCCACTCATATTTGGATATAACTCAGATTCATGAGTACTCAGATTCTAGTCTATACAGCAACCCACTGAAAGCCCAGCTCTGGAAACTGGCATGTTCAAGACTGCCGATGGATATTGACAGTGAGTACAGAGCCTGCAGGGGAAAGTTCCAGAAACCACCAAGGCTTCTTTAAGTCTCCCCTAGTATCCACCAGGGCTGTGTTTATAAAGAGGGGAAAAATACTAAAGGAAAGTAGCAAGTAAAATAAGAATCCAATTGAGGAACTCAATAACCCACTCTTGTTATGTTAATTGTGTCTCCTAGAAAGACAGAAATCCTTATGGTTTCCTCCACCTTACGTCTTTATGCAAGTAATCAGCTTCATCTGCCTTCCTCACAGCAGCTGATGTGTTTAAGCATCTCAACCCACACAACCCACTATTGAACCAGATAGTCTTTCATTCACCTTTAGAGATATACAAATCGGAATCAGAAATTAGATAGCATATCACACCAACTCAAATGATAATTATTTTATAGAAACTAACAAGAAGTGTTGTGTTAGGCCGGGTTGACTGGAGAAAAACAATTCAGTGACATTCATATATGTGTAAAAGAGAGCTTTAAATCAGGAGGTAATTATCTAACAAGCAAACACCCCGGACCCATCCAGAACAAGTCCATAAGTCCCATACCAGTCCATAAATCCCCTTTCAGACTCACAAAACCGTGCAATGATGCAGAATGCAGGGAGACTGCGGGCCAGTTGGTGCTGAGCTGTGTGGATCAATTGAATGGTGGTGTCTAGGGCAGCTCTCTGAGTGCCTCAGAGCAAGAAAGTGGAGGCGAGAGCGAGAGCGAGAGCGAGAGCGAGAGCGAGAGCGAGAGCGAGAGCGAGAGCGAGAGCGAGAGCGAGAGCGAGAGCGAGAGCGAGAGCGAGAGCGAGAGCGAGAGCGAGAGCGAGAGCGAGAGCGAGAGCGAGAGCGAGAGCGAGAGCGAGAGCGAGAGCGAGAGCGAGAGCGAGAGCGAGAGCGAGAGCGAGAGCGAGAGCGAGAGCGAGAGCGAGAGCGAGAGCGAGAGCGAGAGCGAGAGCGAGAGCGAGAGCGAGAGCGAGAGCGAGAACTTCCCTGGGCCTTCCTTTCCTTATGAGAAGGCCACACTGTGGCAATAAAATTGTGTGAGAAAAAAAACAGTAACAACTAATATATATTTATATTTATCAAATTATTCCTAGACACTCTTTTTTAAATCATTTTTGGGGGAGTTTTTTCAACTCCTAACACAATCCATCCATCCATCCATTATGTCAAGCACATTTGTACATTTGTTACCCTCATCATTCTCAAAACATTTGCTTTCTACTTGAGCTCTTGGTATCAGCTCCTCATTTTCTCCTCCCTCCCCACCCCACCTCACTCCTAGACACTATTGATCAGATTTTTACAAATAAATTTGAATACAAAATAACTTTCCATCAGTTGTGAATTCCCTTCTTTAAATATCCTCAAATAAGAAATACATGAAGAAGATATAATTAAGCAAATACAACCTTTATAAGTAATTTGTTTTCACTGGTTATTCCTGCTCTGTCACAATGTTATAGTGTCTTCTTGGTACTCATAAATTAAAAACGTGAAAAATTTTATGCTCTCCAAACCCGAAGAAACAGAGAGAGAAAGGGAGAGAGGGAGAGTGGGAGAGAGGGAGAGAGAGAGAGAGAGAGAGAGAGAGAGAGAGAGAGAGAGAGAGAGAGAGAGAGAGCATATTTAAACCTTAGAGGATTGATCAATGCTGAATGAATTTGGGCAAAGTGTGAATTTACTAATGAACAAAACTAGTCTGATAATTGAGATGAACAGAGAAAGGATCATGAAGTATTGCATTTTCTACTGGAGAAAAAATGCAGAACACAGTGTTAAGTGCTAGGTTGTAGGTGTTCCCTTGATAGGTGTTAAATAGGATCCATGGTCTCTTATGTTCACTCGGCTTCCCCATTCTCCGTGCTTAGGCTAAGTTTTTGTTTGCTATCAGTGTTTGCCTGTGCGCATGGGTGTGTGTGGAAGCAAAGATGTTCCTAGGGCTTCCATGCATTCCCCAAATTCACATCCCTGTAGCAACCTAACCCAATCCACCTGGGGTCTACTCTAACTTCAGCCGGACTAGCCCAAGGATGGCTATTCCAATAAGCAAGGTCCTGGAGGAAGATCATGTTGATTTACTAATCATACTGAAGTCGGTCCAGGTGATTACCATTTAATCTGTCTCCAGTCTTCCCTCCTTTAATTTCAAGCTCACAGTCAGGACTCAGGTGGGAATTGATTTAAGCTTCTAAAATTGGGGAAGAAGTTGATTTCAGCTCAGGCTTTGCTGGGTGGAAGAAAGTGGATCATCTGTGCTTGGATGTTTTGATGCTTAAGAGACCCTGAAACCTGGGTAGGGGGAACTATCTCAGGACAGGTATCCTCAAACAATAGGAAAGCTCAGGAAGAAATACTGTTTGTTGCCTCTGGAAGCCACTGGGGCAGAGCTCAAAGGTATTCAGTCCCATGCCAACACCCTGACAAAGAAACCTCCACTAATGACGTTTTAGGGGCTGATTTGTCCACCCCAGCACCTCACTTGAATTCCAGGCTATACTGAGATATCCATGGGTCAGGTGCCTGGTCACCATTTCACAGGCTATGTCAGAGAGGAATTGGCCCACTGTTGTTATCATGAGTCATTCTGTGAGGACGTACTTTTCCTGAGTGGACGGCCCCAGTGTCCTGAAAGAGTTCCTGCCACTGGATACACAGGGATTGACACCTTTCCACTTTGGGGATCAGATGCAGCTCCTGCTTGCAGGATGTTTTATGAGGTTAAATCGCTGGCTCACAGGAATCTCAAAGAGGCATGGACCCACATTCTTGCAGAGTTTCCAGTTCACACTGGTATCAGGGGTGTACAAATCTTCGGAGTGCTTTTCTAGGTCTCAGGAAAAGGCTAGTATTCGTTTTGAGAAATGGAGACCATGGTTCCCATGTAAGCACTTTTAATTGGCTGGCTTGTGCATCTCTGGTGACGTGGTCCCCTGGGAATCAGGGAGGGAGGGATTGATAATACAATAACCAGTAATTAAATTGCTCTATTTAACATTTGGTTTCACCACATCTTTGAGGGAGAAGCCAGGTGTATTGGGGATCTACAAATTAGTGAATAAGTACAATTGAGCCCTTGGGCATCTTGCTTATTGTGTAACTCTTCCCTGTGTGTTTCTGATAGCAGAAACGACTCCTTTAGGCCAGGACACAATCGACTGAAGATTCACAGAATACCTGTGTTAGACCTTGGCCATGGTATTGTTTGTCATATTTAAACATTTGCTTGCCACTTTATTTTGCCAGCTACCGTGAACCAAATGCAACTGATGTGTTTGTGCTTTCTGATTTTCCTTACATTAAGCTAAAACCTGAGAGAAATGACAGCTCCACAATTTCTTGATGGACTAGGTTTGGGGTTCAATTGAGGGCTGTAGGGTACTAGAGCCAGAGATCAGAATCTAGGTCCTGGGATTAATCAATGCTTCCGGTTAAGGAATAAGAGAGAATTAGGAGTTCAGTGACATGACTTGCGTATAGTGTTAGTAGACAGATGAAACAGCATTATGTTTAGAATGTTAGTGCCTAACAGATTAAGTTTGGAGTTGATTAGAAGCTTATACGTTAAGGTATAATCATGTAGAGTTATGGTTTAAGGATTAGAATTTGGGGGTTTGGTTCCTGAATTGGGGATATATGGTCATAAAGTTAGGATTGAGGTTATGGAATATATTTAAGATTGTGATCTTGAGTCAACGAATTTGAAAAATGCATTATACTATAGTGCATGGTGGTAGGACTTGTTAAGCATGTTAAATTTGTTGTGGGTGTCAAGGGAAGCTCAGAGTGTTCATAGACGCGTTCCGGATGGTAAGCGGCTTTTCTTGTAGGCAGGGGTTCAGTGTTCTAGGATGTTATCATTGTGTTGAAGGGTGCTCACCTTGTCGAGGTGTAAGGGCTAATGGTTTGGGGGTTGGTGATTAGCAGTTAATGGTTCAGAAATTAAGTACTAATGTTATTGTGTGTTGAAAACTTTTTATATTTATTAGTTATACTATTTACGACATATTTAGAATCTTTGTACAAGATTTTTGTAAATTAATGTATAAGATCATTAATTTTTGATAATTAGAGGGATTTTTATCTCTTTGGAAGCCTCTTTTCCTTTTTAAAATTTTTCTTCTTATTGCTCTACTTAGAACATACACTACAATTTGTAATATCAGTGGCAAAAGTAGGTTTGTTCTGTTTTTAGGTGGAGTGATATGTTTTTTCTCTTTCCACTAAGTGTGACATCTGCTTTATTTAGTTTGGTTTTCATGAGTATATATTAACATATTTGGTTATGTGTTTGTTTACCATGAAAAGCTTTTGGCTTTGTTTCATATGCTTTTTGTGTTCAGTTAGGTAATTGGTTCTTTTTTCCCCATCAAGGGGTATATTACCATGCTTATTTTCTTATATCAATCAACTGTGAGATAAATTTCAATTGACCATGGTAAATAATTATTTTAAAATATTGTCTGACTCTATTCCTGATATTTAAAAAAAACTTTCATGTAAACCCATTAATAATATTGGTCTACAGATTTCTTGAAGAATGGATATCTGACAATCGTATCAGGTTATTACTGGTCTCATAGAAAGTGTAAGTGTTCTCTCACAGGTATTGTTATGTTTACAAGAAATAACTTGAACATAAACAACAAAACTTTAAAATGGTGTTTATTCATATTGTCTTAATATTCCAGTCTCCAGCTGCCGGAATCTGCACCTTTAATCTGTCTTACACTTAGGCTGAAAGCTTCTGATGGGATTTTATTTTGATTAAATTGATTATAGACTTTCTGAGCAGCCTGAAACTCACTCAACTATCCCCGTCCCCTGTTCTGGATGGATCCTCTGATCTCTAAGCTGAACTCAGTGTAGAGGTTAAGTGATTTACACTGCCATTGCCAGACAATTGCCTTACACTAGAACCTAAGTTTAGGGAAATACTCTGCCATATGACATGCTGGGTGGAGCTTAGAGAATGTCCTTTAGCTCACCTCCAGGAGAATGATGGTGCAAATCAATGAGGTGCAGGAATTCCTCAGTGATCTTATCATCACCTTCTTTGTTCTAATTTTACGTTTCAGGAAATATCACTTGAGGATGCTGGCATCTGCTGCCATGGAAATAACCTCTGTAAATGACACACTAGCGTTTTGTGTGTGTGTGTGTGTGTGTGTGTGTTGGGTATTGAGTAGTGGTTATGGAGGCTGTTGTTGTGTTGGCCTTCACTGAGTTGATTCGATCTCACAGGGACCCAGAGCACAACAGAATGAAGCAGTGCGCTCCCCTGGGCCAGGCTCACAATTTAGGATGAACTCATTGTGGCAGCCACGGTGCCAATCCATCTAGTAGAGGGATCCCTCTTTTTCACTGACCCTCTGCTTTACCAAACCTAACACCCTTCTCCAGGGACTGTTCTCTTTTGATCACAGGCCCAAAGTATGTAATATAATCTCTCACCATCCTCATCTCTAAGTGGCACTCTAACCTTACTTCTGCCAAGACAGGCTTGTTTGTCCTTTTAGAAGTGCATGGTATTTTCAACTTTCGTGGCCAGCACTACAAAAAGAAGAAGAAGAAGAAGAAAGATGAAAGAAAGAAAAAGAAGAAGAAAAAGACATCAATTTATCATTAGTCTGTCCTATTCAATGTCTAACCTTTAAAGGCATATGAAGTAATTTACAATACCATGGTTTGGGTCTGGTTAACCAATCCTCAAAGTAATAGCTTACCATTTCACAACTCTAAAGAGGCTTTGTTCTGTAGAGTTTTTCAATGCAATATATCTATTAATCTCTTGGGTATTATTAGCACTATTCTGTGTTTTTTAATTTTCCATAAGCTTACAGTTTTTCTGAAAGAAAGTAAAACCTATTCAAGCTTAGATTAAGAATGTTTCTCGAGGGGAGGGAGGGGACAAAAAAAAAAGAGGACCTGATGCAAGGGCTTAAGTGGAGAGCAAATGCTTTGAGAATGATTGGGGCAGGGAATGTATGGATGTGCTTTTTACAATTGATGTATGTATATGTATGGATTGTGATAAGAGTTGTATGAGTCCCTAATAAAATGTAAAAAAGGAAAAGAGGAGAAAAAAATGATTAGGGCAAAAGAAAAAAAAAGAATGTTCCTCAACAAGAGGACTGAAAGCCCACCTGGCTCTCCAATCAAACTGCCTCAGGGTCCTGTGATGGAAGCCTGTGCTTAAGGTTTAGGGGAATGGTGAGTCTTATATGCCAACCATGCATGATGACTGGGCATGGGAGAGTCTAAAACAAACTGTGTAATTTTCTAGTAGCCTGAATTGCAGACAAATTTTGGAGGGGCCCTAACCTGCATCCCTATCCAGTAAGTGCCACCTCATACCTCCCTGCATTCTGAAACTCTCTGGGTTTTCAAAAGGGCAGTGGCAATGATATCCAATTAAGCACTCAGGCTAATGCTTCCCCGATTTATCTCAGCATACCCTCTTCCTACCACACTCATTTTGTCTTCCATCCCCTCCAGTGTCCTGGTGGAGCATGTTTCACAAACTCAAGCTGAGGCACCAGTTTTTCTCCCTCTCTCTAAGAGACCAAGACCATGGATTGGATATCCTTGAACTCAAGTCAATAAGCCCTCCCCCACAGTTTGTGTGGTTTGCCATCTGTCAGTATTACTTCGAAAGCTTGGAACCTAGGTTTGGAAGCAAACTGACAAAATGGTTGATAAGCCATCTCTTTCCTGGATCCATCTCGTGTATTTTAAAACTTCTGCCCTCACCTTGGTCCTTGGCATCACCCATCTATCTACCTCTTGCTATTCCTTGACTGTAGGGGCCAGTCTTTTACAAAGGCTTCAACATTGGACATCGTTAAACACAAGAGCTGCTGCAGAGAGCAGAAAATTCACATCCCTCTGGGTTTGTTTTCTAGTTAAGGATGCCTCTGTCTTAGTCAAGGCATCACTAGGATGTCCTACTTATGTCCTTCTGTCTCTTTTCCACTTCAAAAACAAATATGACTGGTTACCACACTGTACTATCCATATTACTGTGGGCTTCTAACTGGGCTTCTACAACCCTAGGCATTTCTTCATACACAATAGATATTGTACAGGATCCAAGGGATAGAAGGCGATTGAGGCAGGATAAACTTTAATGAAAAGCTCAGCATGTGTTGGAGTGCCATGGATGAGCGTCATTCAGGCTGATCATTTTATACAACCATGTTGAGAGTTATGGATTGTGGTAAAGTGTGGACTGATGAAGAACCTTCATAAAATATTCCTTCTAAAATGAAGGCTGAGCATGATAGTGGGACAAGAGGAAAGTAAAAGGAAATAGAGGAAAAAACTAGGAGGTAAAGGGCATTTATAGAGGTTTTTTTTTTTTTTTTAACAATTTATTGGGGCTGATACAATTCTTTTCACAGTTCATACATATACATACATCAATTGCATAAAGCACATCTGTACAGTCTTTGCCCTAATCATTTTTTTTTCTTTTCTTCTTTTACATTTTATTAGGGACTCCAACAAGTCTTACCACAATCCATACATATACATACATCAATTGTATAAAGCACATCCATACATTCCCTGCCCCAATCATTCTCAAGGCATTTGCTCTCCACTTAAGCCCCTTGCATCAGGTCCTCTTTTTTTTCCCCCCTCCCTCCCCTTTCCCCCCTCCCTCATATGCCCTTGGTAATTTATACATCGTTGTTTTGTCATATCTTGCCCTATTCGGGGTCTCCCTTCCCCCCTTCTCTGCTGTCCCTCTCCCAGGGAAGAGGTCACATGTGGATCCTTGTAATCAGTTCCCCCTTTCCAACCCACTCACCCTCCACTCTCCCAGCATCGTCCCTCACGCCCTTGGTCCTGAAGGTATCATCCACCCTGGATTCCCTGTACCTCCAACCCTCATATGTACCAGTGTACAGCCTCTGTCCTATCCAGCCCTGCAAGGTAGAATTCGGATCATGGTAGTTGGGGGGAGGAAGCATCCAGGATCTGGGGGAAAGCTGTGTTCTTCATCGATACTACCTCACACCCTAGTTAACCCATCTCCTCTCCTAAGCCCCTCTATGAGGGGATCTCCATTGGCCGACACTTGGGCCTTGGGTCTCCACTCTGCACTTCCCCCTTCATTTAATATAATATATATATACACATACATATATACATATACACATATATACACATACATACACACACTTATATCTTTTTTTTTTTTGCATGATGCCTTATATCTGGTCCCTTGGGCACCTCGTGATCGCACTGGCCGGTGTGCTTCTTCCATGTGGGCTTATTTGTTTCTGAGCGAGATGGCCGCTTGTTCACCTTCAAGCCTTTAAGACCCCAGACACTATCTCTTTTGATAGCCGGGCACCATCAGCTTTCTTCACCACATTTGCTTGTGCACCCATTTGTCTTCAGCGATCCTATCATGGAGGTGTGTAGTCTATGATATGATTTTTTTGTTCTTTGATGCCTGGTAACTGATCCCTTTGGGACCACTCGATCACACAGGCTGGTGTGTTCTTCCATGTGGACTTTGTTGCTTCTGAGCTAGATGGCCGCTTGTTTATCTTCAAGCCTTTAAGACCCCAGTCACTATCTCTTTTGATAGCCGGGCACCATCAGCTTTCTTCACCACATTTACTTGTTCACCCACTTTGGCTCCAGCCGTTGTGTCGGGAGAGTGAGCATCATAGAGTTCCAATTTAATAAAAGAAGGTATTCATGCATAGAGGGAGTGTTTGAGTAGAGGCCCAAGGTCCTTCCGCCACCTTAATACTTGACCTATAAATATCGACACAAAGATCTATTTCCCCAACCTCCTATATATATTTGCATGTACATGTCTTTGTCTAGACCTCCATGAATGCCCTTTGACTCCTAGCTCTTTCCTCCATCTACCTTGACCTTCCTCCTGCCCTACTACCATGCTTCATCGCCACCTGGGCTAGAGTATACCTCTTCTCTAAGCAACCTTACCCTTGATCATTTCCCATCAGGCCTGCCACTCCCCCTTCTCTACCCTTTGGGGTCCCATGTTTTTCCCTTGTCCCTGGGTTTGTTAACACCACTTCCTTACCCCCCCCACCCCCCACCCCAAGTCCCCCCGGAACTGTCGGTCCCGTTGTTTTTCATCCAGATAGTTCATCCAGCCTGTCCTATTCAGACAGACCTGTGGAGTCACTAACATGCACGAAAACTAGACAGAGGAACACAAAGCAACAGTATACAACCAGACAACAAAACAACCAAAACAAACCACTGAAAAAGAACAGAACAAAACAGTTCACAAGAGAAAAGCTTGTAGTTAGTTCAGGGATCTTTGCTGGCCCTTAGGAGCGTTTTCCAGTCCAGTCTGTTGGGGCACCACGCCCTGGCCCCAAAGTCCACTTTCAGCATTCCCTGGGGACCTTGCCACTCCATTCCCTTGCTGTTCCGCTGCACTCCCCCAGTGATTTGCCTCGGTGTTGTGGGATCAGGTCAGGTGCAATTCCCACACTGTGTCTCCGGTGCTGTCCCCTGTATCGCCCTTAGTCACTGAGGGGCATCATGTCTCATAGTAGGGCCAGCCATGTTGTTCTCTCTGTGGACTGGCTGCTCTACTCAGGAACATCATCATCACGGCCTGGTGGGCCAGGCTGTGCTCCACTCTCTCCTCCTGCCCCTTCATCTGCTCCCGTGTGCTCTCATCAAATATGTCCATCTCCCATAGCTGCAGGGTCAATGTCGTCCTTTGGAACAAGTTCTTTTTGGGGGAGGGGCAGGAATCCACTTAATTTATGGTGCTGGGGCCAGCCTCCCAGACCTCTCCACCGGTTCCGTCCTCCACGCCGGGATATTGCATTCACACCTTGCGACACTGGGTTGAAGTCTGGTCCCACTTTCCCTGTGGAGATATAAACCATACCCTCCCCTTGGGTGGATTAATGCCCCATTTCTGTCATGCTGATTGTACTTACCTCAGGGGACTCATGTTGTACCTGTCTCTTTGGGTCTGGCTTACCTCGCTTAACATAATTCCTTCCAGCTCTTCCCATGAAATAACGTGTTTCATGTGCTCATCGGTGCTTTTTAGTGCTGCATAATACTCCATTGTGTGTATGTGCCAAAGTTTGCTAATCCACTCGTCTATCGATGGAAACTTAGGCTGTTTCCAAGTCTTTGCTATTGTGAATTGTGCCGCAATAAACATTGGAGCGCATATGACTGGTCGTGTTTTATTTGCTGCTTCAACCGGGTGTATGCCCAGTAGAGGGATGGCTGGGTCGTAAGGTAGATCAATTTCCATTTTCTTTAGGTATCGCCAGATTGCTTTCCACAGTGTCTGTACAAATCTGCACGACCACCAGCAGTGGAGGAGGGTTCCTATTTCACCACAGCCCCTCCAACACTTGTTGCTCTCTGATTTACTGATCTGAGCTAGCCTGAGGGGTGTTAGGTGGTATCTCATGGTTGTTTTGATTTGCATTTCTCTTATGGCAAGGGACTTCGAGCACTTTCTCATATATTTATTGGCCATATTGATCTCCTCTCTAGTGAAAGTTCTTCTCATTTCTTTTGCCCACTTCCTTAGGGGGTTAACTGTTTTCCTCTTTTTGCAGGTCATGATGGTGTTGTAGATTTTAGTAATGAGCCCTTTGTCTGAAGTGTCATTACTAAAAATCTTCTCCCAGTCTGTGGGTTGCCTTGTCACCCTCTTGGCAAAGTCTTTTGAGGTGCACAGGTGTTTTATTCTGATTAGATCCCATTTGTCGATTTCCAGATCACCTGTGTGTGTCCCCTTCCCTGTTGCAGTGAGCCTATGTGCTCCCTGAGCCAGTGCTCTGAGATTAGTCCCGATTCCCTCCTTAATGGTCCTGATGGTTTGGGGTTTGACTTCTAGATCTGTGATCCACCTTGAGTGTATTCTTGTGCATGGGGTGAGGTAGACGTCTTGTTTCAACTTTCTACATGTGGATATCCATTGTTTCCAGCACCACTTATTAAAGAGGGCATCTGCTTCCCACTTGACGTTTTTGGGACCCTTGTCGAAGATCAGTTGTCTATATGCTGATGATTTTACTCCTGGGCTTTCTATTCTTTTCCACTGGTCTGAGTGTCTATCATTGTGCCAGTACCATGCTGTTTTGACCACTGTAGCTATGTAGTAGGCATTAAAATCAGGTAGGGCGAGTCCTCCAATTGTGTCCTTCTTCTTGAGGAGTTCTCTGCTAATTCTGGGTTTCTTCCCTCTCCATATGAAGTTGGTGGTCAGTTTTTCCAATTCTTTGAAGAAGGTTGATGGTAATTGGATTGGTATAGCATTGAACTTGTAGAGTGCTTTAGGAAGAACTGTCATCTTTACTATGTTCAGCCTACCTAACCATGAGCAGGGGAGCTTCATCCATTTGTGAAGGTCACTTTTGGTTTCCTGTAATAGGGTTTTATAATTATGCTTATATAGGTCTTTAGTATTTTTTGTTAAGTATATTCCTAGGTATTTCAGTTTGTTCTTGGCTACTGTGAAGGGTACTTCCCTCTTAATCGCCTCTTCCATGGCCCTGTCCGATGTGTATAGAAACCCTACCGACTTCTGTTTATTGATCTTGTATCCTGCTACTCTTCCGTATTCCTCTATTGCTGTAAGTATTCCAACTGTGGAGTTTTGGGGGTCTTCAATGTATAGGATCATGTCATCTGCAAATAACGATAGTTTCACCTCCTCCTCTCCCAACTGGATCCCTTTGATGTCCTTCCGCTGTCTTATGTTGTTAGCCAGAACCTCCAAAACGATATTGAATAGAAGAGGGGACAGGGGGCATCCTTGTCTTGTACCCTTTTTCAGTGGTATTGTTCTTGTCTTTTCTCCATTGACTATGATGTTGGCTGTTGGTCTTTCATAGATAGCTTGTATGAGCTTGAGGAACTTACCTTCCAATCCTATCTTCATGAGTGTTTTGATTAGGAATGGATGCTGGATGTTGTCAAATGCTTTTTCTGCATCTATGGATATTATCATATGGTTTTTATCCTTTTTCTTCTCGATGTGGTGTATGATATTGATGGATTTTCGGATGTTAAACCATCCCTGCATCGCTGGGATGAATCCTACTTGGTCGCGGTGAATGATATGTTTGATGTTCCTTTGTATTCTATTGGCCAATATTTTGTTAAGGATTTTTGCATCTATGTTCATTAGAGATATTGGTCTATAATTCTCTACACTTGTGGGGTCTTTTCCCTGTTTGGGTATCAAAGTAATGCTGGCTTCGTAAAATGAGTTTGGGAGCTTGCCGTTCTTTTCTATGTTCTGGAATACTTTGTGGAGGATCGGTGTCAGCTCTTCCCTGAATGTTTGATAAAATTCTGCTGTGTAGCCATCTGGCCCTGGGGCCTTTTTCCTTGGTAGGTTTTTGATGACACTCTCTATTTCTTCCTTCGCTATGGGTTTGTTGAGGTTCTTGATCTCTGTCTCAGATAATCTAGGGATAGATTGTTTTTCTAAATATTTATCCATGTCTTCCAGGTTTCTGAATTCATTAGAATACAAACCTTCATAGTACCTTGTGATTATCCTTTTTATCTCATTGGGGTCTGTTGTTATTGCCCCCGATTCATCCCTCATCCTGGCTATTGATGATTGTTCCTTTCTATCTTTGGTAAGCTTTGCCAGGGGAGTGTCAATTTTATTAATTCGTTCGTAAAACCAGCTTCTAGTTGCGTTAATCCTTTGCATTGTTCTTTTGTCTTCCCACTGGTTTAACTCCGCCCTGATTTTTATTATTTCTTTTCTCTTGCTATTGGAGGGGTAGTTCTGTTGGCTCTGCTCTAGTTGTTGGAGGTTTTGTGTTAACATATCTGTCATACGCCTTTCTTCTTTTTTCATGTATGCATTCAGTGATATCAAGCTACCTCTGATAACTGCCTTTGCAGTGTCCCATAAGTTTTGATATGTTGTATGCTCGTTCTCATTAGTTTCTAGAAATTTCCTGATATCCTCTCTGATCTGGACCTTAACCCATTCATGTCGCAGGAGATCGTTGTTTATTCTCCAATTGGTGGCCCTTGCTTTTCTGGGTGCCCTTCTATTAATCTCCAGCTTTATGGCATGGTGGTCTGAGAAAGACGTCTGGATAATATCTATGTGTTTGAATTTACTCAGGCTGGCCTTGTGCCCCAGCATGTGATCTATTCTTGAGAAAGATCCGTGTGGATTGGAGAAGAATGTGAAACCTTTTGCTTTTGGATGAAAGGCTCTATAGATGTCTATCAGGCCCTGTTGCCTAATTACATTGTTTAGCTCTCTGGCCTCTTTGCTGAGCTTCTTTCCCTGTGACCTGTCTTTCTCTGATAGTGGAGTGTTGAAGTCCCCCACTATTATTGTTGTTTCCGTGATTTCTTCTGTCATTTTTTTAATAGTTTGTTTGACGAAATTTGCCGCACCATTATTAGGTGCGTAAATATTCAGTATGCTTATTGCTTCCTGGTTTACTGAGCCTTTGAGCATTATGTAATGTCCCTCTTTGTCTCTTTTTATGTTTTGGATCTTGAGATCCATTTTGTCGGAGATTAAGATAGCCACTCCTGCCTTCTTGGAGTTACCATTTGCTTGGTAAACTTTCTGCCAGCCCTTTATTCTCAGCATATGCTTGTCTGCTTGCTTAAGGTGTGTCTCTTGCAGGCAGCAGATTGATGGGTTATGTTTTCTAATCCAATCCTCCAGTCTCTTTCTTTTAACATATGAATTGAGCCCATTTGTATTCAAAGTGATTATTACAATCTCTGGCTTTATGGTTGCCATATTCTGTTTTGTGTTTTGGGTCTTTGCCTATCTTCCTTCATATCAGTGTACTGCGTTTGAGTGGAGGGTTTCTATCCTGTCCTCTTTTCCATCTGAGACCGTGTTGTCCTGGTACGTGTTGCTGGCATGTTGGCTTCTAGATGGAGATGGGCTATATGGTGGTCTCCTGGTGGTTCTAGTTGGAGCTTGATCTTCTGGCCATAGTGAGTCAGCCAGTATGTTCTGCAGGGTCGGGTGACTTGCAGTATATTTTTTGAGTTCTTCCTTGTCCTGGAAGACCCTTATCTTACCCTCTATCTTAATGGATAACTTGGCAGGGTATAGGATTCTGGGGGAGGCATTTTCATCTTTCAGTTTTTGGAAGATGTTGCTCCATTCTCTCCTCCTCTTCATGGTTTCAGCTGATAAGTCTGAGCATATCCTTACCTGCGCTCCTTTGTATGTGACTGTCTTCCTTTCTCTTGATGCTCGTAGAATTTTCTCTTTTTCCTCTAAGTTGGATAATTTTACAATTATATGCCTTGGCGTGTTCTTCTTGGTGTTTAGCTTAGCCGGTGTCCTCTCTGCTTCCTGTATGAGAGTCGGATTCTCCTTTGTTAGGTTGGGGAAATTTTCTTCCAGGAATTCCTTTGCTATCTTGGCGGTCGATTTGTGTGTTATGTTGTGTTCCGGTAGACCGATTATTTGAATATTATTCCTCTTCATAGCATCTGTCATTGATCTCAGGCTGTCTTCTGTTTCTTTAATTTTCCTATCTGATTGTTTTTCTCGCTTGCTTCGTTTGGTTTGAGCGTCCTCGAGTTCACTGATACGGTTCTCAGCCTCCTCAAGCCTAGATATAGCTTCTGTGACCTTTTGTGTGGCCTCTGCTACCTCCTCTGTTAGTTTCTGCAGTTCCTTTTGGTGGATAGTATTCATCCCCTCTATTGTGGACTTCATCCCCTCTATTGTGCATTTCATCCCTTCTATCGTTGCATCCTTATTTTGGTTTGCTTCTCTTAGCTCCTGTATTACTGCAAGCAGAGTTCTGAAGATTTCCTTTTGTGGCTGATCTATATCTGTTTCTTCTATGAGTGACGTTAGGTCTGTTAAAGTGCCTCGTTTTTCTGATTTTTTTGTTGGGAGTGATGTGGTCTGTTGATTTTTCCTTGATCCTTTAATAGGCCCCATGCTTCTGGGAGACAGGAGTAACCTTATTGTGTGGAGGCTCAGGCCACTGTGCCGTCTCCTGGGGTGGCTGGGGCGGGCTGCGGCAGGCTTAGGGCTGGCACTGGGGACCCAGCAGGGCCCCAGGTGGTGAGAGCTGGCTGGAGCTCACTGACGGCTCCTCAGGGACTGCAAAGCCGAGACCCAGGCTCCACTGCAGGTGGAGTGTTTGATCTGCCCGGGCTGTGAGCGGGCGCGGGGAGGCCCCTTGGATAGCTGCGCAGGCAGCTGCGGGACACTGCAGGGAACAATGGTGTTCACTCTCCGCCCTTTTGGCGCGAAACCGCAGGGGGTAATGGCGCCGGCAAAGGAGGCTTGGCGCGAAACCGCAGGGGGCAATGGCGCCCTTCCTCTGCTCAGGCTCAGAGTCGCGGCCGCCGGGGTCCCCGCAGCACCCTGGGGAGGGCACCTACTCTTGTGCCTTGCGCAGGGGGGGGGCCCTTGGTGGGCAGACTCAACAGCGCGGGGCGCGGCGCTCCGCGGAAGCTCAGGGTCCGGGACAGGCGCAGGTTGAGCTATGGCTCCTGTTGGCGGGAAGTGCTCAGCGCAGGGTCCCCGCCAGGAGTGGAGCTGGCGCTAGGCTGCCAGGGGCTGGCGGGGGCGGGCGGGTGTGGGAGGCCAGCGCACGGAGGGCAGGTGGAGAGGTCCGCAGCGGTGCGGGTGGATGGTCCCCCGTGGGGGTCGCCAGACAACCCGCGGGTCCGCTCCCCTGAGCTTGGATGTATGGAGGGAGGGACGTGGGCCCGAGGGCAGATCGCTGCCCTGCAGGGAGAGGGGAACTGCGGGAGAGGAAAGCTTCTCTCCCAGTGGAGATCCGCGAGTGGGGAGTGGGGAGTGGGCCGCTGGAGTAGGCAGGGCAGGCAAGCGGCTCTGGGCTGGCGTCGGGTTTGGGGATGGAGCCTAAGCCGGTCGCCAGTGAGCTCACGGCAGCTTAGTGGCCAGAGATGTCCCACTAGTCCGGTCCTCTTTCACCTAGACCCCTGCTCCAGACAAATACGTGGGGTAGGACTGGGGTGCTGTCCCAGGGGGATATTTCACTCACCAGACTCTTACTATTCAGCTACCTGGTCGCAAATCCCGCTTTGTTTGGAGGAGCTCTCAGAGTATGCGGGTGTCCCTGTCGGCCATCTTCCCCCTCTCTATAGAGGTCTAAATGTAGGCATGTACATATGTAAATATATTTGTATAGAATGATGGGGAAATAGCTCTACGTGTATATATTTATAGGTTTAGTATTAAGGCAGCAGATGGACATTTGGTCTCCACTCAAGTACTCCCTCAACTCAAGAACACTTTGTACTATTAAATAGGCATTCCACGATGCTTACCTTCCGACATGATTGCTGAAGACAAATGTGTGCATTAGCAAATGTGGTGAAGAAAGCTGATGGAACCCGGCTATCAAAAGACATAGGATCTGGGGTCTTAAAAGCTTGAAGGTAAACAAGCAGCCATTGACCTCAGAAACAACAAAGCCCACATGGAAGAAGCACACTAGTCTGTGTGACCACAAGAGGTCAAAGGGGTCAGGTATCAAGCACCAAAGAACAAAAAATCATATCATCATGAGTGAATGAGGGGGAGTGCAGGGAGGGCACCCAAAGCCCATCTGTAAGCAACTGGATATCCCCTGCAGAGGGGTATCAGGGAGGAGACAAGTCACTCAGGGAGCAGTGTGGCATCGATGAAAACACACAACTTTCCTTTAGTTCTTAAATGCTTCCTCCCCTCTGTCATGATCCCAATTCTGCTTTACAAAGCTGGTTAGACCAGAGGATGTACAGTGGTGAAGATAGGAAATGGAATTCAGGGAACCCAGGGCAGATGAACTCCTCAGGACCAGTGGTGAGAATAGTGATATCGGGAGGGCAGAGGATGGAGGGGTGGTGGGGTAGAGAGATGGAACCAATTACAAGGATCTACATACAACCTCCTCCGTGGGGGACAGACAACAGCACCGTAGATGAAGGGAGACATTGGGCAGTGTAAAATAGGATAAAATAGTAATAATTTATAAATTGTCAAGGATTCATGAGGGATGGGGGAGCGGGGGGTGAGGGGAAAAATGAATAATGAGGAAATTTTTCCAAGAGCTCAAGTGGAAAACAAATGCTCTGAGAATCATGAGGGCAGTGAATGTACAAATGTACTTTACTTGATTGATGTATGTATGGATTGTGATAAGAATTGTATGAGCCCCCAATAAAATGATTAAAAATATATCTATATATTCCTTCTATTAGATGTCTGGTGAAAATAAGTCATTTATCTTAAGTGGGGCTTGAGATTATTCATGTATTAAACACTTCCCCTTTATTTTAACAATAAAATATATATAGGATGTGGATTAAAAGTAGATAATGATATTAGAGAAATATTGAAATAAATAATATATAAAAAGATGAGTCACTGAACTATGAATCATGAACAAGAGAAGTAATAGAAATATTTACATTGAATCCAAGAAATAGAAGAGAAATTATCTGGGTCAGGTAGTGGGGAAGAAACAGGAACAGGGGTCTGACTGCTACTTAGAATATAATTATTTTTAAAATTAAGTATAATTGTTTTATCATATTTTAGGTAAATTAGGGAAAATATCTAAAATTATTCTAGATTTCTGGAAAACAAGTGGATGTTGCTGTTATAGTCAGATAATCAGGTGGGGAAAGATAATTAAAATAAAATGTAAATGGTCAGAAATAATTCTTAGTAGAAAAGCTCAATGAAATATCAACAGCAACAAAGGAATTGTTCACCTATCATAATTCTCTACGTTATTTTAAGTAGAGGTGTTTTTACACAACTTAAGTAGAATTTACTGACACAATGAGTTCATTGACTTAGACTGCAAATATACATTCTACCTGAACATTCACCTAAGTTGGTAGCAAATGAAAGTGTGAGGGTTCCTCCTACATGTCAACCATTAACCACATAGGTCAGCCCTCAACCTGTGCATTGAACCCTAAATCTCCACAGTGATCCACAGTTTTCAATTTGTAAAGACCTGGAATCCATTCATTCATCCTCTGAGACCAGGATAAATCTCCTTCTGTGACATGAATGTCAATGAAGGGGACCTGCAGGATATACGAATGTGCTCTGTAAGGCTAGAGTGGCCTCTGTATTTTATGCAAACACCCTCAGATTGGAGCATGGTCTTGAGCTCAGGGGCATGGTGGTCACTAGTTAGGACAAGATGTGCAGGTCAAGAACCTGATATGCCTTTCTCAACACTATCTCCTCTTCTACTTCAGATCACAGATTTGCTACACAAAATATGCTCAAGTCAAGGGACCTAGAAACCTGGAACTACTGTCTTGCTCACTTATGAATCACAAGGAATTATTTCAACTTATGACTTGTGTGGGAATGAAATTCATTTACCCAACGCCAATTTTTTTAGTGACTGCTTCTTGTATGTACAGAGTGCATTGGTTTGACTTCATGACGCTCGAGCTACAGAATGGTGAGTACTACAGAGAAGATCTAGGTTATTTTCATTACACAAAATGAGGTTAGATAGAACATATTGGGAACATTTTGCCCCAAGGTATAAGGTTCCTCCATAAGGTAACCTCATGACAGGGGCAGGGAAAAAGGGACTGAGCTTTTTGAAGCATTCTATTGCTATCAAATGTGTATGTGGTTTCAAGCAATGGGTTACTGTGATGTTTTTCTTGGTGTGACTTGAAGCTGGTTATATAAGTTCTCAACATCCCAGGGTAGGCCTTGGTTCACTGTGATGGGCAAGAGAAATGCCTGAGCAGAACTAGATATGAAGCGCTACCTGCGGACTTGAATTCTCAGATTGTCCAGAGTCACCCTTCTACATTGCTACAGTTTTCTTTATTCTCTTCAGGCAGTGAACATTTTCTAGAAGTTTCTACAAACAAAAGGTTGGACTTTAAAAGTTTGGGTACTTGATCCTCTCAAGGCCTCAACAAAGGAATGAGTCTGATCACATCAATCTATGGGATTTTCCTACTCATTATTTTATTGCTGGTGAATGTAAGCCCTATAGAAGCACTCCTCACTGATAATGACCCTTTGTACAACAGAGGGAGATCCTTCCTTGTCTTGCACTTGTGCTATTGTAAAACTATAGCATTTAAGTTTGGTTTGTTTTTTCTTGACACTTTTTTTTTAACCAATCATGCTTTTTCCTCTGGACAATTTTATTTGTGTAGCATGTCCCATGTGTGTGGGATAATAGGTCACCATTTTTTATTTTTAATGGCATGTATCCATACTTCTTCTAAGAGACCAAAAGCAGAAAGAAAAACTATAAACTAAAATCCCTAGAAATGATTCCAACTCCAACAGCCTTAAAAATAAGGGTAGACCTCTCCCCATTTCATACACTGTAAATTTGTAGGAAAATCGACATCTCTACTTTCTCCCATGAAGTGGCTGGTAGTTTCAAACTACTGACCTAGCAGTTATCAGCCCATAGTGCCACCAGTGCTCCATCTTCCATCTTCCATCTTCTTGCTGTCTGTTGTATATTCTGTACCAATACCACAGAATTCAAATGAATTAGCTGACATTTATTTTTATTCATTGTCCATTTAAAAACTGCATATTGGGTGTAAAAATATCAAGGTTTGAACTCAGCTCAGTGTTAGTCTGGGTTGACTAGAGAAACAAATCCAGAGACACTCATTGTATATATGAGAACTTTATATCAAAGAGTAATTGTATATTAAGAAAACATCCCAGTCCAGTTCAGAGTAAGACCAATATTAGCCCATATGTCCAATACCAGTCTATAAAGTCCTCTTCAGACTCACGCAACACATCAATAATCCTGACTGCAGGAAGATAACAGGCAGTAGGTGAAAAGTCTTGTGGATCTATGCCAGTGGAAGAATCTCAGTGCTGGTGTGGGTCTCCATGTGGTTACTCCAGTTCCAGGACTCTGTCTGCATCAGTATAGCTCCACATGCCTTGTCAGTAGAAAGATGAAGCAGAGAGTGTCTCTCCCCTCCAGGGAGGAATAAAGGTGTTCCTAGAATCCCCAGGAGAAGGCCATGCCCAAATGGAGGTCTCATTGGGGTATGGCCTGATTGACAGGCTAGACTATCACTTTGCAGTTGACTGGAGATTATGTAACTGCCACACTCACCTTAGTACCGAAGTGACATATTTGATTTTAACACATTAAGTAGGTCCTTTGAAGAATATATGCTCAATAAAATATGTGTTTTGATTTCTTGACAACTCTTTCCAATGATACTGATTATGGATCCAAATAAAATACACATATTGATTTCAAATTATACTTGAACTATTAGAATATTGCTAATTGGTTATGAGGAGTTTTATTTTCTTTTTTCTGTATTTTAATCAATATTCAGTGCTATAATATTTGATCTTCATTATTAATTTCTTCACATTCAGCAAGAAATAGCTATCTTTGGACATGACAGCATATTAAAGTGATTATCTCCCATCTGATACCATGCTCTCCATATGTCTAATCATTCAGATTATTTATATAACAATAGATGAATTATAATTCTACCTTACAAATCAGGCTAGACCAGAGGATGTACACTCTTATAGATAGGAAGTGGAAACACAGGGAATCCAGGACAAATGATTCTTTCAGGACCAGTGGTGAGAGTGGCGATACCAGGAGGATGGAGGGAAGGTGAGGTAGAAGGGGGGAACCGATTACAATGATCTACATATAACCTCATCCTTGGGGGATGGACAGCAGAAAGGTGGGTGAAGGTTGATGTTGGACAATGTAAGATATGACAAAATAATAATAATAATTTATAAATTATCAAGGTACATGAGGGAGGGGGAGGGGGAAAATGAGGAACTGATATCAAGGGCTCAAGTAGAAAGCAAATGTTTTGAGAATGATGATGGCAACAGATGTACAAATGTGCTTGACACAATGGATGTATATTTGGATAGTAATAAGAGTTGTATGAGCCCCCAGTAAAATTATTTTTTTAAAGAAAGCTATACTGCAAAAAAATAGATTAAATATTTACAGTATCTTTCCTGATTTCAAATTTCACCACATCTCATTGTTTGTTTAAATACCTTCGTCTCTTTTCTACTGCAAGTTCGCCTAACTACAATAAAACAGAATAGCATCTTTAAGGTATTATCTTACAAAATATTATACAAGAACCATCTGATATCACCAAAAATATCAGAGTTCACATTCCAGAAGTTCTTCTAAATTTATCTTGAGTTTCTGAACATTCCACTGATGTAGATTCGCAGCTGTTATTTTAAAAGTTATTTTCAGTAGAAATGTATATTTTTGTCAAAATAATAATATTGTTTGAAAATGTATAGGTTCTATTTAACGATCTCCTTTTTGCAATGCACATCAATATGGATACCCACTAGTTGTGTAACAATACTTGTTTTCCAAATTGGAGAACATAAACCATTTCCAGATTTTCATGTGTCTATTAAACATGTTAACTGATATCCAGTCAAATACCGAAGCCTTATTTAGCCTTATTCTTTACAGCACATTTGAATTATATACTCTATCTGTTGAGTTCTTGGTGATATGGTTGATGAGTGGCAACAGCAACCAAATAAACAAAAACACTGCCACTCTAACAGTACTTTCTTAATTGTTAATATTTCAACATTCACTTAAGTACTTAAAAAATACTTTTTTTCCTATGGAAGTGTTGCCAACACACACACACACACACACACACACACACACACACACACACACTGGACCAATTATACCCTAGGTTTCCCATGATCACAAATCTCTATATAATACAGTCTGCCACTACTCTGTCAGTTTATCACACCATCAAAATTTACATGTTGTTATTCTAGAAGCTACCCTATATGTGTTTCAATTCCTAGCTGTATTACCCATTGTGTTAGTCTAGGCAGACTAGAGAAACAAATTCGTAGACACTTATATGTGTCTATGAAAGAGGTTTATATACAAGAGCAACTGAATAAATAATGAGAAAACATCCCAGTTCCTAGGACACGGGCTATCTCAGTGGAGTGCCATGTGTCTTGTCAGTAGAGCATCTCTCAGGGAGTGAGGAGAGAGAGTGTGTGTCTCACGCCTCCAAGGACAAATACAGGAATTCCCAGAATTCTCAGGAGAAGGCGATGCCCACAAAGAGGCCTCATTTTCTATGACCTGATTGACAGCGTAGACTCCACCCTTTCTTTCTGAATCCTCAAATTGACACCAGGTTATGTAACTACCACACCCATGGTGACCAGGGGCCTGTAGAATGTCCAAACAAAGCACACTAGTCATAAGGAAAGTTGTTCCGTTTACAGTATAAGCTACTGACAAATATGTGCATCATAAGGGAGAATTATCTGATATGGCGGCAGATAATTAAAAGATACTTAAAGCATCATCTTTCTTCCACAGAGCAGAGTGGTGGTATCAAATGGCTGATGTGTAGCACCTATGCCACCGGTGCTTTGCTATGCTGATTAAGCATTTGAGGGGGGGAATGGTTACTTCTTTTGCAAATAATTCACCACTACCTATTTGCAGAGATCCTGAAAATCAATATATTGAATCAATTTCAGGGCCATGTTAATTGGTGTATTGGACAGGGTTCTCTAGAGAGACAAACCAGATTGCTAGTAATTATATATAAATATATTTATAAAGATAGATATATAATTCAAGAAATAAACCATTAAATAATATACAGATAGATAATACAAAAAATTAACAGTGAAGTTATAAAGCAGTGAGACACTAGCAGTCCTTCAAGTTTTTGAGAGCTGCCAGTTACTAGTCCCCTTCTGTAGAGAGAGCTGGGCTATATATACCCAGGCAGCAAACTGCAGGGCAGGTCCCCAACTGTCATCAACTGGCAGTCCCCAGCTCCAGAGATGAACATTCCAATCGTGTGGGCTTAAAGGGGCCTCAACTTACAGCCACACAGTCCACATGCTTTAAACTGAGGCACAGAACAAGCAAACCACTTATCCCTCTGCCCTTCAGTTAATCCTACTTGTGTTTATCGGCCAGGCTGGCAAAATAAACTATAGCAATTGGGTTATCTTTTGGTGCCATGGTCAGCATGTTTGTGCAAAACATTCATCCAGGCCCACTGTGGCAAGAAAGCATTGAACAACTTTTCATGGAAGAAATTGCACTTGACAAATCAATTAGAAAAATCCCATTTGACTTAGAAGAAAATTCTGCACAAATGCTTGTCTTTGGTTATTTGTTACTTTTAGGCATAACAATATGACCTATGTTCATTAGGGGGGAAAATCTCATTTTCATCTTTAATGTTACATCTCTCTCGAACCCACTAACTTTTCAATTTGATCTTCTAATTATAAGCTATATATATTAATTTTCCTGTTAATCTTTTTTGTTTGTTTCTTTTCTTTTTTGTTTTGTTTTTCCTGTTAATCTTCAAGGATGAATTTATTTGTCAATTGCTAATTGAACTTCGTATACACATTGAAAGAACCAAATGTAACAAAGCATTCCTTGTCTCACAGCTACCACTTATCTGTGTTTAATGCTCTTCATTTTTGTTTCATATTGTGAACTTCAACTTACAAAATTGGTTCTCCTTCTCAAATGTTATTGATTAAGAACACCTACCCAATGGAGATGTAATGGTAACATTCTTGGAAAATAATGCAAGTGCCTTCCTATTACAAATAATCTGTGTATTTCATGGCCATACACAGCAGGATAACAACCAAAAGGCACTTTTGAGATGAGTGTAATTTACTTGAGAGTGAGTAATGATCCAGGATAGATTTTCATCTGTAAATTATATTAACTAAGTATACACACACACAATCACATTTTTCTCAGGTCCACATGGCTCATTTTCGAGAACAGACCACATAGAGATTATTCAGACTTTCTTGGATCACCACACCATAAAGATGGAGATTAATAAAAGGATGACCAGAAAAGGAAGGGCAAACAATTTGAGGAAAAACAAAGATCTTCTGAGAAATGAATGGGTACTGGTCCCGATTGTACAGGAGGTAAGGGAGTTTCTAGAAACTGATGAGCACAAGAATGCAACATATCAAAACAACATAAGAGAGTGGAAGGACATTAAAGGTATTCAACTGAAAGAGGAGGAGATAAAACCATTGCTGTTTGCAGATGACATGATTCTGTACATTGATAATCCCCAAAGCTCCACAACAGAGGAATATGGAAGAGACACAGAATACAAGATCAACAAACATAAATCTATTGGCTTGCTATATACATTGAAGTGGACTATGGAAGAGGAGATCAAGAAGGCAGTACCCTTCACAATAGCCAAGAACAAATTGAAATACCTCGGAATATATTTAACCAAAAAACTAAAGACCTATTCAAGGAAAACTACAGGATCCTACTATAGGAGACCAAAAGCGACCTCCACAAATGGAAGAACATACCATGTTTATGGACTGGAAGACTCAACATACTATAGATGTCGATTTTACCCAAAGCAGTTTATAAGTTTAAGGCTATCCTGATTCAAATACCAACCTTCTTCAAAGAATTAGAAAAAACTTACTACCAATTTCATATGGAGAGGAAAGAAGCCCAGCATTAGCATAGAACTCCTCAAGACAAAGGACAAAGTCAGAGGACTCGCTGTACCTGATTTTAACACCTACTATACAGCCACAGTGGTCAAAACAGTGTAGAACTGGCATAATAACAGTTACTCAGACCAGTGGAAAAGAACAGAAAGCCAAGAAGTAAAACCATCGGCATATAGACAACTGATCTTTGATAAGGGCCCCAAAAGCAGCTAGTGGGATGCAGATGTCCTCTTTGACAAGTGGTATTAGAAACAATGGACATCCAAATGTGGAAAAAAGAAACAAAATGTTTACCTCACCCCATGTACAAGAACAAACTCAAGGTGAATCACAGACCTAGAGGTAAAACCCCAAGTCATCAGGACCATCAATGAAGGAATCGAACTAACCTAAGATCATTGGCCCAGGGAATATATAGGCTACACACACAGTTGAACTAGAAATTGATAAATGTGATTTAATAAGAATGAAACAACTGTGCACATCGAAAGACCTCACCAAGAGAGTAACAAGGAAACACACAGACTGGGAGAGGATTATTAGCAATAACACATCAGTCAGAGGGCTTATTACTAAAATCTACAATACCTTCCTGGCCTGCAAAAAAAAAAAGGAAAACAGTTAACTCCTTGAAGAAGTGGGCAAAAGAATTGAAAATAAATTTCACTAGGGCCAACAAACACATGAGAAAGTGTTCCTGATCATTAGCCACAAGAGAAATGCAAATTAAAACAATCATGAGAGACCATCTAACACCCTTGAGATTAGCCCAAATCATAAAAATCAGAGCGCATCAAATGTTGGAAGGGATGTTGCAAAATAGGCACTCTCCTCCACTGCTGGTGGTCATGTACATATGTACAGCCTCTGTGGAAAGCAATCCGGAGATATTTAATGAAAATGTAAATTGATCTCCCCTATGACCCAACAATCCCTCTACTGGGTATATAACCAGAAGAGGTAAGAAATAAAACACTGCTAGTGTTCTGTGTTCCAATGTTTATTGCACCATAATTCACAATCATAGAGTTGGAAACAAACTAAATTTCTATTGATAGATGAGTGGAGTAGTAAACTCTGGCACAGACACACCATGGAGCACACTGTAGCACTAAAAAGCACAGACACTCACATGAAACACATCTCATGGCAAGAGCTGGAGGAAATTATGCTAAGTGAGGTCAGCCAATCACAAAAGAACAAGTATAATATGAGTCCCTTGGGGTAAGCATAATCAGCAGAGTAGGTATAGAAGAAAAGACACTTATCTCACAATATGTGGGTGGAAGCACAGGCAGTTGGATGGAGGTCAGGCCATACCCAAGGAGGTACAGGTGAATCCAACATAAAGAAGGGGGAAGAGGGAATGGAGGAGGTGGGGAAAGGTGGTGGAAGAAACTCAGATGATGGCATGGGGAAAACAGGGCACTAACCTACGCAGAAGGAGAGTATTGGTTATGTCTCCACAGAATTGGGAGTGTACATACAGACCCCACCACAGTGCACCAAACCAGGAGGGCAATGTAACCATGTGGAGGATAGCATGAAAAGATTGGCCTACAGGTCCGGCCCCCACCAGAGCCAATGTGACCCCTGTCCTAGAAGTATGTGCCACAGAGAACAGCACTAAACCTTCAGACAGGGGGAAAGAGCTGACTTACCATGCCCACACAGAAGCAAACCAAGAAGGAAAACGAGGAAGGGACAGTTGGCCTAGACTCCATATTGGCATACCAAACTCGGAGGATGATGTTCCTCCACGGAGCTGCTAAGGCACAGAGAGGACTCTAGGACCACCATCAACTCAAGACATGTTGTCCCCTAACTGGAAAATACTGGGACAGAGGACAATAATGGGGACATATGGTGGGGAGATAATGTTAATCCCCTGCAGCTGGACAAACCAGAATGGAGCATAACAAATTAGAAACTGCAACAAAGCTAATCCACAAAGCCCCTAAAGAGCCCCCCAAATAGACTTTGGATTAGGAGGGTCAGCTCTCTGAATCCTCCCAGGACCAGTGGGGAGAGATTCATAAAGACCAGCAGACAGACCTAAACCTATGTTGGGTCTTTTTTTCTCCTTTTCTGTTTTCAACTTTTTGTTTTCTTATTTTTTGGACTAGTTTGCTTACTTATATAAGACAGACTTGGGAAGCAAGCTCTGGGAGAAAGCAATGGGGCCAATGACCCCAGAGTGTCTTCAGGGGAGAAGGTGACGCAGTGGGGGAGAGAGTCGGGTGAGTAAACAATGCCATAGACAATGGAAGAACTAGGGAATTAAAACCAACAATTAGGAAGCTGTAGAGATCCCGTGGGCATTAGAGCAACACAAATCTAGCTGAGAGGAAGTCCCAAGAGGTGGAAGACGTGGGAGCGTAATGTTGGGGCAGGAGGAGGCAAAAAGAAACAGAGGAAGGCTCTAGGAAGCAAAGCTAGAGATAGAGGTATTAGCAGAGGGGTATACTTGTGTAAATACATTAATCCATAAAAATAGAGGTATTGGCTAAGTACATATATTCATAAGGCAATACACTGAGGCTGGGGATGGGCCTTGGACCTGAGCTCATACCTCCCGCAATACAAAAACACTTTGTTTTAACAAAATGGCATTTTGTGATGCTCATCCCCACCTCCACCCCTGACATGATCACTGAAGGCAAAATGGGTGCATAAGCAAATGTGGTGAAGACAATGGATGGTGCCTGGCTATTAAAATATGTAGCATCTGGGGTCTTAAAGGCTTGAAGTTAAACCAGAAGCCATCCAATAGTGAAGCGAAAAAGCCCACATGGAAGAAGCACATCAACCGGTGCGATCATGAAGTGTCATTGGGACCAGGTAACAGGCATCAGAAGATTCATAACAAACAAACAAAAATGCGTTTTTGAGAATGTGGGGAGTTGGAGTAGAGACCCAAAGCTCATAGGTAGACCGTGGAACATCCCCCCACAGAGGGGTCACAGGGAAGGGATGAGTCAATGAGGGTGCAGTACAGCACCTATGGATCATGCAATATATCTCTGGTTCCTTGAGGCTTCCTCACCACCACCACCCCACCCCACGATCATGACCCCAGTGCTGCTTCCCACTCTGGTCTGGACCGGAACATGTACATAGATATAGGCAAGAGATAAAGCTGAGGACACACGGAACCCATGAACAGGAGAATAGTGATTCCAAAAGGGTAGGGGGGAGTTGGGAAGAGTAGGGGAGGGGAAAACGGGGGTACTGATCTCAATAAATGGCACATAACCACACACATCCCTTCAGGGGAAGAACAACAAACACCAAGGTGAAGGGAGACAGCAGTCATATGGGAAACAGAAGGATTTCTCCCAAGTTGTCTCCCCCAAATATATGCCAAACTTAGCTGCTTGCAAATGACTATACAATTGGAGGTCGTCAGGAGTAGATCAGGGGTCATTCTCCCTAAGAGCTATCAGCCATCTAGACCAAGCAGACACCACTGTTTATCCCACAACAACTAGGGCCAATTCCTTCTGACAAGGATAGTAGTTGTCTATTTCCTTGTAGGAAACACCAGAGAGGTCAAACCCACCCAAGAATGATTAAGGCTAGCCTGCCATCATGAATCTAGGGTCTGCCCATCTTGTCACATGTACATCCCTACACCTTCCCATTCCTATGGGCACACCCCTAGCTCATCCCCTTCCTGTTATGCTTATGCCTATCACACATCGCCTTCTTATGATGTGTATTCCTATTGTACTGCCCCTTCCTGTGATGTGTGGTTACTGTAATGATGCCCTCCGAAGGATATATAACCGTTGGTTAGCAATAAAGTTGGGGCTCTCCTGCTCTCACTCCTGAGGCTCCCTCCTGCTCTCAGCCCCAGGGGCTCGTCTGCTCTCACTCCGGGGGCTCTCTCCTGCTCTCACGGCTGGGCTCTCCCCTCGAGGACCATCAAGTGGGGCTGAGGTGAGCATGCTACCATGAATGTGTCTGACTCCATTTATTTCAATATTTCTCTTCTATCTCTCATGTTCTCAATGACTTTAACATAATATTTATATATCTCAACCATACAATTGTGCTTATTGAACCCATGATTAGTGGTGGGGGGGCTGACACACCCCAACTCATACTGCACCATCAGTGTGAGATATGAAAATAATAACAATCCCCCCAGAAGAATTTATTTCAAAAGACCGCATTGAATCTTCAACTCCAGGAGAGGGACATAACTGATCTGAGCACACAGGTGCTGATGAAGGGGGAGGAGGAGAGAGTGAAGCACATCCTGGCCCACCAGCCCTTGAGGATGATACCCGCAATTAGAGCAGCCAGTCCACAAGCAAGGACCACATGGCCAGCCCCACACTGAGAAACGGCATCCCTCACTGACCCATAGCCCTACAGGGGACAACACCAGAGACACACTGGGAATTACGCGCGATCTCATGCCGCCACACCGAGGCAAAACACTAAGGGGGTGCAACAGAGCAGCAAAGGAATGGAGCGGCGAGGGCCCCAGGGAATGCTGAAGGTGGGTTTTGGGTCCAGGGCG
Organism: Tenrec ecaudatus; assembly: GCF_050624435.1. Lineage (NCBI taxonomy): Eukaryota > Metazoa > Chordata > Mammalia > Afrosoricida > Tenrecidae > Tenrec > Tenrec ecaudatus. The sequence continues at coordinate 123,779,591 of NC_134534.1, read as the reverse complement.
TGGTGCCCCAACAGACTGGACTGAGAATCACTCCTAAAGGCCAACAGTCCTTGGACTAACTACAAGCTTTTCTTTCTTGTTGTGTTTTCCATTTTTGTCATTGTTTTGTTGTATATTATTGCTTGGTTTTGCTCTGTCTTGTTCTTGTGCATGTTATTATCTCCCCAGGTCTGTCTAAATAAGATAGGCTGGATGAACAATTGGAGGAGAAAACAACGGGACCAATAAATCCCCGGGGACATGGGAGAGGGGGAGGTGGGGAGAACGGTAGTGGTGTTAACAAACTCAGGGACAAGGAAACAACAAGTGATCCAAATTGGTAGTGAGGAGGGTATGGAAGGCCTGGTAGGGCATGATCAAGGGTAATACAACAAAGAGGAATTGCTGAAACACTGGTGGGGACTGAGCATGATAGTGGGACAGGAGGAAAGTCAAGGGAAATAGAGGAAAAAGCTGGGAGGCAAAGGGCATTTATAGAGGTCTAGATAAAGACATGTATATATGCAAATATATTTATCTATGAAGATGGGAAAATAGATCTATGATCATATATTTATAGGTTTAGTATTAAGGTAGCAGAAGGACATTAGGCCTCCACTCAAGTACTCCTTCAATGCCAGATTACTTTCTTCTATTAAATTGGCATTCTATGATGCTCACCTTCCTGCCACAACTGTTGAAGACAAAACGGGTCCATAAGCAAATGTGATTAAGAAAGCTGATGGTGCCTAGCTATCAAAAAATATAGCATTGGGGGTCTTAAAGGCTTGGAGGTAAACAAGAAGTCATCTAGCTCAGAAGCAACAAAGACCACATGGAAAAAGCACACCAGCCCGTGTGATCACGAGGTGCCGAAGGATTCAGTTATCAGGCATCGAAGAACAAAAAATCATATCATTGAGTGCTCACCTGCAGGATACGATCGCTGAAGACAAATGGGTGCATAAACAAATGTGGCGAAGAAAGCTGATGGTGCCTGACTATCAAAAGATATAGTGTCTCTGGTCTTAATGGCTTGAAGGTAAACAAGCAGCCATCTAGCTCAGAAGCACACCAGCCTGTACGATCACGAGGTGTTAATCAGGTATCAGGCATAATCAGAAAAAAATATCTTACCATAGTGAATGAGAGGGGGAGTGCAAAGTGGAGACCCAAAGGCCATTTTTAGGCCACTGGAGATCCCCATGCAGAGGTGTCTCAGGGAGGAGACTAGCCAGACAGGGTATGATGTAGCAACGATGAAAAATACAACTTTACTCTAGTTCCTAAATGCTTCCTCTCCCCCTCCCCGCCCCACACACATGACCATGATCCCAATTCTACCTTGCAAGTCTAGCTAGAGCAGAAGGTCACTGATGCAGATATGAACCAGAAACATAGGGAATTCAGGGCGGATGATCCCTTCAGGACCAGTGGTGTGCGTGGCGGTACTGGGAACATAGAAGGAGGGTACATTGGAAAGAGGGACCCAATTATAAAGATCTACATGTAACCTCCTCCCTGGGGGATGGACAGCAGAAGGGTGGGTGAAGGAAGACATCGGACAGGGCAAGATATGACAAAATAATAATTTATAAATTATCAAGGGTTCATGAGAGAGTGGAGAGCTTGGAAGGAGGGAGAAAAATTAGGACCTGATGCCAGGGGCTTAAGTGGAGAGCAAATGTTCTGAGAAAGATGAGGGCAATGCATAGACAAATGTGCTTTGCAAAATTGATTTTTGTATGTATTTGATAAGGTATGTATGAACCCCTAATGAAATGATTAAAAAAGAAAGAAAGGAATAACAATCTATAACCTATCAAGGGGCCACAAGGGTGGGGAGAGGGAGAGAAAAAAGAGAGGAGCTGATCCCAAGGGTTCAGTAGAAAGTAAATGTCTGGAAAGGAATGATGTCAGTATATGTACAATTATGTCTGATATAATTGATTTATGGATTGTAATAAGAGTTGTAAGAGCCCCCAATAATATGCTCTAAAAAAAAAGAAGAACTTGAATAGACCCATAGCAAAAGGAAAATATGCAAGGTCATCAAGAAAATCCCAACTAAAAAAAAGCCTCAGTTCAGATGGCTTCACAGGATAATTCTACCAAGCATTCAGAGAAGAGCTAACACCAAATATACACAACGTCTTGCAGAAAGCATTGAAAAGAATAGGAAGCTCCCACACTCATTCTATGAAACCAGCATTACCCTGACACCAAAACTAGGCAAAGACCTCACAGGATAGAGAATTACAGACTGATATCTCTCATGAATTCTCAACAAAACCCTCGCCAATAGAATCCAACAACAGATTGAAAAAACAATAAAACATAATGACCAAGTGGGATTCATACCAGGGATGCAGTTTTGGTTCAACATTCAAAAATCAATTAATGTAATCCATCATATCCCCAAGAAAAAGGACAAGAACCATATGATATATGTCAATTGAAGTAGAAAAAAAATGTATTTGATAACATCCAACACCATTCCTTTTTCCCCCAACACCATTCATAATAAAGACTCTCAAGAAATAGAATTAGAAGGGAAAATCCTCAATACAACAAAAGCCATATACGAAAAATCAATAGCAAATATTACACTCAACGGAGAAACGCTGAAAACATTTCCACTCAACAAGGCAACCTGTGGATGCCCCTTATTCCCACTTCAATTCAACATTGTGCTGGGAGTCCTAGCCGATGCCATAAGACAGTGGCCGGATATCAAGGGCGTATGACTAGGAAAAGAAGCGAAACGTTCACTATTTGCAGGCAATATGATTTTATATATTGAGAATTCTAAGGGGTCCACAATAGGATTGCTGGAAACAACAGAGTAGCAGGATATAAGATTAACGAGCAGAAATCCATTGGATTACTATAGACCAGTGATGGGAATACAGAAAAAGATATCAAAGAATCAGTACCATTCACAATAGTCACGTAAAAGCTGAAGTACCTAGGAATGTCTATACAAACAAACAAACATGACCTGTGCACAGAAAAGTACCGAACATTACTTCAAGAGACCAAAAGGGAGTACAAAAATGGAAGAATATTCTGTGTTGGTGGAGCAGACAACTGAGTATATTGAAAATGTCAATATTATCTAAAACAATCTAAAAATTCAATGTAATCCTGATCCAAATGACTGCATCCTCAACAAAATGGAAAAAGATTACCAACTGCATATGGAACGGGAAGAAACCCAGGACAGGCAAAGAACTCTTCAAGAAGAAGAACAAAGTAGGTGGCATTGTACTACCTCACTTCAAAACCTACTATACTGCCCCTGTTGTCAAAACAGCCTGGCACTGGCATACTGATAGATACTCCGACCAACGGATCAGGACAGAAAACACAGGAATATAAACATCCACATACAGGCCATTGATTTTTGGAAAATACAAAAAAAAAATGTGGGAAGCAGATGCCCTCTTTAATATGTGATGTTAGAAAATCTGGATATCCACATGCAGCAGAATGAAACAAGACCCAAAACTCACTCCATGCACAAATACAAACTCAAGGTAGATTAAAGACTCAATATAAAACCCAAAGCTATTAGGATCACTAATGAGAAAATTGGGACAAAGCTAGAAGCTCTAGTGCAAGGAATACATGGGCTAGGAGAACTAACAAAGAAACACAGTCCATGGAAGATAAAATAGATGAATGGGACCTATTAACAAGAAAGTACTTGTGGACATCAAAAGATTTTATTAAAAGAGTAAAAAGTGAGCCCACAGAGTCGGAAAAGATATTTAATAAGGATATAACAGACCAAGGATTAGTTACTAAAATCTATAGAATTTACAAGTTTACAACAAGGAAAAAACTAATAGCTTCTGAAAATATGGGCAAAAACATGAACAGACGATTCACCAAGGATGACAATCCTAATGGCTAATAAACACATGAGGCAATGCTCCAGGTCATTAGCTATCTGGGAAATGTAAGTTAAAAAACCAACAAAAAAACCAAGGAGATACCACCTAAGACCCATTACCATAGCACAATTTAAAAAAACTGAGAACAAGAAATTTTGGAGATGGTGTGGTGAGATAGGAACTCTTATTCACTGCTAGTAGACTTGTAAATATGTATAGCCACCTTGGAAGATGATATGGTGGTACCTTAAAAAGATGAAATTTAACTACTTGCTCTCTCTGTGGACTGGAAGTCCATCACTCTCCTTCATGTTGTGGCTTCTGGTTTTGCTGTTGCTCCTCTGATGATATAACTGTAAATTGGTCCAGGAGTTTCACTATGCAGGGATCTTAGTCCCAGAGGGCATACTGCACTCCTGATGCTTGCTGGTTATGAGATGCCTCCCCTCCTTCTGCTTCTCAAATGACTTATTTTATACAAAGCAGGATGTCATTAATCCTGTTCACAATTATTCATAGGTGAGTCCTAGCAGTGTCTTCCCCCACCTTTATACCAGATCCATGTAGGAAAAGGTCATTTGGTGGGAGTTAAAAATTTTCCCTAGAAGATTCACATGAATTAACGAATTCTCTGCCCCTGCATCTGGAATACTAATCTTATACAATGTAACACAGGATATGGTGTTATGGCTTGGGTAACATTGAGGTTAGCCTCATTAATGCAGGTCTACTGAAAACAAACTCAGGACTATTGTGAGAGGAGAAAGATATCAATCATTGCTGCAAACTTTTGGAGTGTCCCTTCAAAACTCAATAAACATTTTAATTAATATATAAATAAATAACCAAAAGATAGGAAACTGCCCAATAAATTTGTGGCGTTAAGTGTCAGGATTAGGGTCAGGCAATTTAGGCAGGATGATGAAGTGCAGAATTTGATTCTGTAATCATTTAGAATGTTGATATTTCATTCATCATTGGTGTTTTTTTTTGTATGACATTTAACTTTAAAATATAAAACCCAAAACTATTCTATTAATTGTCATTTATCTTGAGTGCTTTGACAGTCCTTAATGTTCTGGGGCCAAAGTGAGTGACTCACTACCATCACCCCGGTCCTAGTACTATAAAGTCTATTATGAATCAGCAAGCATACAGTATTTCACTAACTGGTATAAACACAGGACTATATTCTTCTGGGAGCATGGAGACTGGGTGTTTGGCAAAAGATACTCAGGAAAGGAATAATCCCTCAGTTGTTGCCCAAGCCCTTCTGTACCCTTCTGCCTTTGAGATAAGGGTTCAGAGTTCCAAAGAGCAGTCAGAGATTTTAATGACATAGCACTCGACTGATCTAGGATTTTAAGACTCTTAAATTACACCCTGAAACAGAGCCAGTGTGTTTAGCAGCCAAGCTGAGGAAGTCACAATTGGCTGTCTAGCATCAGGGCAGATGGTCCCATTCTAAATTGGAACTTATTTCCAGCAGCCTTTCAAGCAGAGGCCAAGGTTTAAATCTGAATGATCATGTATATGAAAACAGTGACTGGATTAGGAAGAAATAGTCCTACAGCCAGCTTCAATAGTCATCTGGGACCCCAAGGCATTAAGGCCAAATAAATCGGGGGAGTGTATTGAAACACCAAGGCAGAATTCAAGTAAACACACACACCAAATATACATAATTTTCTTATCTCGCTTCCATTAAAATACCTGTCTTTTCAGATGAACCATAAGAGCACTTACTCCTCACCTTTTAATAGGTATTGTACTTTGTTCTATTCCATAACTATTTAAAAGAAGACCCGAGTTTGAGTCCTGACTCTTACTTTGACAACTATGCCACCTTGTGTAAATCTGTATTTTACATTTATCAAACATACATATTATAGTGATATCTGGATATTGATTTACTCAAAATGAAAAATGGATATAATTTTCAGTCTGATGACAAGCATAAATGTCAAAGTACTAGATCAAATTCTTTAGTAGTCAATCAACCCATTATCATCAAGTAGATTCTGATTCATGTGGACAGAGTAGGTTTGCCCCTTTGAGTTTATGAAGTGGTAAATCTTTACAGGATTAGAAAGCCTCTTTTTCCCTCAGAGGCACTGCTGACTAGTATTATGAACTTATGTCCTAGTGGTTAGCAGCCCTATGTTAGTGATCTATATCCATAGTGCAAAACTCAAACTTCAAATGTTTAAAAGCTATTTTAGACGAATTTATATGTACACACACACATATATATATGTATCACAGTACCAATTATAATACTAGTACCAATAACAAACATTTATTCAGCACTTTAGTTGCTGCTACACAAATTATTATGTAATTAAAAATTCATTTATTGCTCAGAACAACCAATAAAGATGAAACCTTGGTAAAGCTATGGGCCAAGTGTTGGGTTGCTAACCCAAGGTCAGAGGTTCAAATCCAGTAACTACTCTGAGAGAAAGAGAAGGCTCCTACAAAGACTTATGCATCAGAATAGACTCAATGGCTGTAGGGAACTGCATGTCCCCCTATCCTGGATTTGAGCCATGTATGACCTTTATGAATTTCCTCTGTTTCCTGCCATACAAACTGTCCCCTGTAGTTTTACTGCCTTTGTTTCATTCCCACCAGATGGTGGCTGTCTTGACCCTTGCTAGGATTGGTGCTCTTTCACTAGCAGCTGCTATGTTCATTGGTCAATACATGACTGGTGGCATCCCCCCACCCCAGGGGCCTGGTATGCTTCATTAGCATACTTACCTGTTTGATCAGTTGCCCGCAATTTCTTCCTCATTTGGGAGATGCATGACTATTGGCTACTTCAGCTGTACGTAATGGTGCCCGCCCTTCGCCGGGTATTTAAACCTCTGCTCTCAGCTCAATAAATGAGGCTTGATCAGATTCCTGTCTTGCCTCCACCTCTCCGCGCCCTTGCCCATCTTCATTCCCAGTCCCTCTTTCAGGTATCCACGTTGTTGATGACCCGCGGGACGGGACAAATGGCAATGGGATTTGGGTTGATATTGTTAACTTAGTTTTGGAGTTATCAAAATTCTATTGCTTGGTTAGAAAGAAAGGTAGAAGAATATGGTTGATTACTTCATTAGAATGTAATTTACTTTGATATTATTTTATTTTCATTAATCAGATTTCCTTTCATTATAACAGACTCCATACCACACTTTCCTTATCTTCTAGCTGGGCCTTCTAGTTCTCCAGTGAGTTAGCTAAGATGTCCATATGACTCATATACCAAAAAAAAAAAAAGGCATTATTGTTCTCATGCCACCCACTAACATTTTCCCCAAGGGTCTGCATTTTACTTACTCATAATCCTAATTTTTCTTCCGTTACACTCTTTTCATCAATTGTCTGACAGTTTGCCATTCTGTGGTGGCTTGCATGTTGCTATGATACTGAGGTTATGCCATCGGTATTTCAAATGCAAGCAGGGTCATTCAAGGTAGACAGGTTTCAACAGGATTACTAGACTAAGGCAGAATTGTAAGAAGGAGCTGGTCGTCCACTTTTAGAAAGATTGTTTTAAAAAGCACTGAAACAATTTTGATTAATGGCGGTTCGATACGGCAGGGTAGAGTTGTCCCTGTGGCTTTCCAAGAATGTAAATTTTTATGGGATGGGAAAGTGTCATCTTCCACTCTCAGAGCTGCCTGCGGTTTTGCAGTGTCTTATGGATCGCAGTAGAAATTATCTGTTCTAATAAAGAAAGATGAAAAGTGAGAAGGCACTCAAAATATGACCTCAGGGAAAGTGAATGTTAATGATGTGTACGGAGAAAAGCTTTGGGCCGTTCACTTTCTGATGTCACACACTCAGTATAAGAGGAAACAGGTGCAGTGATCCAGTATTAATTGGAACATGTACTGTAAGCAGTATGAAGCAAGGAAAGTATGAACCAGAGTTTTCATAATTCCAAACCTATAATAATAGTAATAATAATAATAATAGGGTTACCTTCACTAATTTTTAGGGAACATTGACAAAAATGAAATGGAACACATGAAGATTGATTTCCTAGCCATTAGTGAGCTCAAATAGACTTTTATTGGCCACTTTGAAATGGATAATCTTTGGCCTAATAAGAAACTAAAAAGAAATAGTGTCAAGTTCATCCTCAATTTTTTTTCAACATCTATTCTTAATTACAATGCTGTCAGTGATAGGATAATATTCATATGCTCCAAAGCGAGACCAGTTAATACAATTATTATTAAAATTTATCATTTTAGTTATTAATGCCAAAGATGAAGAAACTAATGTAGTATCTTTTTTAAACTTTGCAGTCTGAAATTACTCAAACATGCAATCTAGATTCATTAATAATTAATAGTGATTAGACAATAAAACTAGAAACAAAGGATTGGTAGTTGGAAAATAAGCTATTGGATATAGAAACATCTGAGATTGCTTGGTAAAATTTTGCAAGACCAATAACTTGTTCATTGCAAATACATTTTTTTCAATTACATAAATATGTTTGCAATACTTACTGGATACTCTGCACAGGAATCAAATTGAATACTGTTTGGGTAAAAATTATGGGGAAGCTCAATGGTGTCAGTCAGAAGCAAGGACAAGGAAGAACTGGGGAGCACACTATCAAGTGTGCATATGCAGGTTCAAGTTGAAGTTGAAGAAAATTAACATACCATATATGCTCATGTGTAAGTCGAGTTTTTCAGCACATTTTTAATGCAGATTTTGTGGTAAAATTAGGTGCCTTTGCTGATACTCGGGTCGGCCTATACGCGAATGTTTACGGTAAATTCATGAGGTCCAAAGTATGACTTTGATGTCTCACCTGTATTTAGAGATAATCTCAAAAATATTTTGACACTTTGAACACTAAGGACAAAGTAACAGGTGAGTTGTGGAGTAATATCAAGGACATTACACAGGAATAAATCAAAAGGTCATTAAAAAGAGAAGAAAAAAACCCAAAAAATGGATGTCACAAGATATTCTGAAACTCGCTCTTGAATGTAGAATAGTTGAAGTGAATGGGAGGAAGAATGAAGCAAAGCAGCTGAACAGATATTTCAAAGAGTCTCTCAAAGAGACAAAATAAAATATTATAATAAAATACACAAAAACTGAATTAGAAAATTAATTAGAAAATTAAAACTCAAACAAGCAGCCATCAAAGTGAGGAGTCAACTAAGTCCACACAGAAGTAGCACATCAACCCTTGTAATCCAAAGATGACAATAACAAAATTCAAATATGACAAAGGGAAAAGTATCAGAGCCTAAATTGCAAACATTCAATTTGTAGAAGGCTATGGAGAGCAGTGGGAGGCCAAAACCCATCTGCAGAGAAGTTTGTCAGAGTAAGCCCCAGGCAGATCCCCTCTAACCACAGGCAAGGATCTGGACTAGCTGATTATACTGGACCAAACAAGGTTCTTGGTCAGTTGATCTCCCTGTTGACCCAAGCTGAAATTGTTCTAGCCTCCAGTATTTATCACTTGTTCCATGACAAAAATTTCCTCCCTGGCCTTTTATATATTCGTGGAATTTATTTTCTTAATTACTCATTTGTGTTAGGCTGGATTTCCTAGAGAAACAAATCCAGAGACACTCATATGTGTATAAGGAAGTGCTTTATATCAAGAAGTAATTGTGCAGAGGAGGAAGAAAATGACGTCCAGTTAAATTTACCTAAAATTAGAATCAGAACACAAGGGTCTGCTCCAACCCCCTCCTTTTTTTTGATTTTCACTCACAAAGCAAACCAAGAATACACTGAAATGTCCTAGGTTCATTGTGCTGGGCTCATGGACTAGTCCAGCAGCAAGTAGTGATTTCCCCAGGCTGATGTTCAAAAGGGGTCAAAATCCCTCTGAAAGCTAGTCACAAGACCCTACACCAGAGCTCCCCAGGATGTTAGCTACATTGCCCTCATAGCCTAGGAGTCGGGTTGGCGTGGCTAACCATAGATTTGGAGTAATTGAAAAGATGTCAGGAAATTTACCTGAGTCAGTTCACAGCAAGTCAGATCAGAAGTGGGTAGCCACTGCCCAGGAGGTAAATTTGTTAGATCTCTCTTGAGCTAGAGTTATACCTCGGTCCTTGGCTCTGTGTGAGAAAGAATTCACGCCGAAGCCTGGTTTGTGATCCAAGTGAGCTTTTTTTTCATTTCTCAGTTTAGTCTCTACATGAAGTTTTATTTTCTCCCCCTTCTCCATTTTCTTTCTCTTTTCTAAATCGAATGCTTAATGGTTCAAAACCTTATAGGTTTTTTTTTAAACATTTAATTAGGGACTCATACAACTCTTATCACAATCCATACATATACATACATCAATTGTATAAAGCATATATGTACATTCTTTGCCCAAATCATTTTCAAAGCACTTGCTCTCCACTTAAGCCCTTTGCATCAAGTCCTCTTTTTTCCCCTCCCTCCCCATCCCCCCTCCCTCATGAGCCCTTGATAATTTATAAATTATTATTTTGTCATATCTTGTCCTAGCCGGCATCTCCCTTCACCCCCTTTTCTGTTGTCCGTCCCCCAGGGAGGAGGTCACATGTAGATCCTTGTACTCGGTTCCCTCTTTCCAACCCACTCACCCTCTACCCTCCCAATATCGCCCCTCACACCCCTGGTCGTGAAGGTATCATCACCCTGGATTCCCTGTGCCTCCAGCTCCTATCTGCACCAGTGTACAACCTCTGCTCTATCCAGACTTGCAAGGTAGAATTTGGATCATGGTAGTGGGGGGTAGGGGGGGGGGAGGATCAGTTATCAGGTATCAAAAACAAAAAAATCATATCATTGGGTGCACACCTCTATGATATGATCGTTGAGGACAAATGGGTGCATAAGCAAATGTGGCAAAGAAAGCTGATGATGCCTGGCTATCAAAAGAGATAGTGTCTGGGGTCTTAAAGGCTTGAAGGTAAACAAGTGGCCATTTACCTCATATGCAACAAAGCCCACATGGAAGAAGCATACCAACCTCTGTGATCACGAGGTGTCGAAGGAATCAGGTATAAGGCATCATCAAAAAAAAAAAAAATCTTACCATAGTGAATGAAGGGGAAAGTACAGAGTGGATTCCTAAAGCCCATTTGTTGTCCACTGGAGGAGATACCCTCACAGAGGGGTCTAGAGGAGGAGATGAGTCAGTCAGGTGCAACATAGCACCGATGAAGAACACAGCTTTCCTCCAAGTGAGTTTTATAAGAGTTTGAAGAAGTTTCAGGTTTACATGGCACCCATAGGACTCTTCTGATCATGCAGTCTGGCGGATGCTGCTCAGCATCACTCAGAAAAGTCTGTTTTGACCCTGGCTCCTGCCTTTTCAAGGATTCCACGGGGAGGCGTGGTGGATGACACCTGATCAACCCAACTGGCTTGATTGAATTCACCTGGCATAGGGGGGCCAATCCAGGTTGGCCTAGGTGAGCCAATCCAGGTTTAGGACCCAACCATGCCTACAAGCGGGAAACCTGAACCTCTGAGCATGTGCAGTGTGACAATCCTTGTTCCCATGGTTTGGCTCTCTGGGTGTGCGTTAATGGACATTTTTAACCCTGTGCTAGCCAGCCTAACAAATTCAGTTCCAGTTGGCTAAGAAGAAAATAGCCTCCCTGATAAGCTAGATCTCTGAAATCGGGGCACCCTATAAACCCAATATAAAAAAGAGAAAAATATATTCTTGGTAAAACCTGAAAATCCCAGGCTCATTGTTTGACTCTAAGACAAACTGGTGGACTGAGTCTTTTAACATACATTAGCATAATAAGGGAGCCAATGCTAAGGAACACCAGATGTTAGCTACAGAGGCAAGAGACTTTCAACATAACAAAGAGGCCCTGGAGCAAGCCTCAATTTCAGAATATCTCACTGAGCACAAATCTAGAACCCATAGCCAGGGCTACATTAATTGAATTCAATTCCAACTGGCTAGGGGGTAAAAAGAAAACTCTGAGCTACTGGGGCATCAGCAGTTTTGGCACAAGCTAGAGCAATTCTGCAAGCCCAATGGGGGGGGGGAGCTACTGTCCGCCCTCAGTGATCCTACATGCAACTGGGGAGGTCTTGCCTGTCCTCCATGTGGCTGGGGACCTCCTGCCTGTCATGCAGCCCTACACATGGCTGAGCGAACACACCCCCTACCCCCTACCCTGCTCCCACATCCCACCCCCACTGCAGTGCTGCATGCAGCACAAAGCAGCTACACCAGTGATCTCCAGTGGTCAACACTGCTATAGGAAATGCTGCCTGGCCCCGATCTTGCCTTCAAGAGTAATTCTGCCCAGCATCTGTGGGACCCTATACCAAGTGGGTGCACCACCCCACTACCTTGAGGCAGGATTGGAACTCCTCCAGCTCCACAGTCAGGCGATCAGGCCTCAGCTATTTCCTTACTATTCTTTGTTCTTGTCTCTTTATTCTCTCTCGCTTCTATCTTTCCCACTGCGTCTCAGTGGGCCCAATTTTGTTTTGTTTTATTCTATTTTCCTTTCTTTTTCCCCTTCTCTCCTCTCTTTCCTTTCACATGCCACTGCTGGCTTCCAGACCACTACCCTCCACCTAGGGCAACTCCACCCACCCAGCAGGGGGAACTAAAACCTGCCCTCTGGGGGAGCGCTGCAAAGGCAAGACTTTCTACTCCTGTAAAGAGTTAGTTTCAGAAACTCATGGGGTAGTTCTAGTCTGCCCTGCAAAGGTTGCTGTGAGTCAGTATTGACTTAATGGCAGTGAGTTCTTGAGAGTCAACCAACTAGGATAGATCCACAAGTATTCTAATTCCATAAAATAAGTGACTCAACAGAATTCAAAAAATATTGAATGATATAATTTATATCAAATATAAATAATGCAGTAGTACATCCACAAGAAAACTGCCAGGAATCAAAGATGGATTTAAATAAGAGATATCATTGCTGACATCTGAAGGATATTGGTTGAAAGTAAAAACATCAGAAAGATATTTACTGGTATTTACTGGTATTTGAATAACTATGGATCATAAAATCTATGGATAATATTTAAAATGGGAATTCTAAAATGCCTCTTTGTGTTCCTTAGAAACTTGTACAGGGATCAATGCGCAATATTTCAAGCAGAACAAGAGGATGTTACATGATTTAAAATCAGAAAAATTGTGTCAGGGTCACATGTTTTCATCATGTTTACTTAATCTGCATGCCAAGTTAGAGCATATGAAGAAGAAAGCAGCATCGGGCTTGAAATGCACGGCCACCAAATGAATTCTGACTCATCAGATGATCAGGATTGAAGGAAGGCTTGTTTTATTACCTGTGATATTTAGATGATGCAACCTTTCTTGATGAAAGTGACTAGAGTATGGAGAAGCTGCTGTTGAAGATCAGAGATTATGGTATAAATTACAGCTCAGCATAAAACAAAATCCTCACAGTTGGACTAATAAATGACATCATGATGAAAAGGTAAAAGATGGAAGTTGTCAAGGATTTTATTTTATTTGGATCCATAACTAGTGCCCATAGAACAGCAGTCAAGAAATCCAATGGCATTTAAAAATGGGTAAATCTGCTACAAAAGCCCCCTTTCAAGTGTTAAAAAGCAGGAATGTCATTGTGAGAACTTATGCATCTTAAAAAACTATGACATTTTCAATTGCCTGATATGTAGGTACGGTTACATGTTGGGCTGCTAACTGCCAGGTCAGTAGAAGATGAGGCTTTCTACTTCCATAGAGTTTCATTCTTGGAAGCTCACAGGGGCAGTTCTGTCTTCTATTATTAGGTGACTATGGGTTGGAATTGGCTAGATGGCAGTGGGTTTGGTTTTTTGGTTGGGTATATATGTGAGAGCTGGAAAGTGAATAAAGAACACTGAAGAAAACTATGGTTTTGAATCATGGTGTTGCTGAAGAATATTTAAGAAACCATGGACTGCCAGAAGAAGGAACAAATCTGTGCTGGAAGGAGCACAGCCAGAGTGCTCCCTAGGAGAAAAGATGGCGAGACTTCATGCCACGTGCTTTGGACATTGTGTTAGTCTGGGTAAAGTAGAGAAGCAAATCCATAGGCACACATATGTATACAATAGAAATTGAATATTGAGAAAGCATACCACCCAGTCCAGTCCAAACCCATAAGTCCTATATAGACCATATGTCTGATACCGATCTATAAAGTCCTCTTCAGATTCATGAAATGCATGCAATGAAGCCAAATGCAGGATGATCACAAGCCAGTGCGTAGAAAGTCTTTGGGTTTAGTGGTGTTGTAAGCAGTCAGTGCTGGCAGGGGTCACTCCTTGGCTCCTCTGACTTCAGCGGTCTAGTTACATCCATGTGGTTTGTCTGGATCAGGCCACTAGGGTAGTTCCATTTGTCTTGTCAGATTAAATGTCTCCCAGGGCTTGGGGGAATACAGTGGCCCCAACAAATCATCACTGGTCTGGTAGGTGCAATTGTATGGCAAAAATAAGTAAAGATTATAGTGAAGTCATAGAAAGCATGAGAGAAGGAAGAGAGATTGAACCAGTGGAGAGGACTGGGAGGCTGGCCCCAATCCCAAATACTGGCCCCAATCCAAAACCCAAATCCCAAAGTGGATGCCTACCCCTCCCCACAGAAGAATTTATTTCAAAAGACGGCATTGAATCTGCAACTCCAGAAGAGGGACATATCTGATCAGAGCACATGGCTGCTGATAAAGGGGGAGGAGGAGAGAGTGGAGTACATCCTAGCCCACCAGGCCCTGAGGACGATGATCCCAATTAGAGCAGCCAGTCTACAGAGAAGACCACATGGCCAGCCCCACTATGAGACATGATGCCCCTCACTGACCCATAGCTCTACAGAGGACAACACCGGAGACACAGTGTGGGAATTGCACCTGATTCTACCAGACCGAGGCAAAACACTAAGGGGTGCAACAGAACAGCAAGGGACTGGAACAGTGAGGTCTGCAGGGAATGCTGAAGGTGGACTTTGAATCCAGGGCGTGGTGCCCCAACAGACTGGACTGTAAAACACTCCTAAAGGCCAACAAATGAGCCTTGATACAAGCTTTTCTTTCTTTCTTGTTGTGTTTGGGTTTGTTTGTTTTTTGTCATTGATTTGTTGTGTTGTATACTGTTGCTTGGCTTTGCTCTGTTTTGATTTTGTGCATGTTATTATCTCCGCAGGTCTGTCTACATAAGATAGGCTGAATGAACAATCTTGAGGGGAAAACAACAGGACCAACAGTTCCAGATGCCATGGGATAGGGGGAGGTGGGGGGAAATGTAGTGGTGTTAACAAACCCAGGGAAAAGGGAATAACAAGTGATCCAAATTGGTGGTGAGGAGGTTGTGGGAGGCCTAGAAGGGCATGATCAAAGGTAATGTAACAAAGAGGAATTGCTGAAACCCTGGTGGGGACTGAGCATGATAGGAGGAAAGTCAAGGGAAATAAGAGGAAAGAGCTGTGAGGCAAAGGGCATTTATAGAGGTCTAGATAAACACATGTATTTATGCAAATATACTTATATATGAGGATGGGGAAATGGATCTATGTGCCTATATTTATAGGTTTAGTTTTAAGGTAGCAAAAGGACCTAGGGCCTCCACTCAAGTATTCCTTCAATTCAAGAATACTTTCTTCTATTAAAGTTCTTTCTGACACAACTGCTGAAGACACAGCGGGTAAATAAACAAATGTGGTGAAGAAAGCTGATGGTGCCCGCTATCAAAAGATATAGCAGCTGGGGTCTTAAAGTCTTGAAGGTAAACAAGCGGCCATCTAGCTCAGAAGCAACAAAGCCCACATGGAAGAAGCACACCAGCCTGTGTGATCACAAGTTGCTGAAGAGAACAGTTACCAGGGAACAAAGAACAAAAAAGCATAACATTGGGTGCTCACCTCCATGATATCATTGCTGAAGACAAATGGGTACATAAACAAATGTGGAGAAGAAAGCTGATGGTACCTGGCCATCAAAAGATATAGCATCTGGGGTCTTAAAGGCCTGAAGGTAAACAAGCGGCCATGCAGCTCAGAAGCAACAAAACCCACATGGAAGAAGCACACCAGCCTGTGTGATCACGGTGTTGAAGGGATCATATATCAGACATCATCAGAACAAAAAATGTTACCATAGGGAATGAGGGGGGAGTGCGGAGTGGGGACCCAAAGCCCATTTTTAGGCCACTGGAGATCCCCTTGCAGAGGGGTCTAGGGGAGGAGACGAGACAGTCAGGGTGCAATATAGCAACAATGAAAAATACAACTTTTCTCTAGTTCCTAAATCCTCCCTACCTCCTCCCACTATCATGATCCCAATTCTACCTTGCAAGTCTGGCTAGACAAGAGGATGTACACTGGTACAGATAGGAACCAGAAACACAGGGAATCCAGGGAGGATGATAACTTCAGGACCAGTGGTGTGAGTGGCAATACTGGGAGGGTTGAGGGAGGGTAAAGAGGGAACCGATTACAAGGATCTACATGTGACCTCCCTGGGGGACGGACAAGAGAAAAGTGGGTGAAGGGAGATGTTGGACAGGGCAAAATATGACAAAATAATAATTTATAAATTATCAAGGGTTCATGAGGGAGAGGGGAGTGGAGAGGGAGGGGAAAAAATGAGGACCTGATGCCAGGGACCTAGTTGGAGAGCAAATGTGTTGAGAATGATAAGGGCAATTAATGTACAAATGTGCTTTACACAATTGATGTATGTATGGATTGTGATAAGAGTTGTATGAACCCCTGATAAAATGATTTAAAAAAAGATAGAATAGGGATTGAAGTAATGGAGTCCGACACAACTCATAGTAGCATGCTCACCCCAGCCAGGCTTGGTGGTCCTTGTGGGGAGAGCCTGGGGGCGAGATCATGAGTGCCTAGCTTTATTGCTAACTAAGTGTTATAACTACTTAGGAGGGCATGATTACTAGGAACCACATGTCACAGAAAGGAGCTGTATAATAGGCATACACATCATAGGAAGGGGATGTATGATAGGCATGAGCGTGACAGGAAGGGCATGAGCTAGTGGTGTGCACATAGGAATGGGAGGGACTAGAGGTATACATGTGACAAGATGGGCAGACCCTGGATTCATGATGAGAGCCTAACCTTGGTCACCCTTGGGTGGGCTTGACCTCTCAGGGGTCTCCTATAAGGAAGCAGTCAACTATTATCCTTATCCTACTTGTTGTGAGATAATCAGTGTTGACTGCTTCTCTAGATGGCTGATAACTCTTAGGGAGAATAACCCCTAACCTGCTTCTGTTGACCTCCAAGTGTATAGTCATTCACTATGTGTAGCAGGCGGCTATGTTTGGCATATACTTCAGGGAGACAACTTGGCAGAAATCCTTCTGTTTCCCACAATTCCCCCTTTTGTTTTATATATAAAATTCAAAAGAGCCACAGTGGCTACCTGGTTGTTTTCTATACATTGAAAGCTGTCAATGAAAATATAATGACCAAATTAATATCACTGAGCCAAAAATTCAAGTTTATGGCAAACATTTTGAATTCAGGCTTGGGGGATAAAAATCCTCCTATGCCCATCTGCTATTGGAGGAAGGATGGGAAGAAATAGACCAAATATGAGCGTCTGCTTCTATAGGGAGATAGAATCAACCATGTGCTCACTTTAAGGCAGAACAGCTTTAAGGGGTGAAACTGGAAGTGATAGATTACTGCAGGAAAATGCACTTGGACTCTATCTCCAACCACCAGAGTGGCGGCTTTCCTACTGAGGAACACTAGTTTTCCAGATCCCCTCCATACCAGTCAGGAATAAGTCCCAGTTTTATTTCCTTCAGTGCCAGTATCCCACATTTCCCCCTTCTGTATTATGTTTAAGATTTAATAGTGTCACGGAGGCAACATGGTCTCTCTTCATATCGCTTAGCTTCCTAGAGGAGCGGCATGAGACTGCGAACATCAATATTATGATGATAAACAACACAGTCAGGCTGGAACTTAAATAAACTATGTGAAATTCTTTGAGCCCAAGCATGAGGATCCAACCCTTCCATGCCATTCACCAATTGCTTAATTACATCAGAGCCAGAAGACGTCTCAAGTCTGTCTTTGAATGTATAGAAAATAATCTTCTTGAGCTGATCAACACCTAATGAAATGTTTCCCTTAAACCCTTGCAAATGTTTCCTGATCAAATCTGAATCAGACAATGTCTTATATGGGTAAGGGATTATACAAATATCAGTTACAATCACATTTTAACATTGATTGATGTTGCAAGTCCATATGATTTGATCGCCCAACCACTGGCCAGTTTGCTGCAGCTCTCCTACTTTCCTCCCCAGTTCATCATCCACCTTTGCCTGAGTGACCCAGAGCTGATGTGAGTTCACTTGCCACTTCTGCATGAAGTGTTCAGTTTTGATGGACTCTTGTAGAGCATTCCCGGTCACAGCAGCAGTGGTGGCAATAGCTTTAAGTCCGATTATACCTGCAGTTAACATTCCCACGAATCGGTGAAGTCTTTTCAGCATCTCTGACACCACTTGCATCCTCAAGGACAATTCTGGACTGCCCTCCTATCTGAGCTTCATCTCCCCTGGGATGCACACCCCCATCCTGCTCTGTAGGATGAGGATGCTGTCTTTTGAAAAGGTTTAAGCAGAGCATGGTTAATGCAAGTGAACAATCTACAATTATGGCAGGTGGCACTGCGAGCGGTTTCATTTATAATAATGTTTCCTACAACAAGCACATAAGGGAGCTTTACACACGAGACTATATATCGCGTCTCATTCATGTGAAAAGTATACGTTTAGCCAGAATGACTGGTGCTAGTAAAGCCTCCTGTGTAGCCTGTAAGTGCCTTAGTAGCAACAGGTAATTTCCAAAGATCCCACTGTTCAGGTCCTGTCCAGGCTTCAGTAACCTGGGGCGGGGAGGTGCAAAGCCTCCTTCATGCCAGGCCATTAACTTTGACCTGGTAGTGGCAATGCCATCAGAGGTCTTTTGCCACTCACAATTACTGACATAATCACATGAGGTGATGTTGGATCCTTCTGAGCAGGTAGTTACAAACTTTCCATGGGGCCCCCAAACAATGATAGTTACAGTGTCATTTCTTCACATCTTTCCCTGTGGCCCCTGACATTTGAATCATTTGAGCCTGTCATCAATGACACGCCAGTAACTCATGACTTTACAGGTTTCCATATCTCCTCTCCCCTCCACAGTAGTGGAGTTTTCATATTCTGCAGATGCTTCACCCATTATTATGTAGAATCCACAGGTGGTTTCGTTAAAGACCAGCCAGTTATTCCATGCCTGAGAGTTAACAGCCAAACAGCTAGGGCTGGCGCCCACACATAACGACAGTTTTGAAACCCAGAGTGAAATTAAGACATTTGCCCTCCTCATCAGGATGTCTGGCTGTTCCCTCAGCTCTCAGAACACAGTGTGAGTTTCCCTGCTTTCTTCTGGGCCTTGCTGGCTGAAAAGAAATCCACCTATCTCCTTTGCCTGTGGAAACATAAACAAATAGCCCCTCTTTTCTTAGTAACTTAGAAGAAGAATTATGATTAAGATTAGATGGCTTCTTCATTTTTTTCTTGTCATCGATCTTTCTCCAAATGTTTGCATTCTTCTATTGCGTCCATCAGCTTTATTCTGCAAAAACAAACGTATAGGCCTTTCTCCAGGTGACAAATGGACCCGGATCCCAATGTGATTTCCATCTTTTGGGGACTCCTTAGGATCAGCTTCTCTGTAGAAGTGAAAATGTGTTTATCTGCCCTAATTTTGTTGCAAACTTATAGTAAGGAGAAAAATATTTTAGTTAAAATGACACATAATATTCCTCTTCTGCCCCTTCTGTTTTAACAATGCAGATCTTAATGCACTGCTAGCAATCTCAGTTAACTTGCTAGACTTTGACCCAGTAAAACTACTGGTTGAGAACTCCTTACTACACTGAAGATGATTTGAAAGACTGAAAACGTTCTTAGTACATTTTTTTCTCCAAGTTTACCAATAAGGTTAATTGGATCTCTGGTTCTGTTTCACGCCCAAATACACCTTACAGTTTTTTGAGCCTTTGCTTGGTTAGTCAAACTTAGTGCAGTGAGAACAGAAGCTGGGCTTTTCCAAGTTTGGTTAGGTCTGGTCTCCTGCTGTGAGGCTGGGTGAGACTTGCAATTTCTCTCTAAGATTTTCTTTTGTCTGGTAGGCAGACACCTTGCCTTCCACGCGGGGTCTGTATCAAGCTCCTTTCTCTATTTCTGGGAATCGTTTGCTAATGACAACCTGTTAGGTAGTCTAGCTTAGCGAAGGGCTGGGATGGCCATTAACTCATACCCAGAGGGCCAAGTTACGGAAACAAAGGAGTGGCACACTGCACATGCTCAGAGGTTCAGGTTTCCCAGGAAACGTGTGGGCGGTTGCTGCACCTGGATAGGCCCACGTAGGCCAGGTGAATTCCATTCAGCCAATGGGGTCGACCAGGGGTCATCCACCAGTCTCCCGCAGAATCATTGAAAAGGCAGGAGTCCATGTGACTTTGGGAGCAGCTTCCAGGCAGGCTGCACTTTCGGGAGGAGCCCTGTGGGTGCCTGTGTAGCCATGAAACTTCTAACGCTCATCAAACTCACTTGGATCACAAACCAGGCTTCGGCATGAATTCTTTCTCACGTGGAGCCAAGGACTGAGGTATATATATCCCCAGAGAGATCTAACAAACCCGTTATTGCTTTATCTTGAGTGACATTGACTCACCCAATGCATTCCCTTCCTACAGCGGGTGTAAAGCCTGGATATTTTTAAACCCAAACTCGCTGGCCCTGGACCACACTCTGATGCAGGCTGCAATGCAGTTTGCTTTTCACGGCCAAGTTGATCGGCCTGTGCTGTCTGCACTCTTTGAAGATGACCTGTCTTTCTACAACTAGAGCATTTTCTTTTAGGCCTGGTGTAATTTGCCAAGGCAGCTGCCACGAGGTTTGCCTTGTAGTCATCTGTCTCTACATTCCTGCATATTCTAAGATAATCTAACAGATGCTCTGTTCCATATAGGGAATACTGTGAATTCCTTGTGGGTGTTTCCTATAATGCTGCCTGTCGATAACTAATGAGATAAGCCACTCTAAATTCTCGATCTGCTTCCTGAGCTATGCTTTTCTCCACCGTGAAACAGTGGACAGGTACCTTCCTACTCCCTGCCTCTTTGCTTCTCGCTTCCCGAACCTCACTTTCTATGTTAAATCTGTCTGTTTGCTTTTCTTTGGATTTAGTCTCATCTCTCCCTCCAGCACTGACTGGCTGGGTTGTATTGTGATTCCCTGTGCTGTACACAGGTGGTGACACAGATGCTTCTAGTCTGAGATCTTCTGATTCAAACTTCATTTTCTCACCTGTTTCAAATCTTCTCATCTGCCTGACACTCACCTGATTTAGGTCTGCCTGCTTCTCACCTGATTTAAGTCTGCGTAGCTTAGAGGCTTCTCACTGCTCTGCTGGTCTGGTTCCTTTGCTCTCTCACCCTCCAGGGGCTCCACCACTGTTTTAATCTGCACTCATAGCACCCAGATCTTCATGGGTATGCTCTGTCCTTTCCTGTGGCCTTTCTTAAGTTCATGGCTACTATATCCCATATCTCCATATCAAAGTTTCCTGACTCCAGAAAAGGATTAAATTTCTTTACCTCTTGAAGAATCTTGTTCATTTTCTAAATCATTACCATAGCATTTTGTTTCTTCAAGAGGTGGCAAAGCTTGATACTGTACTCTGTATCCTTACTCTTTGCCTGACCCATATCTCACTCAGATTAAAAACACACTTAAAAATTAAACTAACTCAAAAAAAGTATTTTCCTGATTCACCCCTCTCTGTCCGATGAGGCCAGACAATTGTTACACGGGATATAACTCAAAAAAGTTCTTTTCCTAAAAGGCCACACGGGATGGGTGCCATTTGTGGGGGAATAGAGGGCCCCCAACAAATCATTACTGGTCTGGGAGGCGCAATTGTATGGTGATAATAAGTAAAGATTATAGTGAAGTCATAGAGAGCATCAGAGTTAGAAGAGAGATTGAAGTAATGGTGTCAGACACAATTCATGGTCACCCTAGCCCAGATTAATTCTCTTCCCTTGAGCCTCTTTATCAGTAGTTAAAATACAGAAGCAGCAGATGCCTCAACACACTAATTTCTATAAGAAATCCAAATTATAAGGCATTAACCTTGAAATGTCTGGAATCCATTAAAAATCCTAAATGAGCATCAATTTCATTTTTAGAGTATTTAATGAAAAAAATGTGTTTCATTACAACTAATCCTTTGTCAAGTGAATTCCAACTCAAAGCAACCCCATCTGTGATAGTTTCAAAGTGCCCCAGGCAACTTTATAGTGTGATCTACATAGTGGTTATGCATCGGATTGCAAAACGCAAGGTCAGCAGTTAGAAACCACTAGCTGCTCTACAGGAGAAAAAGGAGGCTTTTCTACTCCCATAAAGATTTACAGGCTGGGAAACCCACAGGGGTAGTTCTATGTTGTTCTATGCACTCACTCTGAGTTGGAATTGACTCGATGGCAGCGAGTTTGGTTTTGGAATTTTTATTAGGCTTTTATTCTGTTGTACTGCTGGATGGGCTTGAATTGCCAGCTACTCACCTACTGCCATCGAGGTGACTCCAATTCACAGTTGGACCCTTTTAAGGTTTGGGGCGACTTTACTTGTCTTATGAGAGCAGCCTCAAGTTTCTCTCAAGGCTACTGGGTGTGAACCACCAACCTTTCATTTCGCAGCCCAATACTTAATAGGGGCACAGGGCTCCTTGCCAACTACTCAGGAGGGTTGAAACAAAAGTCCCAGTGATCATAGAAGAGACAAGACTGAGTTGTGTGAAGATGTTTTTCATCATAAAAGGCCATCACTGGTAAAGCTAAGAGGCTAGAAACACCCTTGGATATTTTTTAAAAATTTATATCTGGGTGGCTTCTGGCCAGAGGGATAGGATATTCTTAAAGAGGATCAGCTTTTAAAACTGCCTCTTCTGTGAAGGTTTTCCCAATTCTACTTTCAAATTAGACAACAATTATAGCAGATTTTGATTAAAACAATGGCATCTAAAAAGTATTTTAAATATAATACTTTTTCATAAGAAAGGTATTCAGCCCACACATCTATATCCTGCTGTACTACACGAGGATAGGCTCAGATATTGATAACAACGTTTGTATCTTTATGTGGAGGAACATGAAGATATGGTTCTCCATACCCGTGCACATGCATGTATGGAAAAGGAGCTATGTGTAGACACTTTGAGTCTTAGCTTTGGAGGCAGGTTGTCTGAGTAAAATTTCACTTCCAAGGTAAATGACAACGGGCAATTTATTGAGCTTCTTTGGGTATCTGTTTCCTCCTCTGAATAAATGAAATAATACTTGAATGTATTTGCTTTTGTTGAAGATTAAAATACTTAATAGGAAGTACTACTTAAGTGGTTAGCCATTGCAACTTATTAAGAAGAAGAAAGAAGCAGATGCAGAGATGAGAGTGTGGGAGAGTATAAAAACCCATGATGTAAATTTGGATCACTTGAGACCACCCAGAACAGCAGACATTCATCTGTGAGACAGCTTAAAGAATTCCAAGCTAGCCTGCAGCATCCAGTACCATGGAAGAGCTGCCTCTTTGAAAGACAGTTATGCAGTGAGAGAAGGAAGCATAGAGAAGTGTCAATAGCTACTGGAAGACCATTGCATGAGGGAGTCAGTAAACAGAAATACCCCACTTCCTTTCCTCCTCCAGCCTTCCATCATAAGGAATGAAACAGAGCACACAGGCATTTGACCAGCACAATATGTTGAAGCATGTAGAGACAAATGTGGGCATATGTGTATATGGGTATGCAGAGATGAATTTGGACGCACATACATTTACAGGTATACGTCTATATAATTAGAAAAATGTTCTGCAACCCAATCTGATTTGTATCTACAATGGGAACTAGAGGCAAAGTGAAGCTGTGTACCTGGCAGCAGCAGTGCTTGTGTATGAGTTAGTCCAACCTTCCAGCTCAGCCGGTACACATTGTGTTATTGTTGGAGAACTGTGAGTTGCTGGTTTCCACTGCTGGACTATATGTTTCCAACACTCTGAAGCATCTTTCTGCCCAAGCAATGAGTCTTCTTACACCAATACTTTTAGATCACTGTTAAAGAAAAATGTTTAAATGAATATGTTTTCTCCTCATATTGAAACCTTCTAGAATAACTCTCGTGTTAGGGATGATAATAAAAGTCAAGACGCAGAAAAACAACAAACAGGAAAACAAAATTAAGTTTTGTTTACACTTTGGTCTTCTCATGGTGATAGGCTGCTACAACATTCAAAAAGCCAGGGAAGAAATTTTTGTCATGGAGTCAATAAGAGTTACTTGTACCCAGAAAAAATTCAGGCCACATTTATAGGATGGTCGGCTGGACAAGTATCAAGGTCAATCCAGCATCATCAAGATT
The DNA here is from genome assembly GCF_050624435.1 of Tenrec ecaudatus. Lineage (NCBI taxonomy): Eukaryota > Metazoa > Chordata > Mammalia > Afrosoricida > Tenrecidae > Tenrec > Tenrec ecaudatus. Next base: position 123,755,245 of record NC_134534.1, on the reverse strand, counting down.
ACATTGGTCTCTGCCTGATGTTAAGGCTGTCAGAGACTCTTGCCTATGGCTAGAGCAGACCTGCCAGTGGCTCACTCTGACTAAATACTCTGCAGATGGGTTTTGGGCTCTCACCATCCCCCATAGCCCTCCACTAATTGGGTCTTCATAAGTTTTGCTCTGATGATTTCACCATATTCAAATTTTGTAATTGTCATCTTTGGATCACATAGGCTGGTGTGATTCTTCAGCATGGACTTAGTTGACTCCTTGCTTAGATGGCTGCTTGTTTGAATACAAGCCTTTAAGACCCCAGACACTATTCTGATTGATAGCCAAGTACCATCTGCTTTCTCCACCATATTTTGCTGTAGCACCCTTATCTTCAGTGATCATTTCATGAAGATGAATATTTAGCAGGGCCATGATGGAAGAACTGGTTGTTCTTAAGTTGGGCCTAAGATTTAGTGCGAGCCCAAAACCCATTCCTGGAACTCTACCTTAATTTAATTATTTAAATTAATTTGCTGTAATCTTGGAGCCAATACATGCCATATTGTTCCAGAGTTCAATTATATCAAACCTAATTGTATAATTCCTTACATACTCCTCCTACATATTTTCCAAAATATACTTTTCCTTCCTGGACTTCTTACCATCATCTCCCTCTTGTTTCCTCCAACCCTCATTAGCCCTCTTCTCCCAAAACCTTGTTTTATGTTCTTTCCCTGTAGGCTCAACATCACTGGGTTTTATTTTCTGAGAAATAATAAAAGAAATAACATATCTTCAAGAGGGTGATCTGATCCTCAATGGCGACGTCCCTCTGAGATACACCCGAATGTAAATGAGCGTAAGCAGGCTTTAACAGGATGCTGTCACATGGTTGTCCGGAAAATATGGGATAAACCAGCATTATAGGACATTGATGGACCAAGACCTCGCATAACCCATAGTACACGACTCTTGATACAGCTATTTTCTTCCACCTCAGACACCATGTGTTTTCCAGCTTAATCCTCAGGCTACAAGTGTGTCTGGGGTAGAGTCCAGTTCCCTCAGTGGAGTTCCCATTTGGGGTCTCACTGATGCAGCTCTGGAGCATGATGGAGGTCAGGATTCAGTGTCCTAGTGTTTGGCAGCACTAGGCCTGCATTCCCAGTTTCCCCAGATGCCCTAGGAAATCCATGCTCTCCTTACCTAATGATCCCGAGAGCATCCTCAGTCTTTCCCTTTCCCAAACCCCAACAGACATGCACCTATGTTCTCTCAACTTGACCATTCCCTTTCCCCTTTCCTGTGCTTCCCCTCCCATCAGTATCCCCCATACCTCTGGCAGGACCCATCACTCTCCAGGGGACCTATACCAAGTCTGCATGGCTATATCACTCAGCAGACAGCATGTCTCCCCTCTTTGGCCATTTGATCCCAGCTGTCATGAGGTACCCTCTGGCCAAGTGACCTACACTATACTTACCTGGAGTTGAAGATGTGAGGCTCATTGGTACTGGTCTGGCTCTTTACCAGACTGTATTTCCCCAGCCAGAAGACTGGATGCCCTGCAAATGTGAGTCTGTCTGTTCTGCTGCTTGTTCCTACCGCAGTGGGCTCATGTAGTGTTTGTCCTTTTGGGCTTGACTACACTCAGCATAATGTCTTCCAGATCCCTCCACCACTTGAGATATTTTATGGTTTCATCACTTTTTTTTTTTGAGATGCAGAGTATTTCATTTGTGTGTATGTTCCAGAGTTTATCTACTCTTCTATTGGTGGGAATTTAGGCTGTTTCCAGGTTCTTGCTATTGTGAACTGTGCTGTGATTAACATGGGGGAACAAATGTCTGCTTGTGATCTATTTCTGATTTCTTTGGGGGCACATGCCCAGTAATGATATTGTTGGATCATACAAAGGGGTACCCCCCAATAAGCAAATTTCTTTTTTTTCCAAAGATATCTATTTATTTTTTAACAAAGCAACCTTATCACCTTCAAAGTACTCTCCATTACACTTAATACATTTGTCAAATCTGTGATTCCATTCTTGGAAACACTTTGCAAACTCATCTGTTTGGATGGCTGACAGCACCTCCTGTTTTTTTCCCTTCATTTCTAGGTCATCAAATCTTGGTTCTTTCATGTCCTTCTTCATTTGCAGAAACAAAAAGAAGTCATATGGAGTGAGCTCAGGTAAAGTATGTGGGGCATGAATGGCATACAGTTTTTTGCCAAAAAGTGGCACATTGGGATGGCTACTTGATCAAGTAGCAAAACCATTTCCCCCCAAATCAGGCCTTTTTTGTTGCATACTGTCACATACAATCTTTCAGAACCTCTAAATAGAAAGCTTAATTAACAGTCTGACCTGCTGGAATGAAATCCAAATAGACTACTAGTTGAAATTTTCATTTGGGAAATAGAAGTTCAGAATGAGGTTTATCATCAATTGACATTTCAACTTTTTGGAAATGAAAAAATCATTCATACACATGAGTTTTTCCCATAGTGCTGCTCTTGTAAGCTGTGTTCAACATCACAACAGTTTCTGTGGCATTTTACCCAAGCAGGAAACAAAATGTCACAGCTGCATACTGTTCTCTTAAATTAGCCATCAGAAAATATGAAGTTGCAATGACCAGAGAGAATTTTCCCAGGTGATGCCACTAGATGCACTAATTCAGAGAGAGGTGCTAGATGCTCACCTAACAGGAGAAATACATACAAAAACTCCACTCTGCCCAGTGCAATTCTGTTTTTTTGGGGTTTTTTTTAGGGGCGAACCCCCTCATGTGTGTGTATGTGTGTGTGTGTGAATGGTGGAATTCTTGCTTTCCATGCAGACAATCCAGGTTTTTTTTTTTTTTTTACAATCCAGGTTTTAATCCTAGTAAATATCCAGTCACCACCTTTTCTCTCAGTGGAAACTTTTGTGTCACTAGGATGCTGAATAGCAGAACCTCTAGACTAAGACTAGGAAGAAAGTTCAGGAAATCTAATTCCAAAAAGTTAACACTGAAAGTTCTATGTGTCACAACTGGTCTAATTCACAACAAATTTTCAGGTTGGCACAGGACTGGGCAGAATTTTGTTACACTGTACATAGGGTCTCATTAAGCATAGTCTAACAACATGAATTAACAACTATGGCAGTTACATAATCTCCTGTCAACTTGTGAAGGGATGGAGTCGAGCTTGTCAATCAGGTCATAGCCCATGAGGACTCCTCTGTGGGCATGGCCTTCTCCTGAGGATTCTGAGAACTACTATCTTCCTCGCTGGAGATGGCACACACACTCTCTGCTTAATATTCCTGATGACAAGACACATGGAGCTACACTGGACCCCTGGAGCTAGAGGAGCCACATGGGGACCCATACCAGCAACAAGATTCTTATACTGCCAGTGGATCTACAAGACTTTCCACCCACTCACCTGTGATCTTCCTGCTTTTAGCATCATTGCATGTGTTGCATGAGTCTGAAGAAAACTTTATAGATTGTTTTTGGACATGTGGGCTAATATCAGACCTATGGACTTGATCTGGACTAGGTTGGGTAGTTTTCTCAATATTCAATTGCTCTTGTATGTAAAACTCTTTCTTATACTCATGAGTGTCTATGAATTTGTTTCTCTAGGTCAACCTGGATTAACACAGCAACAATATGTTTTTTCTTATATATAGTATTTTTGTTTTTGAACAAAACTATACCTTGTGCTCTTATGATTTGCTTTGCCTTCCAACTCTCTTGATATACATTTGTGCTGTGTGCACTGTTGCTACACAGTAAATAACTTAGAGTGGATAAAATCCTTCTAATAACTAATTTTATTTTTACCTAGCTGCAAGCACAAGTATCATCTCTCAAACTTTTAGTATGCAATGATGTATTTTAAGCATAAAGGATGTTCACTTTCTGTGCTTTTAACCCTGGAATAAAGAAGTCTGAATTATGAGATGCTGTGGTTCCTCAGAGGGCAATCAATGACAATAAGAAAACATGAGTGCAAAGCTCAAATGGCTTGTGTATTCACCAGGAACTCAATTCAGAATTATGGCTCAATAATTCAACCCTATCCCTATGAGATTGTTTTATTTTAAATTTTATATCCTATGTAGATCAGAGTACCTAACACATAATATGGGCAGACATGACCAAACAGGGCCTGGAAATAAAATCAAGTATTTGTAAGTCCATTATAACTGAAATGCATGAGAAATTATTTTATTTTCATAAGCTACTCAATCCTGTGTCAATCTTTACTGGCTTTGAATGGCATTTCCTGAAGTTGTGCTTTGGGAAAGTAATGGTCATGTCCCTAAAATACCAATGCATGTGTCTGAGGTGACTATGTGAATTCCTATACTCTTGAGGTTATTCAAGTTTGTAGGATACAGAAAGACTTCTCCCAAGTTGTCTGCCCCAAATATATGCCAAACCTAACTGGCAAATGACTATACACTTGGAGGTTAATGAAAGCAGGTCAGAGGTTATAGCCTGTCCCACCCTAAGTAGGGGCCACTAACTTCTGATAAGGAAAGTAGATTGTTTCCCTGAAGGACAGCCCACTCCTGGGTGACCAAGGTTAGGCTGCCAATCTTATTAGGCCTATCAACTCCTTTTCAGAAAAAAAAGATAATACTCAGTGCCCTCTGAAAATTGAAAACATTTGCACTATAGCTAGTGGTGGGATTAAGATAATTTAGCAATCAACTTGCTGCCCTAATGATGGTATTAAATATAAAAAAGATATACCACCACCCAGACGAATTTGTTTCAAAGGACGACATTGATTCTGCAGCTCCAGGAGAGGGACAGATCTGATTGGAGCATGGGGGAGGAGAGAGTGGAGCACAGCCTGGCCCACCAGGCCATGAGGATGATGTTCCTGATTAGAGCAGCTAGTCCACAGAGAGGACAACATGGCTGGCCCCATTATGAGGCAGGATGCCCATCACTGACCCATGGTGCTACAGGGGACAGCAACGGAGACACAGTGTGGGAATTGCACCTGACCTGATCCCACCACACCGATGCAAAGCACTGGGGGAGGGCAGTGGAACAGCAAGGGAATGGAGCAGCAAGGTCCCCAGGGAATGCTGAAAGTGGACTTTGGGGCCAAGGCGTGGTGCCTGAACAGACTGGACTGGAAAACACTCCTAAAGGCCAACAAGCGATCCTCGAACTAACTACAAAAAAAAAAAGATATACCAAAGGTAGTTTATTATTTGATACAATTAATACTTTAATAAGAACAATAAAAGGTATACAAAATTAGATTATAGTAGTTTGAATATATTTTTTTCTTTAAATCATTTTATTGGGGGTGCGTACAATTCTTATCACAATCCATACATACATCCATTGTGTCAAGAACATATGTAAATTTGTGGCCATCATCATTCTCAAAACATTTGCCTTCTACTTGAGCCCTTAATATCTGCTGCTCATTTCTCCGCTCCTTCCCCACTCCCCCCAACCTCATGCAACCTTCACCATTCAAAATTATTATTTTTTCATATATTACACTGTCCAATGTCACCTCAGCCTTCTCTGCTGCCCATCCCCCAGGGAGGAGGGTATATGTAGACTCTTGTAATCAGTTCCCCCTTTCTACCCCAAATTCTCTCCACCCTCCAGGCATCGTCAATCTCACCACTGGTCCTACAGGAATCGTCTGTCCTGGATTCCCTGTGTTTCCAGTTGCTATCTGTACCTATGTCCATCCTCTGGTCTAGCCAGATTTGTAAGGTAGAATTAGGATCATGATAGTGGCGGGGAGGAAGAACTAGAGGAAAGTTACATGTTTCATCGTTGCTACCCTACACCATGACTGGCTAATCTCCTCCCCACAACACCTTCAATAAGGGGTGTCCCATTGGTAAATGGACTTTGAGTCTCCACTATGCACTCACTCACATTTTCAATGATATGCTTTTTGTTCATTGATGTTTGATAGCTGACCCCTTCGACAGCTCGTGGTCACACAGGCTGGTGTGTTTCTTCCATGTGAGCTTTGTTGCTTCTGAACTAGATGGCCACTTGTTTATCTTTGAGCCTTTAAGTCCCATATGCTATATCTTTTGATAGCTGGACACAATCAGCTTTCTTCACCACATTTGCTTATGCACACATTTGTCTTCATTGATCGTACCAGGGAGGTGGGCACCCAATGATATGATTTTTAGTTCTTTGATGTTTGATAATTGGCCCCTTCTACACCTTGTGGTCAGCCAAGGGCACACCCAGCCCCTGTGGGCTTGCCAAAGTTAGAGCGCTTTAAAGCGTTCTTGGTTTGCTTTGTGAGTGGGAAATCCCACACAAATAGGGGTTCAGGAGAGACCCTGGTACCCTAGTTCTAATTTCAGGACTCCACCTCCCCGTTTCCTTTGCCTTACCTCCCAATTTTCTTGTCTGGCAGCAGGAGCTCCGGATGGATGAATCCTATCTGGTTGCCATTTTCTCCCCTCCATCCGAGTTTTAAAATATTAATGAGAAATATTGATACCTGACAAAAAACAAAAAAAAACTTATTTAAGGAAATTCAATTGCTTCTTGATGTCCTCACTTTCAGTATTCTTCACATTTATCTGAACCATATTGGCTGTGTGATTTATTCTTAACCATTTCTTGAGAGGTAGGCCAATTAGATAATAGTAATTTTGTTTCATATATTAGAAACAGGTGACTAATCTCTGAGCATCTCTGAAAAACCTCTTTCTCCTTCTGCTGAACATATAGCAATTTTCTGACAATATTTTTATATTTTTGAATACTTTCAGGAACTACATAATTCACTCATATTATTCCTTGGGTGTTTGGGGTGTACAGCAAAGCTGATATGAATGGCAGCATGTCATCCTCTGGTTGCTTGTCACTTTTTCCTCTTAATATTTTGTATTTATTTATTAAATTAAATGCAAGGGCATAAAATGTAGTATTTCTTCAAAAGCATAACAAGTTTCATGAAATGAATAAATATAACAAGCATAGTTTCATCTAAATTTTTATACATATGGATGGTGTGTTAGGCTGGGTTGATTAGAGAAACAAATCCAGTGACACTCATATATGTATAAGAAAAAGTAGTTATATGTTGAGAAAATATCCTAGCCCAGTCCAACTCAAGTCCATAAGCCAGATTCTAGTCCATATGTCCTTCTTCAAACTCACACAGCCACATACAGTGATGCAAAATGCAAGAAGAGCTTATGTTGGTGGGTGTAAATTTGTGGGGATACAACTGTGTTGGCTTTAGCAGCATTCAAGGTCAACTAGCATGTACATGAAGGCAGAGAAAGAAGGAAAGGTTTCCAGGACTCTCCTTATGAGAAAGCCATACCCACAAGGAAGCACCATCTAGCTGTGACCTGATTGAAGTGTTGAACATCACCCTACACTTTTAAAGATATATAAAAGTGACCTGAAATGATGTAATTACCACAGAGAGACTGGACATTGCTTTAGGCACTCAGAGAATATACTGTTTCAGACAGATGTTAAAAAATAAGAATAGACAATGTAAACTTGTGATTTTCGCTTTGGGTGACTGCCCAACTGCCCACTTTAGAGAGGACTCTGATTACAAGTGAAATTTAAAAACAGGTTCACTGTATTCAATAAACAATTACTAGGTATTGATTCTGCTTTAATGGTAGGAACCAGCTGAATCCCAGCACTGACTAGATCTCACAGTCCAGGATAAAGTGTAGGTATTTACTCTTACAAATCCTGCCCTCCTCACTGATCAAGGGTCAGAATCACTCACTTTGGGAAATGTCTGAATTTCAGATTTGGCACCTGCCAGCACCCATAAGCACATAAGGTCATTCCTATTTCCTTAATGGTTTGTGAATTTGGTGAGACATTGCAGTGAAATTTAGAGCTATAAAACACGGGGAATAAATATAATAAGGGCAAGAGTTGTGGTTGATATCAAGGATAATGGAGTGGTACAGTATTTTGGAAAAGTTAACCATTTGGAATATCTTTAATTTCCATATCATTGGGTATATTCTTGTATTATTTTTCTACAAGAGATTATTTTTGTAGTATCAGCTGTGTTATACATAAGCAACAATGCTACTTTTAAAATTTATTACTTTATTCCTAAATTTCACCTAATTGACACTCATTTAACTAGACCTTTGAAATTATTACTCTCTCAAGTGTCAGATGATATATTTTACTTTCTTTGTACTAGAATATGGTTTAGAGTAAACACTGTTCTTCTACTTCAGAGTGTTTTCATGATTGGAATTTCCTGGACCATGGCTCAGTTTTGTGTTCCCCTCCCTTCTCATAACTTCTTATGGACCTGAATAATGTAGTCATCATTCTTTAACTGGTATAATTGTTTCTTAAAACTGCCTTAAAAAATCAGTGTTTATAAGAAAAGACATTTATTTTCTCATCATTCTGACGACTGTGGCTGCTGGGTACCTTCCAGTCAGTTCAACTCCTGTTGATCCCGCGCACAGCAGAAGGAAACTCTCTGACTGCACCACTCTCACAGGAGATGCTGTGTTTGAGCTCACTGCTGCAGCTATGGTGTGAGTGCATCTCACTGAGGCTCTTCTCTTTTTCCACTGACACTCTACTTCATCAAGTGCGATGTTCTAGTCTAAGGACTGATCCTCTTACAGACATCTCCAAAGAACATGAGACAAAGTGTCCACACCTTCATTTCTAAGCAGTGTTCTAGCTATACTTTTTCTGAAATGATTTTGTTCTTTTAGGTTGAAAGCAAACCTAAACAGTTTGGAAAGAATTTTTAGTACATCTTTCCATCTACCTAAGGATAACTCTTCTCTTAGTTTTCTTCTTTCGTTTTTAACATGACACTTATCTGAACTAATTAAATTGTAAGTCCCTTGACTACTAGATTATTTCATTCAATTTTGTACTCCTGATTCTAGAACACCACCTAGATCATGTTAGGTATACAATATAATGGATGGTGTTATCTTTGAAAATTAATGGAGTTACTCAGGTGTCATAAGTAGGTTTATTGTGCCAACCTGGCCAATAGGAATGCGTGGGATTAATAAAGTCACAGTTTCACTGGAGGGAAAAGAGATAAATAGCTCAGCAAGGCCCGCCCCTCACTCTCTAGCTCTCTGGTGATTGGACCAGCTTGTGGTTGCTTTAGCTAGTTCTCTGCCTCTAATTGTGAGGTACACTACCTGTGAGACAGCCAACCCATGGACCATGTCGCTAGAGCTTGAGGTTCCTTCGAGACCTGCTTTGCCAGACTGCTGATATGTACCTCGCCTGAGCTTGAGGCTGGTGCATCCTGTCATCTTGCACTGCCCGAGTTAAATAATTCATGTGGGCCTGGTTCACTAAGTTCCTGTGCTGCTGGTGACTACTGGTGATCCACCCTGCTGTTTGCTGCCTGTGGGTGGACTCTGCCGGCACTTCCCAAGGGAAGATTCAGCTGTCTGCTTCATTGACATTGGACCCAGCAGCCCTCATGAGTTAAAGGACTTCCAGCATATTAACTATTCCACAGAAGTGAGTCGAAGAGAGCACTCTGCATTTCTGTGTGGACTAATTAGCTGTTAAATTTCTTTGTGCAGTATAAATCTATCTATCTATCTATCTATCTATCTATTTATCTATTTATCTATCTATCAAATCTTAAGTGTCCTGGTTTTGCTTTTCTAGGGAACCCTGACTAACATATCAGGTCTGATATACATAAACACATTTTGTTTATTGTAAGGTAGTCATAACAAGATCTCATAGCCTTCTGTAAGAATTAGAAAATTGCAATGAACATATGTGGTTACAGTGTTTTTGGATTTTAGCCTTTGGGTTTTTATCTTCACTAATCAATAGGAAGGCTTAAACAGGACTCAAATATAGTAGTAATAACACATGGATAGGGTCCAAGGTCAGCCAAAGTAGACAGAATCTCAGTTATATCTCCCCCTCTGCCCAGCAAGTGAGCAGAAACTTAGTGGTTATATGTGTATTTGTTACCTTGTGTCTGCACAGCAAAGGCCAATATGGCATCAAATAGTATTTCTTTGTTATATATTTTCTCCAGGGTTAGAAGCAAACTGAAGGATGCATCTTTTCTTTAAGATTAAAGATTAGGGAACATTATGTAGAGATTAACTATGTTGTGCTTTCTTGTGTCACAGCTTGCCATGCCAAAGTAAAAAGTAAAGGTTATTTATGTTCTTTTCATATTTCACACGCTTCTATGTTACTATATATAATTTCAGAATTTTTCTAAATAACTTAGGAAAAAGTTTACAGGTTTCCAACAGCTTGTTGTGTTAGAGAGCATTACAAAGGTGGATATATTTCTATGTATACATTCATGTTGAGTGCTTGTAAGCCAAAGGTACAAACCCATTGTCATTGAGTCAGTGCTGGACCACTGCGATCTGTGGGTTTCTGAGCCTCTAACTGCTGCTAGGACTAGAACACCTCATCCTTCATCTGGGGGGCTGCTGATGCTTTCCCGATGCTGACCACGGGGATGGCAGCTCGACTCACAACCACTGCACCACCAGGGCTCATAGAACCACTCACACGTATGTGTAAAGGGTTGCAAAGGTTCCAGGAAAATGGAATGAAAAGATAGGGAGTTCCTGTGAAATTTTAAAGCTCCCTTTTATTTTCAAACCATCATAAATATTATGAAATTTGAGATCAAATGGATGAAAAATGTGTATATGTGTAAAATTTGAAAATGTATAGAGCATGGTTTGCAGTTACCTGGACATACCTTAAAAAAAACAAACAAACAAATAACATCGTTTGCAAGACTTAGCATCTGGGGTCTTAAAGGCTTGAAGCTAAACAAGTAGCATCAAGCTCAGAAACAACAGTGCCCACATGGAAGAAGCACACCAGCCTGTGTGATCACAAGGTGTTGAAGGGATGAGGTATCAGGTATCATCAGAACAAAAAAATGATATCATTGTGAATGAGGGGGAGTGTGGAGTGGAGACCCAAAGACCATCTGTAGGCAATTGGACATCCTCTCATGGAAGGATCGAGGAGGAGCAGACGATCCAGTCAGGGTGCAGTGCAGCAGCGATGAAACATACAACTTCCCTCTAGTTCCTAAATGCTTCCTCCGCTACCCCACCCCACTCCCATGATCCAAATAATTCTGCCCTACAAATCTGACTAGACCAGAGGATGGACACTGATACAGATAGAAACTGGAAACACAGGGAATCCAGGACGGATGATCCCTTCAGAACTAGTAGTGAGAGTGGTAATACAGGGAGGGTGGAGCAAAGGTGGGGTGGAAAGTGGTAACCAATTACAAGGATCTACAAATAACCTCCTCCCTGGGGATGGACAACAGAAAAGTCGGTGAGGGGAGACGTCAGATGGTGCAAAATATGACAAAATAATAATTTATAAATTATCAAGGGTTTATGGGGGAAAGGGGAGCAGGGAGGGAGGGGAAAATGAGCTGATACCAAGGGCTCAAGTAGAGAGCAAATGCTTTGAGAATGATGAGGGCAATGAATGTACAAATGTGCTTGACACAATTGATGTATGTATGGATTGTGATAAAAGTTGTATGAGCCATTAATAAATTGATTTTTTTAAAGTGGGTCCTGATAGCCTACACAATAGAAAATTCAGAAATGGACATGAAGAAAAATTGACTGTTATCTGTATCATAATAGAGCAACTGAGAGAAATGAGGCATGAACAGAATAATTCAATACTGTCAATTTCTAAAAAATATGCAGAGGGCAAAGTCCTTCTAGGTGCTTATTGATTTTGTTTTGTTGTAAACAATCCAGAAATATTTCAAGTGGATATGTTCAGAAAATTTTTATATTGGCTAAATGTTATAATGACAGATAGCGCAGGCATGGATTTGACACACATTCTTATTTCAACCAGTCGCCTTTAAGCTTATGTAAAATTACAGAAAATTTTCAACCATGTTAGGGAACTCTATCAAAGAGAAAGATAACACATTAAACCTCAGAGTCAGTAATGCATAAATCTGTTTCAACACTCTTCTTTCTTTCTTTTTTTTGATCCTGAAATGTTTTAATGCTGTATTTTAAAAATCATTTTATTAGGGGCTCAAACAACTCTTACCAAAATCCATACATACATCAATTATAAAAAGCACATTTGTACATTCATCGCCCTCATCATTCTCAAAACATTTGCTCTCCACTTAAGCCCCTGGCATCAGGTCCTCATTTTCCCCCCTCCCTCCTCTCTCCCTCATGAACCCTTGATAATTTATAAATTATTATTTTGTCATATCTTGCTCTGTCCAGCGTCTCCGTTCACCCACTTTTCTGTTGTCCATCCCCCATGGAGAAGGTCACATGTAGATCCTTGTAATTGGTTCCCTCTTTCCAACCCACTCTCCCTCTGTCCTCCCAGTATCGCCACTTACACCCCTGGTCCTGAAGGTATCATCTACCCTGGATTCCCTGTGCTTCTAGTTCCTATATATACCAGTGTACATCCTCTGGTCTAGTCAGACTTGCAAGGTAGAATTCGGATCATGATGGGGGGTGGGGTGGGGAGGAAGCATTTAGGAACTAGAGTAAAGTTGTATTTTTCGTTGGTGCTACATAGCACCTTCACTGGCTGGTCTCCTCCCTTAGACCCCTCTGCAAGGGGATCTCTAGTGGCCGACAAATGGGCTTTGGGTCTCCACTCTGCACTTACCCTTCATTGACTATGGTAAGATTTTTTTTTTCTGATGATGCCTTATACCTGATCCCTTCAACACCTTGTGCTTGTACAGGCTGGTATGCTTCTTCCATGTGAGTTTTTTTACATCTGAGATAGATGGCCGCTTGTTTACCTTCAAGCCTTTAAAATCCTAGATGCTATATCTTTTGATAGCCGGGCACCATCAGCTTTCTTCACCACATTTGCTTATGCACCCATTTGTCCTCAGTGATTGTATCATGGAGGTGTGAAACCAATGATATGATTTTTTGTTCTTTGATGCCTGATAACTGTTCCCTTCGTCATCTCATGATCACACAGGCTGGTGTGTTCTTCCATGTGAGTTGTGTTGCTTCTGAGCTAGATGGCCACTTGTTTACCTTCAAGCCTTTAAGACCCCAGACGTTATATCTTTTTTTTTTTTTAACAATTTATTGGGGCTGATACAATTCTTTTCACAGTTCATACATATACATACATCAATTGTATAAAGCACATCTGTACAGTCTTTGCCCTAATCATTTTTTTCTCTTTTCTTCTTTTACATTTTATTAGGGACTCAAACAACTCTTACCACTATTCATACATATACATACATCAATTGTATAAAGCACATCCATACATTCCCTGCCCCAATCATTCTCAAGGCATTTGCTCTCCACTTAAGCCCCTTGCATCAGGTCCTCTTTTTTTTCCCCCTCCCTCCCCATTCCCCCCTCCCTCATATGTCCTTGGTAATTTATACATCGTTATTTTGTCATATCTTGCCCTATCCGGAGTCTCCCTTCCCCCCTTCTCTGCTGTCCCTCTCCCAGGGAAGAGGTCACATGTGGATCCTTGTAATCAGTTCCCCCTTTCCAACCCACTCACCCTCCACTCTCCCAGCATCGTCCCTCACACCCTTAGTCCTGAAGGTATCATCCACCCTGGATTCCCTGTACCTCCAACCCTCGTATGTACCAGTGTACAGCCTCTGTCCTATCCAGCCCTGCAAGGTAGAATTCGGATCATGGTAGTTGGGGGGAGGAAGCATCCAGGATCTGGGGGAAAGCTGTGTTCTTCATCGGTACTACCTCACACCCTAATTAACCCATCTCCTCTCCTAAACCCCTCTATGAGGGGATCTCCATTGGCCGACAGTGGGCCTTGGGTCTCCACTATGCACTTCCCCCTTCATTTAATATAATATATATACATATATACACATACATATATACATATACACATATATACACATACATACACACACTTATATCTTTTTTTTTTTTTTTGCATGATGCCTTATACCTGGTCCCTTGGACACCTCGTGATCGCACTGGCCGGTGTGCTTCTTCCATGTGGGCTTATTTGCTTCTGAGCTAGATGGCCGCTTGTGCACCTTCAAGCCTTTAAGACCCCAGACACTATCTCTTTTGATAGCCGGGCACCATCAGCTTTCTTCACCACATTTGCTTATGCACCCATTTGTCTTCAGCGATCCTATCATGGAGGTGTGCAGTCAATGATATGATTTTTTGTTCTTTGATGCCTGGTAACTGATCCCTTTGGGACCACTTGATCACACAGGCTGGTGTGTTCTTCCATGTGGACTTTGTTGCTTCTGAGCTAGATGGCCGCTTGTTTATCTTCAAGCCTTTAAGACCCCAGTCACTATCTCTTTTGATAGCCGGGCACCATCAGCTTTCTTCACCACATTTACTTGTTCACCCACTTTGGCTCCAGCCGTTGTGTCGGGAGAGTGAGCATCATAGAGTTCCAATTTAATAAAAGAAGGTATTCATGCATTGAGGGAGTGTTTGGGTAGAGGCCCAAGGTCCTTCCGCCACCTTAATACTTGACCTATAAATATAGACACATAGATCTATTTCCCCATCCTCCTATATATATTTGCATGTACATGTCTTTGTCTAGACCTCCATGAATGCCCTTTGACTCCTAGCTCTTTCCTCCATCTCCCTTGACCTTCCTCCTGCCCTACTACCATGCTTCATCGCCACCTGGGCTAGAGTATACCTCTTCTCTAAGCAACCTTACCCTTGATCATTTCCCACAAGGCCTGCCACTCCCCCTTCTCTACCATTTGGGGTCCCATGTTTTTCCCTTGTCCCTGGGTTTGTTAACACCACTTCCTTACCCCCCCCACCCCAAGTCCCCCCGGAACTGTCGGTCCCGTTGTTTTTCCTCCAGATAGTTCATCCAGCCTGTCCTATTCAGACAGACCTGTGGAGTCACTAACATGCACGAAAACTAGACAGAGGAAAACAAAGCAACAGTATACAACCAGACAACAAAACAACAAAAACAAACCACTGAAAAAGAACAGAACAAAACAGTTCACAAGAGAAAAGCTTGTAGTTAGTTCAGGGATCGTTTGCTGGCCCTTAGGAGCGTTTTCCAGTCCAGTCTGTTGGGGCACCACGCCCTGGCCCCAAAGTCCACCTTCAGCATTCCCTAGAGATCTTGCCGCTCCATTCCCTTGCTGTTTCGTTGTACTCTCCCAGTGCTTTGCCTCGGTGTGGTGGGATTATGTCAGGCACAATTCTCCGGTTCTGTCCCCTGCAGGGTCATGGCACAGTGAAGGGCGTCATGTCTCATAGTGGGGCTGTCCATGTGGTCCTCTCTGTGTACTGGCTGCTCTAATTGGGTCATCATCCTTAAGGCCTGGTGGGCCAGGATGTGCTCCACTCTCTTACTCCCTCTTCATCTGCTCCCGTGTGTCTGATCAAATACATCCCTCTCCCGGAGCTGCAGATTCAGTGCTTTCCTTTGAAAGAAATTCTTCTGGAGGAAGGGACAGGTGTCCACATTGTATTTGATACTGGGCCCAGCCCCTCAGACCTCTCCACTGGTTCCCTACTCCACGCCAGTATGTTGCATTCACACCTTGGGGCACTGGGTTGAAGTCTGGTGTCTCTTTCTCTGTGGAGATATAAACTATACCCTCCCCGTGGCTGAGTTAGTGCCCCATGCCCCTGCTACCCATTTCTTCCTTATTTCATTATTTTTTCCTTTCCCTACCTCCTCCCCAGTTGTCTACCATGTGCATCCCTGCACTTGATCTGTCCCTGCCATACTACACTGTCCTCACCCCAAGAATGCTTTTATACAGTAGCTTTTTCCCTATGCCCCTTTTGCATTTTTTAAACCCTTACCTCAGTGGATTCATGCTGTACTTCTCCTTTTTTACCGACTTAGTTCACTTAGCATGATTTCCTCCAGTTCTTCCCATGCAGTGAGGTGCTTCAAACGCTCATTACTGCTTTTTAGCAATGCGAAGTACTCCATTGTATGTATATACCACAGCTTTTTAATCCAATCGTCAGTTGATGGAAATTTGGGTTGCTTCCAACTCCTTGCAATTGTGAACTGTGCCACAATGTACATTGGAGCCCAGATGTCTGCCCTTGGTTTGTTTCTTGCCTCTTTTGGGTATGTGCCCAGTAGGGGGATTGCTGGGTCATATGGTAACTCGATTTCCATCTGTTGTAGATATCTCCAGATTGATTTCCATAGTGGCTGTATGTACTTACAGTCCCACCAGCAGTGGATGGGCATTCCTGTCTCCCCACAGCCCCTCCAACACTTGTTGCTTTCTGATTTTTTTGAATTGGGCTCCCTTTAAGGGTGTTAGGTGGTACCTCATTGTTGTTTTAATGTGTATTTCTCTTATGGCCAAAGATCGGGAACATTTTCTCATGTGTTTTTTGGCCATTTGGATTTCTGCCCCTGTGAAACTTCTGTTCAAGTCCTTTGCGCACCTCTCAAATTGTCAGTTAGGGTTTTTTTGAAAGCTAGCTGAGTATTGTAGATTTTAGTAACAAGGCCTTTGTCGGATGTGTCTTTGTTAAAGATGTTTTCCCAGTCCGTGGACTCTGTTATTACTCTCTTGGTGAATTCTTTCGATGTATACGCGTGTTTTATCTTCAGTATATCCCATTTGTCAATTTGTGCCTTCTCTGTTTGTGTCCTTCTCTATTTCTGATAGCCTGTGTATTCCCTGCACCAAAGTTCTCAAGTTGGTCTCAGTTCCCTCATTGATGGCCCTAATAGTTTGGGGTTTAACTTCAATGTCTGTGAATGTGATCCACCTTGAGTTTATTCTTGGCCATGGGGTGAGATAAGGGACTTGCTTAATTTTTCTGCAAATAAATATCCATTTTTACCAGCACCACATGTTGAAGAGGGCATCTGCTTCCCATTTGATATTTTTGGGGCCCTTATCAAAGGTCAGTCATCTGTATGCTGATTATTTTATTTCTGGGTTTTCAGTTCTTTTCCATCTGTCTGAGTATCTGTCCTTGTAACAATACCATGTGGTTTTGACAACTGTGGCTGTATCGTATGTGTTGAAGTCAGGTAAAGCAAGCCCTC
Organism: Tenrec ecaudatus; assembly: GCF_050624435.1. Classification (NCBI taxonomy): domain Eukaryota; kingdom Metazoa; phylum Chordata; class Mammalia; order Afrosoricida; family Tenrecidae; genus Tenrec; species Tenrec ecaudatus. The sequence goes on along the minus strand of NC_134534.1, from coordinate 123,738,212 downwards.
CCACTGTGTCCTTCTTGAGGAGTTCTCTGCTAATCCTTGGCTTCTTCCTTTTCCATATGAAGTTAGTAATCAGTTTTTCCATTTCTTTGAAGAAAGATGAGGGTAATTGTATCGGGATTGCATTAAACTTAGATAGTTCCTTGGGCAGAACTAATATCTTGACTATATTGTCCTCCAATCCACGAGCATGGAATATTCTTCCATTTGTTGAGGTCGCTCTTGGTTTCTTATAATAGTGTTCTATAGTTTTCCCCATATAGATCTTTTGTTCTTTTAGTCTGGTATAACCATAGATATTTCTATTTGTATTTGGCTATTGTGAAGGGTACCACCTTTATGATTTCTTCTGTGGTCTTATCGATGTGTATAACAGTCCGGTGGACTTCTGTTTGTTGATTCTGCCACTTTGCCAAACTCCTCTATTGCTTCCAGTACTCCTCTTGTGGAACTTTTGGTATTTTCCATATATAAAATCATATCATCTGGAAATAACGATAGTTTCACCTCTTCCTTCCCCAGACAAATACTTTGATGTCTCTTCTTTGCCTTATGCTGTTAGCTAAAACCTCCAGCACGATATTAAATAAGAGTGGGGACAGGGGCATCCTTGTCTGGTCTCTTTTTTCAGTGGGATTGTGTTAGTCTTTTCTCCATTGACAACCACGTTGGCTGTTGGTTTTTCATATACAGCTTCTATTGTCTTGAGGAACTTTCCTTCCATTCCTATCTTCTTAAGTGTCTTAAACAGGAATTGGTGTTGGACGTTGTCGAATGCTTTTTTTCTGCATCTATCGATATTATCATGTGGTTCTTATAGTTTTTCATGTCAATATGATGAATAATACTAATGGTCTTTCATATGTTGAATCATCCCTGCATCCCTGGTGTGCATTCCACTTTGTCATGGTGAATTATTTGTTTTATATACTTTTGTTTTCTGTTGGCTAGTATTTTGTTAGGGATTTTTGGATAGATGTTCATTAGTGATATTGGTGTGTAGTTCTCGATTCTTGTGGGATCCTTGCCCAATTTTCATATCAGTGTTATACTAACTTCATAGAAGGAGTTTGGGTGTTTGTCATATATTTCTATGTACTGGAAGAGTTTGTGTAGGATTGGTGTTAGTTCTTCCCTGAATGCGGGCCACAATTATCCAGTGAAGCCAGCTGGTCCAGGGGATTTTTTTTTGTTGGTAATCCCTTGATAACCTTTTCTATTTCTTCTATTGCTATGGGTCTGTTGAGATTCTTGATGTCCACCGAGCATAGTCTAGGGAGGGATTGTTTTTCCAAGAATTTGTCCCAGTCTTCCAAACTGTTGAATTCATTGGGGGTACAGTCCTTTGTAGTACTGTGTAACTATCCTTTAGATTTCATTAGGACCTGTTGTAATGTCCCCTTTTCATCCCTTATTTTTGCTATTGAAATTTGTTCCCTCCGTTCTTTGGTTAGGTTTGCCAGTGTTCTATCAATTCTGTTTATCCTTTCAAAGAATCAACTTTTAGCAGTATTTTTCTATAGTTTTCTAATTTTCCCTCTCCTGAATCTCAGCCATGATTTTTAAATTTTTTTTTCTTTTGATATTACTAGGATTGTCCTGCTGACTCTGCAATAGTTGTTGTAAATTTTGTGCCAGCATATCAATCACGAGTCTCTCTTCCTTTCTCAGGTGTGCATGTATTGCTATGAAACTTCCTCTAATGACTGCCTTTGCTGTGTCCCACAATTTTTGATACATCCTGTGCTCATTCTCCTTGGTTTCTATAAATTTCCTAATTTCATCTCTGATTTGCACCAGTGCGCATTCCTTTTGCACTAGAGTTATTCGTCCTCTAATTGTTTGCTCTTGTTTTCTTTGTCTTTCTTCTGTTGATTTCCAGCCTTATGGCACAATGGTCAGAGATATGTCTATATGATTTCAATGTGCTTAAATTTATGTAGATTTTCCTTATGCCCCAGCATGTCGTCTATTTTCGAATGCCCCAGCATGTCGTGTATTTTCGAATATGTGCCACGTGGGCTTGAAAAGAATGTGAACTTATTGTACTTGGATGAAAAGCTCTGTAAATACCTATCAGGTCAAATTGTCTGGTTGTGGTGTTTAGATCTCTAGCCTCCCTGTTGAGTTTCTTTCCCTGTGATCTATCTTTCTCAGAGAGTGGTGTGTTGAAGTCACCCACTATAATTGCTGAGGCTGTCATTTCTTTTTAATCTTTTGGAGTGTTTGGTTGATGTATTCAGAAGTTGATGTATCATTCGGGGAATATATGTTTACAATGCTTAACGGTTCTTTTTCTACCATCCCCTTAAGCATTATATAGTGTCCTTCCTGATCTCTTTTTATTATTTGCATTTTCAGGTCAATTTTATCCGAGATTAGGCTTGCAATCCCTGCTTTTCTGTATTGCTGTTTCCTTGGTATGATGTTTCCAGCCTTTGATTCTCAGCCTATTTTTGTCTGTAGCCATGAGATGTGTCTCCTATTGGCAGAAGATTGATGAGTTGTATTTTCTAAGCCAGTCTGCTAGTCTCAGTCTTTTAATGCTTGAGTTCAGGCCATTGACATTCAGGGTTATTATCTCTATCTTCGGACTCTGTGATGTCATCTTATACCTTTTGTGTTGGGAGCTTTCCTACTTTCCTTTCTCATTAGTGGGTTGTGCATGTGTGTGTATCATTCTTGACTTCTTTCCATCTTTATGCCAATGCTATCTTGGGGTCTGTTTTTTCTTTGTTGCCCTCTGAATGAGGGTGTTCTATGTGGCGGTCTCTTATTTATGCTTGGTGAGTGTTGTTCTTCCCATATTGGGTTAGCAAGGATGTTTTGTAGGGCTGGGTTTTTTCTAACGAATTCTTTGATTTTTTTCCTTGTCTGTGAAGACTCTTATTTTCCATCTATCTTGATCAATAATTTGGGTGGGTAGAGTATTCTTGGGTTTGTGTTGTTTTTCTTAAATTTTTGGAATATGTTACTCCATTCTCTCCTCTTCATAGTTTCTGCTGATAGGTCTGAGCACATTTTTATTTGGGAACCTTTATATGTGATTGCTTGTTTTTCCCTAGCTGCTCTCATGATTTTCTCCTTTTCCTCAAAGTTGGATAATTTAACTATTATGTGCCTTAGTGACTTCTTCTTGGGATGCAGTCTAATTAATGTTCTTTCAGCCTCCTGAATGGTTGCCTGGTTTTCATTCGTTAAGCTGGGGAAGTTTTCCTCCAAGAATTTTCTCACTATTGTTGCAGATGAATTCTTTATTGTGTCTTCCTCTGATAAGCCAATAATTCTAATGTTGTTCCGCTTCATATGATCAGACTTAGCTCTTACGTTTTCTTCAGCTTCTCTGATGATCTTATTAGATTTTTGTTCACGTTTGTTAAAGTCTGCTTGTCTGTCCTTCAAATCACTGATGCGGTTTTCTGTTTCCTTCAGTCTGTTCTCGAGATCTGTGTTTGCACTACTGGTTTTTGTTATCTCCTCCCTTAGTTCTTGTATTTCCCTTTGGTGTATGGTCGTTATCTACTCTATCATTTCATCTTTTTTCCCGGTATTGTTTCCGTCATATCCTGTATGACTCCAAGCAGCTTTCTGAAAATTTCTTTCTATGGCACCTCAATGTCTGCTTCTTCTATGTATGTTGTTATGTTCAGGACATCTTCTGCCATTGACTTTTGTTTATTCTGTGTTTTTTTAGTTGTTGTTGTTGAGGTCATTGCCGCTGATGGCTGTTTACCTTGCATTGTTTTAGAGGAGCCAGGTGCCATTTTCCAGGGAGTCGAAGAGTAGTGGCTCTCTCTTGGAGATTTGTAGGAATGCTTCTTTGAACTGTCTACAGCTAATTTCACTATGGAATTAACCTACCACTCTATCCTCCTGTGGCTTCCCTGTCAGGGGAGTGCCCCAGTAGGCTGTTGGGTTGCCTGCTTTGGTGTTGCGGAGGTTTTGAAAAGGTTCCTGCAATAACTTGGAATGTTTATGAATGTTGGCCAAGCTGCCTTATGCCCCCAGGTACACAGGCAGGAATTTCCTGATGGGAAGTTGGTCAGAGTATCTCCTAGAGGCAAAGCAGGGCTTTCCCTAGCATCTGTGTAGCTACACAAGTTGGAACTCACCTAGCTGGGTGTGGTGCAGGCATAATGCCCTAGGCTAAGGAGAGTGGTCTGGAGGTCATCAGTGGAGTGTGAGAAAACAGGAAAGAGACAAAGAGGAGGAAAAAATTAACAAATAAGACAATTTGGACTGTGAGGGAATATGGGGAAGAGAGGGAAACAAAAGCAACTATGTAGATGAGTCTCACTCCCTGCCAGTGGAGGTACAAGGGTTTAGTCCCTTCCCTGAGGCAGTGGTGGCAAGCTGAGCCAAGAAAAAGCCCCTGCCACAGCCCTCAAAGACAATGGGGGGACAGAGAGCAGTGATGTAAACAAAAGCAACAATATAGCTGAACTGGGATCCCTGCCCTTGGAGTTGGGAGGATTTAATCCAGGCCCAGAGACAGTGGTGGCAAGCTGTGGCTGTGCCAAGAGAAAACCCCTGCCTACCCTTCCAGGGCTGTGGCAGAACTGAGAGCAGAGATGTAAACAGAAGCAACAATGTAGCTGAACCCTGATCTCTGCCAGTGGCGCTGCAACGGTCCTATCCCTGCCCCGAGGCAGGCAGGGGCAAACTCTGGCTGTGTTGAGACCAAGCCTCCCTACAGGCTCCAAATGGTACTGGCTCTGGCAGAGATGGTGGCAGGGCCAAGGTCAAGCCCCAGCCAACTTCCACTGTGGTAAGCCATAAAACCCCAGTCCCTCAAAACCCCATGGGTCTGTGCCTACTTATCTTTATGATTCTGTGCCTACTTATCTTTATGATTCTCCTCCTGTGTTCCAGCAGTGTTAAATTTCCCTCCAAGCAGCTCTCCTGGGCTGGATTCTGCGGAGTACCTCTGGTATGTCTAATCAACACCCTTCTTTCACCAGTTTTTCTGAACTATGTATTATTTTATCTAAGCCAAATGAAACACAGAAAGACTACACTCACATGCACTTTCAAGGGTTATGTCTAATACAAAATATGCTAGACATTAGCAAAATGAGGCTGCTTTATATTTTAAATCTCATTTGTTATATGAGTATTGTATATACAAGAAATTGATAAATAATCACTATGATGACAAGATTCCTCTGGCCATATTTAATGCTAATGTAATTTAGAACGCACAATTCTTGATTCAATATGAAATTACCAAAATATAACTAGTACTAATGGCATCTTCCCTGGCATACGCATGTGTTTATGACTTTAATCACCTGAGATGTCCAAATCAAATATATAATCAATGGCTAGGCCAACTTAATAGAAATTCAATGAAGGAAATGTCCATAGTGTAAGAGAGCTTTGTTTGCAGCATAATTTATCAATGTCTCTACATAATTCCGGTGTTTACTTATTTCTCTTGCTAATATTACACCAATGAGAATTAGAAACCATCTAGTCCTTACTATTTTAATTTTTTTAAATGTTTGCTATTTATTGCTCACATTGAGATATACAGAAATCACTTTGGTAGGCAGGGAGATTAGAGATAGCGGGGCTTGTTTCCACTGAATGCCTATGCTAAACAAAAATTATCTGGCTATGTAACAAAAACGGGGTTGGAAAGAAATCAGGCACACATTAGACACCTGTGGGACTATTCCAAGATGGGGATGCTCAGACCAAAGTACCTAGACACAGGTGAAGGTGAACCCCAGGCACTCACACTAGGCACCAGTGACATTATGCCATAGGTGTGCCTGAACTCCGCCACTAGGATGGGCTAATACCCTCATCCACACCCCACCCCTCTCCTCTAGGGGGGATAGGAGGAGATACATAACTGAGATTGAGGCTAGGCTGTTCTCTCTTGTCAGGTACTCTTTCAGGTTGGAGGGCTGGTTGTGTCTCCAAAGTGGCCATTTTTCCACCATGAACTCTCACAGCCCAGCCATGCAGTCTGGCACGCTTTCCACGGACAACTTGCACTACCTGAGACTGTACTCCCGGAATCTTCTCTTTTCCTCATCCAAGTTACTTGGATTTACAAAAGTACTGCTGCTGCGTGAGTTCTTTCAGAGTTGAGAGACAAGAACCTAGGAAAAGCACCTCAGAAACCTAGCAACTGCAGCCTCATCTCTCATATATTCCCATGTTCTTTTGATGAATGTTTTTCTGCATATATAACCAGAAAGGAATTCAAGAGACTTGCTTATACATTACATTTTAAAATTCTGTGTACCTAAAATTAGGAAGAGGCCAAATTATTGCTCTCTTTGATGACTATTTATTTTTAACTTATTCTATAAATATTTTAGATTAAAGGTGCTCATTCAAACCCTCAAAAGGAGAATATTCAATCCAAAATAAGGTGGTTTCTGCTTCATTATGATTATTCCGAATCAGAATCATGTTCATTTTACTAGGTGAGGAATTAAGTTTAATCCTAGAATTTAGGGACACTAAAGTAAGCTTTGATCATCTGCCAAATATCCCAAAGGCCATTTTGTAAATTACAAATATTTTTCTTTCTGGTGAAGAGAAAACACTCACACACACACACACACACACACACACACACAACCATTAAACATTCTCATCCATGCTTAGTTTCTAGGGGAAAAAAATAAAACAAAACAAAACCTGCCTGGGCTATTTAGATTCCACAACAAAGTATTACAGACACATTTAGTAATGTCTACAGTCTTTGTTTCTCCTATCCCATCACCAAATCTCTAGTCACAAATAAATAATCCCGGTTTCATAGCGTGAAAGTGCACCACACCAAGATATTTTCATCTCAGTTAGGTAGACCTCTCTGTTGTCCATCTTGAGAGGTAGCCAGTCATCAACTTCCAACTCAACATGATGAAATCAGTTCCAATTCATCCTTGGACCAGTGACCTTTAGTTAGCGTCTGAATGTGCCCCCGAGACTGGCTCCTTTAGACCCTGCCATAGTTACCTGGATCGGAGTGCAATCACTTTTAGGGTCTGGCGAAGTATTTCCATATTCTGTAGTTCAGTGTAGCAGAACATTTTTGTGTTTCTCTAAAGATTATGTACACAATCTTTAAGAACATTTTGGAAGGAGCTGGAATCTCAGGCTCACATGTAATTTTCATTACTTCCCAGCTGCTATTTCACAGATTGTCAGGATTGGGGTAATAACCTGCTGACTATCACTTGGTGCTTTGCTGAAAGGCAAGACTGGGTTGCCACCAAATCCCTAATTGAGACCAAATTAGAATAAACGGCTGTTAAGCTCTCCAGCCTAATTGTGAATTGTGTGCATTTGATATTCATGAAGATAGAAATTAAAATAAAAAGAACATTTTCAAAGGCACAGCGTAGCTTTGCATTCATGATTGCCTCCCTCATGCTGCTGACGGTTTGCATTATTCATAGTGTTATTATCAGGACTACTCAGTGCTGAATGATTTGTTCGCCCAGAAATTGTACAGCCTGACCAGATAAGTACTATCTGTAGTTTGTGTTTATTCTTCTGACTGCTTGCTCGGGTACGTCTTCTTTTATCTCTGTTGTGAGCTTACTTACTGCTGCTCAGCAGGATGTACCATCAGGGTCATGAGCCTTATTCATTTATAGATCCAAAGTGCTGCATCAAAGTATTAAACCCTGGAAAAATGGGCAAAGTGAACGGCTTTTAATCCTGGGACTGGCACTCGTCATTGTATTGCTGCCATACGTCATCGCGGAAGTTTCACCAGGAAGGCCGGCAGCCATGGCCCCTGCTGGTTTGTTTAAGATAGAGACTTCCCCGCCACTGTGATAGCTTTGCCTTTCAAAGCCCTGTCATCCGTATGAAATGAACTAGCCAGAACTCTACAATGAAATGCCAACACCCCCTGTCTATTTCACAGTCCTTTCTTACTCTTAATTAAGATTCTTTAAGAGTGGGTTATGTTTTAGCATTTTGGGCTTACCAATGACAAGGAATAGAAAAAAGAATCAAAGCATTTAGAAATTTCTCTGCTGTGAGGAAAGGTTTAAAGGTCTACAGATTTCTTTTTCCCCTTCTTTCCAGCAAAGAGAGCATCTTTTGAAAACTTCTCCATGGACTCCCTTCTACACACAACAATTTCAGTTTTATAACACCCCTTGCTGTGCATCTCTTGGCAGGAAATTTGCCCATCTTGCAAAGTCTTGCATGAATAATTCATTTAAGTGTCATGCTGACTCTCAAAAGCCTGGGTTACTGCTTTGAGGGCATGTTTAATAGGATTCTTCCAAGCAACCCAAAATATAGTCCTGAGGTCTATGGGTCCTATGTCTTAGAAGACCAGAGCACAATAAAGGAACCAATGCCCTGACAGCCCAAACACACTGCTGGCCAGCCAGCCACTATTCTGCTGGACTACAGCCTCCTAATGGGAGGTTAGAATTTTAAATTAGGGTTATAGTTTTCAAGGCATGATCCTTCCCTTCCGGCAGAGCCGCTTCTCTGGCAATTAGCACCTGTGGCAAGGACTGAAACTGTACCACTTGTTCAACATCTTTTAGATCACTTTATCAACATATCAGCTCAAAATTAGTAATCAAGCTCATTAACCTTTTACTTAGCATATGAATGACACTATATAACTACAAGGAAAGTACAACTGCACCTCCCTGGTTTCACTGATGAAACTGGCTATATGTTTAAAGGCGTTTTTATTTTTCAGTTTCTTCTCTTTCTGCACTCTGCAGAGCAAGATCACACAGTCTGCCTTGACCTATGGAGGCTCTCAAGTACTGAAGTGTTACTTCTAACTTACTCTATGAGCTCTCACAGTTGGTGGTAGAGGCTGCCAAGGTTAATAGAAACTCTTCAGTGGTGCCCCCTTCGGGACACCGAGGGCAGTGCCAGACCTTCTATACCTTAGAAATGCCTCTACCTAAAGAGCCTGAGTTCAAGATACAGACACGTTTGCTTTTTGTTAGATCTTGGGGCGTTGGACTCAATTAGATGATATGAAAGGATTTGGAGCACCAGGCTGAGTTACCTGTGTGCAACCAATGTCTGCACAGAGCATATCCAGGGTGATAGACTGCTGTTACTCAATGACAGTTTTCTTTAAGCAGCAGTACTTCTATCAGTCCAACCAGAATATGCAGAGATCTCCCGTAGACACTGACATTTGCCTCTCTTCAGCTCCTTCTCGGTGGTTACACCTTTACCTCCTCTTGCATTTCCTACAAAGGTTTGCTTTGTCCTCCTAACACAGCAACGTGTTTAAAATATATTCAGATAACCCTGGAGGTGACTGGTGCCCCAAGTTTTAAACCATTCTCATTCTCCCAGAATGATTTCCATTTAAACAAAAAAAAAAGAATCATAAACTTAAAAGAATGTTTCTAATAATATTCTAAAGATTTTTAAATTTAGTATCTTTGAAAATAACACAATAGTCACACATTGTAGAAAAACAAACTAGAAAAGGCAAAAGGACAATTTTAAAATTACAATGATAACAAAGAACATCTTGCCATTTCTTATATCCATTGATACTCACTTTTATATCAATATATGGATTTATCTATAAGTCCAGAGATCCATATGCCTGTCTATATAATGTTACAAAGATAGGGGAATCTAAAGGAAAAGTTTTAAAGTGCCAAGTCCAGAAGATTCTATTCCATGCAGATTTCCTAGTGGAGCTGTGGTGCAGTGGCTACTTGTTGGGCTGCAATCCACATGGTTGGCAGTTGGAAACCACCAGCAGCTCCTCAGGAGAAAGACTGGGCTGTCTACACTCATAAATAGTCTCAGTCTTGGTAACCCACAGGGCCTCACTATGAGTCAGCATTGCCTGGATGGCAGCAAGAGGAATTCCCTATCTTTGTCAATAGGTTTCAAATGGTGTTTCCTAGGGCCCTACATGTCGGTTTACAGAGTTTGAGTTGTATAGATTTTTAAATATGTTTTATTGTGAACTGCATGAAGTTTTATGGAACAGATCATCAGATTTGCATTCAGCAATTCATGGGCATTTTTTAACCCTCTAGACTTATGCTAACCTTTTTCTGCACTTTCATCTTCTCTATCAGAGACTCTAGGTCTCATAGGGTAACTTGATTAAATTACACCAGTAAGCTCCCTTATCACCTTTGCTTTTCATTGAGTTCAGCCAATGATAGAATCGACAAGAGCTCATCGAAATGGAGGAAAATGAGATCAGGGTATTTATTTTCTTAGGTGGGGGTACTCTCATTTATAGTCTAGGAAGCCAGGTTTTCCAAGGATCATTAGGAAATTATCTATTCTGGCATCTCCACAGAGACCATTAGACCACAATCTTTTGAAGCTTCATACACCCTTGTTTATCTAAACTGCGGGGGGTGTGGGGGGAGACTGCTTCCATGCTTGGCCTTGCCCAACTACAGGACACCTGAGGCTTCTGAATGAGGATGCTTAATGCCCAGCTTATCTTAATCGCCTTGCTAGCCTCCTCCCTGGGTTAGGACATCCCTACTCATTAAGTTTAAGCAGGATTTTTACTGCAAAGGACTGGCCTGTTACCTTTGGGGTTTTAACAAATTAAATCTTAAATTGTGTTATATTTCTAATAGTTTGATTACAGGAAGGCTATCTTTTCCACCCCTCTATCATGATTGCAGAGTTGCTACTCAGCTTGGACTAGGGTCAAGGTCTAAGTTCTTCTCCCATGGGCCTCTTTTGAGCGCCTTGAAATTCCTCACAAAATGGTGCCTGGATTACAAACACAAACTTCTCCAAAGCAGACGGATAAGCCACCTCACATTAATCACACTTCATGAGCATCCATGGAACACAAAATAGCGTCAATTCCTGCTATTGTCACAAATATTCCTATTTTTAAGAGAAAAGGACAAGAGATACCACCTTCCAGTAGGAGGAATTCTAAATGATATTGTTGGGAAAGTATGTAAGAAACTGAGTTCAACTCTGTGTAAACAGGCCATCAAGGTGAACAATTAGAAGACAGGAAGGGGAAGGAAGAAAGAAGGACTGAAAACTGGGAATAGTAACCACAGAGAGGAATTGGGAAGAATGCTGATGCAGTGTGGGCACTGCAGTCAACGGCACAAAATAAAATCTGCATGAATTGTTGAATGGAAAACCAATTTGTTCTGTAAATTTTCACTCAACTTATAATAAAAAGTTACAAACAAGGTATAGGCTAGTATCCTGCTAACAATCCACTGCAGAAAGAAAAACATGTAAGATAAGCAATATTGTAACTATTAATGTGAGTATCCCACTGTTTCTGTTATTAACTACAAAGATTGTGCAATCTTTTGGGTTTCCTTGCAAGCTGTCTTTTTCTTGTCTTAAAATTTTAAAAATTCTTTTATATCAACTCTCGAGTTGATTCTAACTCATGGTGACTTTACGTGTGTGAGAGTTTTTGATGTTTGATATTTTGAAAATAGATTACAAAGCCTTTCTTCGGCGGCACCTCTAGGTGGACTCATGTCTATTAACCTTTTCTTTGAGTATTTACTGGTTCTACCACACTGGGACTTCACATCCTATCTAGACCTTTGAAAATATTCTCTTTTATGAAAGTAAATTATTGTTCTATGTTTCTAAAGTGATCTTTTTCAATACTGGGTTGTGAGTGGAAAGTATGAGAAGGGGAAAGAGGATGGGTCTAAGGGGTTAAGGTACCAGGAACTTGCAGGTTTTAGAAATTTTAGCTGCAGCAACAGACATACCCTTATTTTAAAATACATATCTTTGAATATCACAAATGATGTCACCTGAGTAAAGAATCCTTCTCTTAAAATAATAAAGATTCACAGCACTCTTGTAGACCCTTTACTATCTCATTGCTGGTTTTAAAAGTTTCTTCTGCCTACTCTATAAGTCTTTATCAAAACTCTTATAAGTCTGTGTTCTTGGTCAGGAAATCACAGTTTTTCTCCTTGCTCTATAATCAGATAGTAACCAATGTACTGCCAGAGCTTTAACAAAACACAGCCTATCCATTTGGTAGCCAGTGTGTCAATCACCCCAAACTTGAGTGGCCTATTCAAACAGGGCTCTTCTGCAAGAAAAGTTTCAAAGAAGGATTTTCACTGTGGGTTTGCTCTCTCGGGAGACCTGGTGCCATAGTGACTGGGCTTATGGCTGCTTGCTAACCACAAGGTCAGCAATTCAAAACCACCCATTGTTCAGTAGGAGAGAGATGAGACTTTCTATTCTCCTAAAGAGATCCAGTCTTGGAAATGCACAGGGGAAGTTCTAGTTGGCCGTTAGGGTTGCGATGAGTTGGAGTGAACTCGATGGCAGTGTATTCGTTGGTTTTGCTCTCTGCTTTCTACTGATGTCAGAGTGTGTGAGCTGCACCTGACCTCCCCCGCCTTCACAAAAGGGCATCACACTTACACTCCTCAGCCCAAGGCTGATTCTTAGGAAGCACAGCACTGACATGCCTCCACCTTCTGACTTTCTTTACCAATTCTGATGCCAACTGTCCCTCCCAAAGCACTCCCTACTTCTCGGCGAGATTCAATAATTTATGGCAATGACTACCCTAACAGATCATAGTTCAATTTTAGGGTTGATTAGGGAAGGCTATAATTCAGGATCAGAAATGATTGGTTATGGTTTTGTGGTCAAGACATCTTATTTTCTGCTGTGCCCAAAGACACAATGTTCCAGAGCTCCTTTAGCATATGGATAAAAGCCCGAAGCCACACTCCTCAGCCTGCAAGTGCCCAGCTGAAGCAGGGTCAATAAACACGCTGTTAGGGGCAGCCGAGTCTGCTCAGCAGAACAGTTGGTGCAACAGAACAAAACTTCGTCTGGTCGGGTGCCATCCTGGCAATTGTTCTGATGTTTGAGTGCCTTGATGCAGCCATTATGTCAATCCATCTTGTTCAAGATCTTCCGTTTCTCTTTTCACTGCCCTGCCACTTTACCAAGCGTGATGGTCTGTCTTGCAACGTCTTCCAACTCTGTGAGATGTAGTCTCTCCATCTTTGCTTCTAAGTAGAAAACCTACCTTCCCCAGTTGAGTTCCTGGATATACCTACCTCTGTAAGTGAGTCTCCTGCCCAAAGGAAGTGTGTTAGTCTGGGTACTTTAAAGAAACAACCCCACAAAACTCATGTATAAGAGAGAATTTTATATAAAGGTTAAGTAAGCATCAAGAAAACATCCCAACCCAGTGCTGCCCAAGCCCACACGTCTAACATTGACCCATATGCCCGACACCAATCCATAAAGTCCTCCTCCATCTCACAAAACACACACTTGACGCCTACTGGAGGAAGAAAGAAAGCCGAGTCAGTGAATGTGTAAGCATCTCAGCGCTGGCAGGGGTCTCCACACAGCTGCTCCAGCACCCAGGGCTGTATTGGGGGTAGGTCCATGGGGCTTCTCCTCAGGGATGTCTTGCAGGAAGTGAGCCTTGCCAGCTGAAGCACAGAATTGGCTAAGGCAGCTGCACCCTAGTCCGACCATCAGCAAGCAAGAGACTCGAGAAATAAAAAGGCGAGGCTCACTGAGCCATTTTTCTCTCCACTCTTTAGTTAACTTCACATGTGTTCATCGGCCAGGTTGGCACAATAAACTATCTCAGGAAGTTACTTAGCTTACTTCCAACAGGGGTGGGAAACCATCTCTCTGCCTTGTGTGCTAGTTCTGCTCCTGCTGCCCCTCTTTGCTTCTCTGGGGTCAAAGCTTCTTGTCTTCTACATGTAGGATGTTCACCCCATGCTGGGATCTTGGGATCCAAATGACATGCTCCACTCCTTGCTTTTCTATCTTAATGGTAATGACACGACCCACATCCTCTCTGAGCTGGCTCATTTTACATTCAGAAGGATGGCAATATTGATCAATCATCACTTTAGAGTTCCCTGTTTTTACCATCACAACTAATTTAATTAACACTCACTCACAATCAAATAATTCTGTCAGCATCTTCTCCCACTTTCTGTTGCCCAAACCCTGTCAGCAAAATAGGAACTACGCCGATCCATTTGATCAGAGATTGAAAGACTATGAGTCATATCAAGTAAACCACTGCATCATAACTGCACATTGCTTCTCAATTGTTGCTGTCTAGATTCCTTTACTCTCATAAATTAAAAAAAATGTCAGGAGTTAGGTTTGATTCTATTTGTCAGAACAAGCAGGGTAGAACAGGGTGCTGCACCAGAATTGGAGGGAAAACATAGAAAAATTCAATATTTTGGCTAGGGGTTTATACATGGAAAGCAATGTTCTTTCTTCTTTCTCTCTAGTTTCTTTATTGTCCTACAGGTTATTTCCCTTACTTGAAACTTAAAGCAGTAGAATGACTTACAATAATGAGGCAGAAATAAATAAATACAGCCTAGGGGAATTTAGGACTCTGGTAACTATGCATTTGTTGGTCTATTTTAAAGTGGACAGATGAATCACTGTCACAGCAAGTTAGAGTAAAGAACACTCTAGGTCAGCACTGAATTTAAAAAATACCAATTTTCACTCAACTGTAAATATTCTGGCTTGAAATATGCAGTAATTATTTTTGTTAGCTGCCACCACACCAGCTCCCATTGGGAACCCACATTAGAATGAACTAAATACTCCTGGCCCAGTGCAAGCCCCATGACTGCTTGTAGATCAAATTTCTGTGCCCTGTATTGTTTTTGCTGGCTGATTTTTGGAAGCAGATCACCAGGTCTTTGTTCCAAGTCTGTCTTAATTTGGAAGCCCTTTTGAAATTTGTTGAGCATCACAAACTCAAAAAACCCTAAAGCTTACTTTTCAGTCCATTCTAACTTACAGTGACCCTTTCAGAACAATATTTATGGGAGTAGAGAGTTTCATATTTATCTCATGGAGCAGCTAGTGGCTTTGAACTACTGACACTGACATTACCAGCCCAAATCATAAATACTCTGCCATTGGGACTGAGTCTCATAGCAATGTATAATTCTCCATTGTCAGATGGAGTCCACGTATATGAATAGCATGATTCAGAAATAGCTCATATCACTGGTATGGAAGGTGAGCCTTCTATGACAGAACAAATGGCTCCCCATTCTGACAACCAAACCCATTGTCATCAAGCGAATTCTGACTCATAGTAGCTCTCTTGAACACCATGTAATGTAATTGTTTCATATGGTTTCCAAGGCTGTCAATTTTTACAGAAGGAGACTGTCAAATCTTTCTTTTGTGGAGCAACTAGTGAACTAACAACAATTTGAACTAACAACAATTTGGTTGCCAGCCCAGTACTTAGTCATTGCGCTAGCAGGTTTCCCTCCTTTACTGTAACTGCTAGGTATCACACGGGTACTTCTGACTTGGAGCAACCCTATGTACAGCAGATTACAACTAGTGCTAGTGCTGTTCCATTGTCACCATCATGGCCAGGTTTCTGCCACTTGCTCTAGCCACTATGGTAGACAGGGTTCTCTAGAGAAACAAAATCAGAACACTAATAATTATAGATAGATAGATGACATAAGAAATAAACAGTTAATTAAATTGTAAAGTAGTACAAATGGCTCAGTGAAACTCACTCCTATGAGACACTGGCAGTTCTTTAAGTCTTGAGGGCCACTGGGTAGTCCTCTGTAGATCAGTTCAGGCAATCCAGCCACAGACAGCAAACAGCAAGGTAGGTCAGCAACAGTCAGCAAGATGACAGGGTCCAACAGTCTCCACCTCAAGCAAAATATACTCCAGTAGCGTGGCGAAGGAGGTCTTGAAGGAACCTCAAACTACAGCAACACAGTCCACAGGTTAGGTGTCCCACAGGTAGTGGAGCTTGCAACTTGAGGCAGAGAACAAGCTAAGGCAGCTACACACTGGTCTGATGATCAAAGAGCAAGAGACAAGAAAGGCGAGACTGGTGGAGCCCTTTATTTCTTTGACCTTCAGTTACTCCTATATGTGTTCATTGGTCAGGTTGGCACAATAAACCTAACTATCACAATCCACCCCTTGCAAAGTGGGCACATGTACACAATTCTTTAGCCATATATAATTGCCAGACATTAATGAAATCACACTTATACTTAACATCAAACATCTATCATATATATAACTGAAAACATACTGAGTCCAATTGTATCTAATACAGCATACATGAACAAAAGAAAGCACATAAAAAATAAACTGATAATCACAACCCTTGCTTTTGCAAATGATCGTAACTGATAGGTAGAAATCCCTTCTTCTACCACACATTCTGTATTACCTTTGTCCTCAGCAAACACCTCAGCTGGCTGTGTTTTAGCCTGCTGGGTGACCCAGACCTTCATTCCTGAGGGGTCTGGGTCATTATACATCCTGTCAGGATTGGGTTGCTGTAACTTACCATTTACTTTAATCACAGGGCATGGTAGCACTAAGAGTCAGCCTATGGGATCTCTTGAATTCCAGACATATTCTTCTTTACCTCCATTATGTAACAACAGTCCTAGTTCTCCTTGGTAATCAGGATCAATAACACCACTCAGTACAGTGACACCCTTCCTGACCTGTTGATCCAAAGGCATGATCCAGGGGGCATTCTCAGCTACCAGTTCAATGGAATCCGTGCTGTGTTTCCGGGTGGGAGAGTTCCTTCCTTCGGGACCAGGACCTCCAGGCCCGAGGAACACAGGGTGGTTGGGACAGGAAGCAAAAATGTTGCAAGTGATTCACTAGGTGTAATAGTGAGTGGTGCCATGCCAGCTTCCAACCCTTGGTTCCTGGACCCATGAATTCTAGCTATTGGAGACGTAGCACCATATATTGGTCACTGTTTTAGAGCATATATAGCTCCTTGGAGAGCATTTCCACAGTCCCACAAGTTGTTGCCACCTAGATGGTACATAATTTTGTCTATAGGAGCCCATTCCATCATTCTATCAAGCCAGCAGCTTCAGGATGATAAGTAACATGATATGACCAGTGGATTCCATGGGTATGGGCCCATTGCCACACTGCATTTGCTGTGAAGTGAGCTCCTTGATCTGAAGCAATGCTATGTGGGATGCCATGCCAGTGGATGAGGCATTCTGTAAGTCCACGAATAGTAGTTTTGGCAGAAGCATCACGTGCAGGGAAGGCAAATCCATATCCAGAGTAGGTGTCTATTCCAGTATGAACAAAATGCTGCCCCCTCCATGATGGAAGTGGTACTATGTAGTCAACCTGCCACCAAGTTGCTGGTTGATCTCCCTGAGGAATGGCCCCATATATTAGACTCAATGTTGGTTTCTGCTTCTGGCAAATGGGACACAGCAGTGGCAGTGGACAAGCCAGCCTTGGTGGGTGGAAGTCCATGTTGCTGTGCCCATGCATAGCCTCCATCCCTGCCACCATGTCCACTTTGTTCATGTGCCCATTGGGCGATGACACGAGTGGCAGAGGAAAGAGGAGGAGCAGTCTCCACAGCGCGTGTCATCTTATCCACTTGATTATTAAAGTCCTCCTCTTCAGAGGTAATCCTTTGGTGAGCGTTCACATGATATATGATTATCTTCATTTTCTTGGCCCACTCAGAGAGGTCTATCCACATACTTCTTCCCCACACCTCCTTGTCATTAATTTTCCAATCATGATCCTTCTAATTCCCTGACCGTCCAACCAAGCCATTAGCCACAGCCCATGAATCAGTTTACAGTCTCACATCTGGCCATTTTTCCTTATATGCAAATTGAACGGCCAGGTGCACTGATCGAAGTTCTACCCATTGGAAATATTTCCCTTCACCACTGTCCTTTAGGAAGATCCCAGAAAGGGGCTGTAGTGCTGCTGCTGTCCACTTACAAGTGGAACCTGCATATCGTGCAGAGCCATCTGTAAACCAAGCATGGCTTTTTTGTTCTTCAGTTAAAGTATGGTAAGGAACTCCACAGGAGGCCATATAATGTGACAGGAATGGAGACTGTAGGCATTTGGGTCACTTTTTCATGCAGCTTCCTTGTCCCTTCAGGTCCTGCTCTAGCCCGATATCACATAAACCACTTCCATTTAACAGTGGAGTGTGGCGGCGCACGTCCAATTTTATGACTCTGTGGGTGAGACACTACTGATTTCATTAAGGGAAGCTCTGGCCTCCTGGTGACTTGGTGGCCCAGGGTGAGGCGTTCAGTCTCCACTAAGGCCCAGTAACAGGCCAACAGCTGTTTTTCAAAGGGGGAGTAGTTGTCTGCAGAGGATGCCAGAACTTTACTCCAAAATCCCAACGGTGTACACTGTGATTCGCCAACAGGTGTCTGCCAAAGACTCCACACTGCATCTTTATCTACAATGGAAACATCTAGCACCATTAGTGAGCTGGATCATGTGGTCCCAGTGGCAAAGCAGCTTGCACGGCAGCCTGGACCTGTTGCAGAGCCTTTTCTTGTTCTGGAACCCACTAAAAATTGGAGGCCTTTTATGTCACTTGATAAATTGGTTGAAGTAGAACACCCAAGTGAGGGACATGCTGCCTCCAAAATCTGAGGAGGCCCACTAGGCATTGTGCCTCCTGTGTAGTTCTTGGTGGTGGGATGGGCAGATGCAATAGTTTATTCTTCACTTTAGTAGAATTGGATGGACATTCCCCACACCACTGGACCCCTAGAAATTTTATTGAGGTGGAGGGAATCTTTGTTGGGTTAATTTCCCAACCTCTTGTGTGCAGATGTACCAATGAATCTAGAGTCTCTGATAAAACCTCCTTAGTGGGTGCAAACAACATAATGTCATCGATATAATGGATGAGTGTTACATTTCGTGGAATAGACAGGCAATCAAGGTCCCTTCAGACTAAATTATGACACAGGGCAGAAGAGTTGATGTACCCCTGGCGGAGAGTTGTGAAAGTGTATTGTTGCCCCTGCCAGCTGAAGGCAAATTGCTTCTGGTGGTCCTTTGAGACTGGTATTGAGAAGAAGGCATTGGCCAGATCAACACCTGCATACCAGGTACCAGAAGAAGTAGTAATTTACTCAAGCAATGAAATCACATCTGGAACTGCAGCTGCCATTGGATTCACCACCTGCTTAAATTTATGATAATCCACTGTCATTCTCTAGCATCCATCTGTTTTCTTTACAGGCCAAAGAGCTGAGTTAAATGGTTTGTGATAGAAATCACCACTCATGGATCTTTAAAGTCTTTGATGGTGGCACTGATCTCTGCAATCCCTAGAGGAAGGCAGTATTGCTTTTGGTTTACTATTTTCCCAGAAAATGTCAGTTCTAATGGTGTCCACTTGGCTTTTCCTATCATAATAGCTCTTATTCCACATTTCAGGGATCCAATATGGAGGTTCTATTGGTTACTAAGTATGTCTATTCCAATGATGCATTCTGGAACTGGGGAAATAACCACAGGATGGTTTTGGGGGCCCACTAGACCCACAGTGAGGCATACCTGAGCTAAAACTCCATTGGTAACTTGACCTCCATAAGCCCCCACTCTGACTGGCAGGCCTTCGAAACACTATGGGTCTCCTGGAATTAGTGTCAGTTCAGAGCCAGTGTCCAGTAATCCCCCCAAAGTTTGATTATTTCCTTTCCCCTAATGAACAGTCACTCTTGTGAAAGGCCGCAGGTCCCTGTGGGACATTATCGACCTTCGGTAATGCTGCAGGATCCTCCTTCAAAGGGATCCAGCCTCCCCCTCATTCAAGGGGTTGTGGGTCTGTAAACTGGCTCAGGTCTGGGAATTGCGTGATTGTGATTGTCTATTCTGTTGTTTACCCGATTTAGCATTCTTCCACCTGGGAAGGTTTAGTAGGTTTCCACATGAGAAACCTACTAAATCTTGTAAATATTTAGTAGGTTTTCCATGTATTTCACTCCTAGGGACACAGTAGCTAAGTAGCCAATGCCGTAATTCCACACGAGACAGTTTGCTTTGATTATTACGGAAAACTTGCTGTCTATTATAATCACGCTCACCCTGTCTCTGTTGATTCAGTGCTGACAGCTGCCCTCTAACATCATGGGGTCTAATCAGCTCCATTGTAGGCAAGTGTCAGAGTTCGCTTAGGGCAGTGCCCACTGTTAATCCTGGTGCACTTCAAATAGCAATTATAAGAGTCTTCAGAGATGCTGGGGCCTACATCACAAACTTGTTCCTTATGGTTGTGGTGAAGGGTATGTCCTCAGGACACCCCCTTTTTGGGTCTATGGGAATATCCTGATAGATCCATTCTAACATACCAATTTCCCTAAGCTTTTGGATGCCTTCCTCTACAGTGTACCAAGGTAGGTCAGGTACTTCAAGTTGGTCTAATCTAGGCCATCTGGCAGTCCATTCTTCAGTGAACCAACCAAATAAGGAATTAGATCCTCTCTTATCCTCTGTTGCTGAGACACTGAAGAAGAATCTGTGCTTAGGGGTCCCCTATCCAGAAACTCAGACCGGTCTAATATTACATTTCATGCACCAGTGTCCCACACCCTTAGTAACCATTCCCAGGGATATTCCCCAGGCTCCGCTCATATGTGTTAGCAAACTCGAGCAGCTCTTTGTGAGTATAGCATGCTTCTTCCTGAGTAATCATCTCAACCTCACCTTTAGGAGCTTTCTGAGCCTTAATTTTAGTGACAGGTCTAGAGGAAGTAATGGGTGGTGAGGGTGTTTCCTGGGTCCTCTCAGAGCTATCTTCTAAGGCATCTCCCTCAGGCAATGCTACAGATGCAGCCCCACCTGGCATTTCAGCTTGAACAGATATAGGTTGGTTTATTGATAGTGCATTAATAACTTCAACCAACTTTAAAAACCCATCTTGTTGAGAGTCCTGCTTTCTTTGTGGTTCCCCAACTCTGATTTAGCAATCATGATACCTAAATTATGTGAGAGGAAGTCTTATTATCCTGCTTTGTAAGGCGTATCTTTACTGTAGTTTCCAAATTAGATTTGTTCGTTATTCTAGAAGCTCATGGGCTATTCAGTATCATTCACCAATGCCATAATTCAAATGTATCCATTTTCTTAATCTTCTTTATTCATTTTCCAGTGTTGGAATAAATATTAGGCAATGGAAGCTATCATGATTTGGCCCATTGCAACTTTGCTTTAAAGTGACATATATGCTTTAAAAACACTTTATAGAGGTTTATTAGAGTATCTCATCCTATGCAGTTAATAAGTCTGTCTCTTGACAAGGATTTGATTGTGAATCCAAATAAAATTAAATCTTAAATCACTTCAATTATTTCTCTGTTAATCTTGGTGTGCTTATTTGTCCAGTTGCTAGGATTTGTTTTCTTTACATTGAGGTATAATCCCTACTGATGCCTGGATTCATTGATCTTCATCAGTATGTGTTTCAAGTCCTAGTCACTTTCAACAAGCAAGGTTGTGTGATATGCATATCATCACTTGTTAATGAGTCTTCCTCCACTCCTGATGCTTTTGTGTATTATTTGTTCAGGGTACAGATAGAATAAACACAGTGAAAATATACATCTGACATAGGCCTTTTCTGATTTTAGACCATAACCTATCCCCTTGTTCTACTGAGATGTTACCTCTTGTCTATGGACAAGTTCCTTATGAGTCCAACTAAGTGTTCTGAGATTCCCATTCTTTGTAATGTTATCTATCTGCCTGTCAACCTACTGATTGGTCAATATTATCCATATAATTGAAGATCTCATGGGCATACACATAGGTAGACATCTTTCTAGGATTCTCTGCTTTCAGCAAAGAAGTAGCTGGCATCAGAAAGGATATTGCTCTTTCATTGTCCCCTTTGAATCTGACTTAGTTTTATGGCAGTTCTCTGATGGTGTATATTCCACAATCATTCAAAATGTATCTTTAAATTTTTCTTGTATGTGATATTAATATTCTTAAAAAATTGGGGACTCTTCAATTATCGTTCTTTGGATTGGGTACAAATTAGTATTTCTTCTAGTAAGTTGACTGGAAAGGTGTATTCCACATTATTTAATGCAGACAGATGATTAAGAGCTTCCAGAATTGCATCTGTTTCTTGAACCATCTCAGTTGGTATTTTGTCAATTTCTAGAGTCTTGTTTTGCACCAGTACTATCGAAATGTATTTTGAACTTCTTCCTACCCTACCATTAGTTCTTGTTCCTATACTACATCTTGAAATTGTATAATGTTGACCCTTTTTTTTGGTTCAAATGCTCTATATGATCCTTACATCTTTATCCTTCTGCTACTATCCATTAAACTACAAACTCAGCCATTGAGTCAATGCTGATTCATAGCAACCCCTGTGGGTCTCTGAGACTGTTTATGGAGTAGAAAGCCCAGTCTCTCTCCTGATCATGCAGCTCACAGCCCAACACAAAACCACTACACCACCAGGTTCCCTTTAGCATCCATTACTTGTGTTTTATTGACTACCAAAAGGCATTCGACTGTGTTGGTCACTAAAAACTACGGATAGCATGAGAAGAATGAAAATCCCAGCAGTTCATTGTGCTCCTGCAGAACTTGCACATAGATCAAGAGGTACCTGTGTGAACAGAACAAGAGAATACTACATGATTTAAAATGAGGAAAGGTATGTTTCAGGATTGTATCCTCTCAGCATACTTATTCAAATTATGTGCAGAGAAAACAATCAGAGAAGCTGGATGATATGAAGAGGAATGTGGCATAAGGACTGGAGGAATGTTTGTTAACAATCTGTGATATGCTTGGTAGTTGGAACAGCCTGCAATAAATTTGCTCACTGAAAGTGAGGAAGACTTGAAGTACTTGCTGATAAAGATCAAGGATTTCAGCCTTCAAAATGGATTATTCAGTTTTAAAGCAGACTCAGATCCTCACAACTAGACCAATAGGGAACATCATGATAAATGGATAAAAGATTGAAGTTTTCAAGAATTTTGTCTTGGTTGGAGCCACACTCAAAGGTTATGGAATTAGCAGTTGAGAAATCAAACAACTCTTTTGATTGGGTAAATCTACTGCAAGACATCTTTTTTTTTTCCTCTTTTCTTCTTTTACATTTTATTAGGGACTCATACAACTCTTACCACAATCCATACATATACATACATCAATTGTATAAAGCACATCCATACATTCCCTGCCCCAATCATTCTCAAGGCATTTGCTCTCCACTTAAGCCCCTTGCATCAGGTCCTCTTTTTTTTCCCCTCCTCCCTCCCCATTCCCCCCTCCCTCATATGCCCTTGGTAATTTATACATCGTTGTTTTGTCATATCTTGCCCTATCCGGAGTCTCCCTTCCCCCCTTCTCTGCTGTCCCTCTCCCAGGGAAGAGGTCACATGTGGATCCTTGTAATCAGTTCCCCCTTTCCAACCCACTCACCCTCCACTCTCCCAGCATCGTCCCTCACACCCTTGGTCCTGAAGGTATCATCCACCCTGGATTCCCTGTACCTCCAACCCTCATATGCACCAGTGTACAGCCTCTGTCCTATCCAGCCCTGCAAGGTAGAATTCGGATCATGGTAGCTGGGGGGAGGAAGCATCCAGGATCCGGGGGAAAGCTGTGTTCTTCATCGATACTACCTCACACCCTAATTAACCCATCTCCTCTCCTAAACCCCTCTATGAGGGGATCTCCATTGGTCGACACTTGGGCCTTGGGTCTCCACTCTGCACTTCCCCCTTCATTTAATATGATATATATATATACATACATATATACATATACACATATATACACATACATACACACACTTATATCTTTTTTTTTTTTTTTTTGCATGATGCCTTATACCTGGTCCCTTGGGCACCTCGTGATCGCACTGGCCGGTGTGCTTCTTCCATGTGGGCTTATTTGCTTCTGAGCTAGATGGCCGCTTGTTCACCTTCAAGCCTTTAAGACCCCAGACACTATCTCTTTTGATAGCCGGGCACCATCAGCTTTCTTCACCACATTTGCTTATGCACCCATTTGTCTTCAGCGATCCTATCATGGAGGTGTGCAAGACATCTTTAAAGTGTTGAAAGCGAGGATGGTACTCTGCGGACTTAGGTTCTTTGTGACCCAGGCCATGGAAAGTTGAACAATGAATAAGGAAGACAAGAAGAATTAATGTTTTTGAACTGTGGTGTTGGAGAAGAATATTGAAAATACCAAGGACTGTCAAAAGGACAAAAATCTGATTTTCTGTCTTAGAAGAAGTACCACCAGAATGCTCCTTAGAAGCAAGGATGGCCAGACTATCGTACATACTTTGGAGATTCTGTTAGAAGAGACCAGTGCCTGGAGGAGGACATCATGTTCGGTAAAGTAAAGGTACAGAGAAAAATGCCCTTGATGATACAGACGGACACAGTGGCTGCACAAAGGGCTCAAGCATGGGAAGAAATGTGAGCCTGGTACAGGACCAGGTCGTGTTTTGTACAGATGGTCTGAACTGACTTGATGGCCTCTGACGATGACAACAACAGATAAGGATAGTTGAGTTGCCCCTTAGGTCCTTATGTGAAAATCATGCGGCGGGAAGAGCCATATCTAACTTTCTCTGGCTTCCATTTTCTATTAGGCAGAAGTAAGCTACGCCTCCCTCCTCAGTATCCTTACTTACCTATTATGACACCAACCTTTCCAAGAACACCACTGTATGCTGGGTGCAATAACACATAGCAAAGACCACACAGAACTCAAGGACAATACTTGCCAGGGAATGTACACACACACACACACACACACACACACACACACACACACATACACACACACACACAATGGAAAGAAGTTCCCCTGGGCAGAGCTTTCATAGTCTGCATTTTCCCCACTAGGCGAGCATCAAGCAACTTCCCTGAGTTAGTGCACCCGGTGGCATTGCCTGGGAAGGTTCTCTGGTCACAGTGAATGTTTTCATAAAAGCAGTTTTGCTCAAACCTCCTTTTTTTGTGATGACTGATTTAAGAGAACAGCATGCAACTGTGGAATTTTGTGTCCTGCTCTGGAAAGTGCTGCAGAAACTGTTGTGATATTGAGCACAGCTTACAAGGACAGCACTATGGGAGAAAGTCAAGTGTACGAGTGGTTTTCTCGTTTCAAAAAAGGTTCAATGTCAATTGATGACAAATCACATTCTGGACAACTGTTGACTTTCTGAACAGACAAAAATGTCAACTCACAGTGAATTTGGAGTTCAATTGAGTAACAAGGTGCTACAAAAAAGGCCTGATTTGTGGTAGACAGGGAAATAGTTTTGCCATCACAACAATGCACCTGCTCACAGCAATATCTGTGTGCCAGTTTTTGGTAAAAAACAGGATGCTTCTCTTGTCCCATGCACCTTACTCACTTGACCTCATTCCATGTGACTTCTTTTTGTTTCTGCTGAAGCAAAGGGTCATGAAAGGACAGCAATTTGACAATGTAGAAGAGGTGAAGATAAAAAGGAGGTGCTGTCAGTCATCCAAGCAGATGAGTTTGAAAAATGTTTTCAAGAATGGAATTGCAGATTTGAAAAATGTATTAAGTATAATGGAGAGTACTTTGAAGGTGATAAGGTTATTTTGTTTAAAAAAAAGTAAATATAGCTTTGAAAAGAAATCCGGTTCTTTTTATGTGTGTGTGTGGGGGGGGGAGGGAGGGTACCCACTTGTTCAATTATGGGGTTTTATTAGGGAAGTTAAGAGCTTACCACAGGCAGGATAAGTAAAATTTAAGAACACAGTTATTGGTTTATAGCAGTATCTCTCCTCAGTCAGCAACCGATTCTTTCTCTGGTCCTCAGCTTCTCAGACACATGGTTCCTTTGTCTCTGCCTCTGTGAACCAGGAAACATACGTGGATATGCCTCTCAGTTTTATAGCCTTAGCTCTGTCATCTGTCTCCTTGCCTTGGCCTCTGGTCTTGCCCAACTCCTTTGCTTTGTCCCATAGTCTCTGATGCCTCTGGCCTCAACCTCCACTATTCCAGATGGAGATTACAAGCATGCTCTTTTCCTGATTGTCCTATAACTTCTCTCTTTGATATGGCTCTTATACACAGGAAACAGCTCTGGTGGGTGTGTGCTTCTTATCTTTTAGCATACAATGCACCCGAGGACTTGGTTCACACTGTCTACTAAAGTTGGAGTCTATTCTCACTTTATCCTGTCCTGCGTAGCACAGAACTCCCTCTGGAAGGGAACTATGGGCACAGGCACAGAGGACAGAATGATAATTCATCATAGGAGGAACTATGGCTAGAAGAACCATGTTTATTAACTACATCTCGCATTGTAATAGTCAGGGTCTAGACAAGAGGCAGGGACCACACCGATAATTTTAAAATCAAGAAAAAAAACATTTATTTATGTACAACTACTAATATGGTAAAATAATTAAGGACTAGGTTATTAATAGGTAGACATTTCATATCCACCCAGATGTGCTGCATAGGTAGAAATCCTGGTGATCTATTTCTGAAACAATAAACCATTGAAAACTGTGTGGATCACTCTCTACTCAGACGCTCATGGGGCCACATTGAGATGGAATTGACTAGATGCAACTTTAAAAGAAAGTTGTTTCTGGGTTTAAATAAAATGCGTTGACGCTATACTAAAAGGAAGTAAAGAGTAACTTGAAGAAAATAGGAAAGACTAAGGCCCTTCTTCCTCCTCTAGCTTCCGCTTTCTATTTTTGCTTACTGGGAAAGCTTTACAGTCAGCCGTTGGCAAAGTGTAGCTACAGCCTCTAGAGTTCTAGCCACAGCATACCAGGGTAGAGCCTAGAAGGATGCATTTGGACAGCGACTTACTTAATTACTGCTAGTTCCTTGTAAAAAATAGTGTCTATACTAGTTATTTATATAGGTGCCCTGGTTGTTACACATTGGGCAGCTATCTTCAGATTAATAGTTCAAAACCACAGTTGTTCTACAGGGAAAAGATTTTCTGTATTCTTAAAAAGTTAGTCACACACAAAAAGTTACAGTCTCAGAAACCCACAGGCACAGTTCTATCCTCTCATATAGGGTCACTATGAGTTCTAATGACTCAAGCAGCATCAAAATATAATGTAAAGAATGTTCAGGGTCCCTGTACCAAACAGAATTGGCCATTATTCAGTTATGTCAAGAGGGAACATATGATCAAGAACCAAAAGTACTG
The DNA here is from genome assembly GCF_050624435.1 of Tenrec ecaudatus. Taxonomy (NCBI): domain Eukaryota; kingdom Metazoa; phylum Chordata; class Mammalia; order Afrosoricida; family Tenrecidae; genus Tenrec; species Tenrec ecaudatus. Next base: position 123,711,208 of record NC_134534.1, on the reverse strand, counting down.
AAGAAAGGAGTCCAAGATGCCCGGAAAGCTTCGCGAAAAACAAGGTTATGGGAATTGTCACAATACCAGTGGAGATGTTTCAACAAATAGGTAAAGCACTGGACGCACCCCTTCAATGATGCTAAGGAAACTGGCATGCAATTACCTGGAGAACCAATGGCAAGAGTTGGTGCCCATTACAAGGAAAGGAGACCTAACAGAATGTGGAAATTGTAGAACAATAATCATTAATATCACTGCAAATATAATTGTGATCAAGATAATTCAGTAATGATTGCAGCAGTATATCAACAGGGAGCTTCCAGAAATTGAAACTTTATTCAGAAGAAGGCATAGTGTGACATCATTGCTAACATCATATGGATCTTGGATAAAAATAGAGAATACCAAGAAATATTTACTTGTGTTGTAGTAACTATGTGAAAGCATTGCACTGTATGGATCATGAAACATTGAGTATAGCCTTGAGAAGAATGACGATTTCAGATCACTTAATTGTACTCATGCAGAACTAATACATGCATCAAAAACACTTGTTCCAATAGAACAAGGAATTAAATATGGAATTATATATTATTTTTATTAAATCCCCACTATTTAAAAAACAAAAATCCAAAAAGAACAAGGGGATACTGCTTGATTTAAATGCAGGAAAGGTTTATGCCCGTGTCATGCTTCCACCACACTTAATCTATATGCTGAGCAAATAATTTGAGAAGCTGTATTATATGATAAGAACATGGCATCAGGATCGGAGGAAAGCTTATTAACAACCTGTAATATGCAGATGACATGAGCCTGCTGCTGAAATCATAGAGGACAATATCATTATTGCAGTGCTTGCCTGATGAAGATCAAGAACTGCAGCCTTCAGTGAGGTGACAGCTCAGTGTACAGAAACCAAAGTCCTCACACCTGGGTCAATGAACAATATCATGATAAATGGAGAAAAATTGATGTTTTCAAGAATTTCATTTTTCTTGGACCTGAAGTCAATGCTCATGGAAACAGCAATCAAGAAACCTGCCTTATTGCCTTGGCTAAGGCTACTGCACAAGAGTCCCATAAAGTATTGAGGAGCCAGGATGTCATTTTGAATAAATACCAAAGGGTGCCTGACCAAGCCATTGTACCTTCAACTGTCTCAAATGCATCTCAAAACTGAGCAATGCATAAAGAAGACTGCAGAAGAATGTATGTATTTGAATTATGCTATTGAGGACGAATAAGCAAAGTACCACAGACTGCCAGAAGAACAAAGAAATATGACTTAGAAGAAGTACAGCCAGAATAGTTCATGGAGTCAAGGATAGCCAGACTTCATCTCACGTGCTTTGGACATGTTGTCAGGAGAAGTCAGTCCCTGGAAAAGGACATCATGCTTGATACAGCAGAAGGACATCAAAGGAGGAAAAACGCTCTCAGGGAGATAAAGTGATACAGTGGCTGCAACGATAAGACCCACCACGACAATTGTTAGAATTGTGCAGGACTGGGCAGTGTGTCCTTCTGTTGTACAAAGGGTGGCTATGGGTTATAACCAACTCTAAGGCAGCTAACAATAACAACACTCAACATTTCTGGAGATGAGTTTACTCTTATTTATTGAAATCTTACTACATTATAGGTAAGTTACAGTAGTCTGTATTCTATCTACCTACACACCTAACTTCTTATCTTCTACGAGAATTATGAAAGGGTATATTTACTTATTCTAAATATTTTTGTGGCTAACTAATATAAATGATTAAATTCAGAACCCACCCAATACCATCACCGAGGAAAGGCCTGGTGACCTGCTTCCGAAACATCACAGCCCTTGAAAACCTAATGGTTCTGTTATATCGCATGGGATTGCCAGGAGTTTCAGCCAACTGAAACTATTTTTTTCTTGATTACGTCTAGGCAGATGCAATTCTGAGGTAGGGCCCAAACGTTTGCTTGTGTCCTTGATTGTACTCCTATGCAACCAGTACACAACTAAGTGTGATGATCTCAAACCATCTCTGAAAGAAACATGTAAACATGTATCTTGCTTTGTATCTCTTCTTTAGTCAAATTTTAGTGTTTCTAAAACAATTCCGCTTATATAGCATGTTGTATACCTGTTTCTGTGTAATAAGTTAACCTCTATGTAGAAGACTACCATAATAAACATTTATTACATCACACAGATTCTACCACTTAGAGGCAATTTAGCTGTGTGGTGAGGTGACTATTAAAGCTGTTGGCTGGGGGACAGGTCATCTGAAGCTTAACTCAGGTCAAACTGCAGCTCATTCGCAGGACATTTTAGTTCCTTAATAGATGGGTTGCTCATGGCCTTTACCAGAGCAAGTGATCAAAGAGAGTGAAAAGCAGCAACACAAGTGGAAGATGCAGCAATTTTTATGACTTAATCTTGAAAATGAAGTGTCAGCACTTCTTCTGCATTCTGTTGGTTACAGGCAAACATTGATACAAAACATGAACTATTGAGCACTACCTTTGAGGATTGCTATCATATATATGTAAGATTTAAAGCTTGATTATGTGCACTGACAATTTGATGACGGAAGAAGAAAAAAAGATTATTCTCCATTGTTGTTTTAGCTAGCAACTAGATCGAACAAATGGAGAGCTAATTAAAAAACCTTTATTTCATTGAATTAATTTCAATATGAAACTTAATTGGAAAGCAGTTACAGTTCAATAAATCTCATATTCTGCTTTCTGTAAAATGGCTTACTGTAACTTACCACCCTGCCGTAAACAGCATGAGAAGTTATATCTGACTTCCTAGAGCAGGGGTCAGACATGCCTTCACGTGCCATCCTGCTTTACCTACACAGGCACTGACCACAGCTCCCGCAGTAATCTTCTTCCATGCTGAGTTCCATTGTTCTTTGCAGTGGCCACAGAGAACTCACAGACAACACTCATAATTATGGGGATTAATTGGGGAAGTTAATAGTTTAACACAAGTCAGGATTCGTAGACAGTAGGAATATAGTCATTGGTCCACAGCAATGCCTCTCTTCAGCCAGCAACCAAATCTCTCTCTCGTACTTAGCCCCTTGACTTCTGCCTCCATGGACCAGGAATCCCATCAGCGTACTTGTCTCCCAATTCCATAGTCTCAGCATTGCCTCTTGCTCTGTTCTGTAGTAGGTGTGCCATGGCCTAGTGCCATTGGTCTCAGCCTCGGAGATCTGGAACATTCTCTCCCAATGGTCCTAGACTTTCTTTCTCTGTCCATGATAGCTCTTACACACAAAGGAATGAGTTTGATGGAGGTGTGGTTTTTGTCTTTTAGCTACTGGGTCCCACTGAAACCAAAGAAAGTGACTTAAATCATAACCTATATTAGAATGTAAAGATAATTCCTCCTTAATGGGATTATATCTACAGGCACAGTCCAGAATTATGATTTATTACCTAAGGAATTATGGTTAGAAGGGCCTTATAAATTGACTATATATCACACCCCTTTCATATTACTTGGATAAGTCTCACAGATGCGTCCTGACTTATCTATGACAAAACCAAGCTCAGACCCTCCAAATTCCCACTGCATGCCATGAAGATGAGTAGCTGAATTACTTTATCCACTGATCATTAATAAAAGGTGTGTTCATTTTACCTTGGTGAAGCTTATCTCCTTTCAATAAATCATTGAACTTTGGTCAACTCTCAGCTTGAGCCAACATATTCCTCCTGGCCCTGAGTGGCAATCTATTGGATGACAACGAGTTTGCTTTGTAGTAATGAAAAGGCTTCTCCCAGAGAATAGATTGACCGATATGTAAACAAGCCCACCTACTATTCAATGATATCACCCCTCAGTCCTCTTCCCTCCCTTGTACTTCTTAGCAGCCTTATTTCCTCTGTCTCTAGAGAAGACCTTGATTCCCCCCAACTCTGAAATGCTGGACGGTATTATTATTGGTGTTTCTCCTGGTTATAGCCATCTTCTCCACTGCAGATACAACAATCCTCCCTCTCCCAAACTATCTTTCTGAAAGAAACATCCTTATCAGAGTCTGGACACTTGTGTGTGTTTGATATGATACTTGTGCGTGCTAAATAACATTTCTGGAGATAGGTGTTTTAAAATATTGAATGTGAAGTTCCTAGATCTCAACTTCCTCCTCAAATAAATGTACCAAACGGGCTTGCTTATTTTTTATTTAAATTAAAAGAAACTAATTTTATTAAACTGGTTTATTTCAATTTAGCATAAATTTATTACTGCTACCAATACATTGACACTAGAAAAATGCCCAGTGCATTCCTACACAGATACAGTTCAGGAAAGAATGGATTACAGAAGGCTCTAAAGAGCTGACTTGATGTGAAAAATCCAAGGAAGAGATTTAATCTTCAGGTGGTCAGAGGTTCATTTTACCTGCATTCAAAGAGCAGAGCGTGTGCTTCAGGTAGGAGCTTAACTCATTGGAGCATATCTTGTGTCGAGGAACTCTTTCTTTCTCATTACTCTCTTCTTTCTGGCTTCTGTAGCATTTAGTTACATAACTGTAAGATTTCTGTTTCAGGGGGGCAATCCTTCTCCTAAATATTTATGTTATGAATGTCAGTTTCAAGTGGGTACAAGTTGAGTGATGGAGTGCAGAAGGGAGGTTATGGATATTTATATATTCTCCAATAATGAAAAAACTCAACTCTGTATACATATAGCAATCAGTTCAAACAGATTGATAGAAAAAGATGGCAATTGGCTGAACTTTATTTTATATTTTGATAAGGATGCTATACAAGTGCTGATTGAAGTTTGGGTCTGAATATTATCCCGGTTCCCTAGCACTGCTATAGGAAAAATACTACATATGGAGACTTTAAAGAAGATACTCTTTTGTTTCTCACAGTTTTCGAGGCCAGAACTTCATTACAGGGCAGCAGCTCTCGGAAAGGGCAGCTCATTGTCAGTAGTCCAGGGTTTACTTCGGAGTTCCTTGACTTACAGAGGGTTCTTCATATGCTCTTCCCCTCTCAGTGCATATGTATGTTCTACCATTTTGATAAGACGCTGTTCAGAAAGAATTAGGTTTAGAACCCAACTCACACTGATGTGAACATATTAACAAAACAAAATGTCTTCTAGTTCTCAGAGGGTTATAATCAGATGTATAGGGGTGAAGACCTTCAATAAAACTCTTTGGAGGACAGAAATCAAACCATAACAAGTCATTAAAAAAAGGTAAACCATAACAAATATAACTTGTTAGCAGTGTGTATGATTCATTTGCTTTTATGTATGAATATACATATGAATAAATGCAAGTAATTAATTGCTAATAACTGGCTACTTATCTTGACCCTTTAAAAAAGTAACATTTACAAATTTCAAGCTGAAATTAAATGTAAGGCAGTTACTTGGCTATGCACTCAGGACAATTCCTAACAATATTGCTGCTTTCTGTGAAAACTAAACATGCCAAGTCTCTCCAAAGTATCTGTGGCTCTTCAACTCTGGGTCGTGTACATTAAGAATAGACTAATTTTGTTCGAATGTCTTTTGGTATTTTATTAGCGAGTGGTATCCCTTAAGCTATGGACCAACACTGACTCAGAAAACTAGACCACTAGGTGACTTTAATAAGCTCGTATATTTTAATATCATCTCAAATTTGACTTCATTTTTGTTTTTAATTTTTTTCTTTGTGAAGCAGGAGGGGAAAAAGGAAGCCAGATCGCTCTCTCACCCCTCGTATCACCTCCCACCTCCCCAAAAAGCTTATCTTACTCAACTAGGTCATAGAAATGACTATAACTCATGTAACTCAAAAACCCTTAGTAAATATCCTTCATATTCCCATCCTTTCTTTTAGTGAATTTTTCTTCACCCTTGGTCTCAAGGCTTATTTTGCTACAAAAGTACTCTGATTCAATTATCTGTGAAAAGACATATCAAAGAGAAGTCATTGTGTAATGTCTGGCCTCTCAAAATCATGTTGCCTTGAGGAGCCCGTGTTGAAAGTGAAGAAGTTCAAGTTTTTGGTCTGAATTAAATTCCAATTAGATTTTTAATACCAGAAGTCCCTCTGATTATTAGTATTAAACCACCCAATTTTCAAAAAACCATTAATTCCCCCCCACATTACCTTTGCTGGCTCCATATTTCCATTATCACACTTACTTTCACTTCACATTCCATATTTTGTCTGAAAAATCTGTTTGAAAATGTAGCATTCCTAAATTATACAGAACTATATTCACCCAAATGTTATAAATCAGAATTTTCTAACATCAGTGTTTTAAGACTAGTGTATTCTTAGTATGAGGAAAAGATGTGGAGGGAAGATTATACACTTTAGTAACAATTCCTTTATCTCTGTAAGGAATATTTACAATTACATGTCAATTAATGAGACGATTATCTATTGACTTGAATTCTGTACAACACATTCTAGATAATACACAAAATGACTTTTCTAGGGGAATAGTATCGTTCTCTCACTTTATATGCAAATCAGCATGTGATAGTAAGTAAAAGTAAATTTATAAAACCGAATTGTTAAAATTATAGTATAAATGTATGTTGCAGCTCCATAATTTCTGACTAATTTAGCAACAATTGAAGTAACTCAAACTCTTTGCCCATATAGTACCAAATAAATTTGAATTCTTTTGAGAACTTTAATTGGTAGTGACCAACAGTAGTGCTGAATGTGTAATGAGGATTCTGAGACTGCTCACATTATAATCAAATAATGATGTCTTTCATAGCCCTTTAGGTGATAGAAATCATTAACTTCCTTGGTTGCTATCCAAAATGCTGGAGGTTCAAGTCTGCCAAGAGGTGTTTTAAAAGAAAGACTGAATGTTCTAATTCAGAAAAATCAGCCATTGAAACCATATGGAGCATACAGTAAACTCTGACACACATGGAGTCACCATGAGTAAGAGTCATGTGTGTGAGATGGAAACATAATACTGCATGTGCGAGATAATCAGCATCTATCCTATAGTACAGAGACCTGGTGTCATAGCAGTTACATGTTGGGCCACACTGCACAAGGCTGCCAGCTGGAAACCACCTGCTCCTGGGAAGAAAGACCAGGCTGTCTACTCCCTTAAACAGTTACAGTCTCAGAAATCCACATGAGCAGTTCTGTGCTGTCACCGTGACTTAGTATTGACAGTATGGCGATGAGTTTTTTTGTTTTTCTATAGGGAAAGATGGACTAAAGATTTCCATTATTTAACTTTTGTAATTTAAGAAGACTGTCCTATTTTGGAATCAGAACTCAGAGCTGGGACTTGAAGTGCTTATGTTCTTACAATATCCCTGAGTGATTTTATTGAGAACCCACTTCTGGAATCCATTACTTTTGGGACCCAACTTATATCAGACATATTTTTTTGCAGTTCAGAGATAGGGGATGAGCGTTAAGTGTGTGTGTCCTGTGTGAAGGAAGGGGTGGTAGAGGAAATTAAGCAATTGTGTTTTATTGTTGCTATTGCTTTCTTTGATTTTCATTAAGAGGCAAAGGTAAATTTTACTCAGCAATTTGTTTTAATTTGGAAGTTTTTATTATTATTCTGGAGATAAAATGCGGGGAAAAATAAAAGAAAGGCCTGTCCAGGAAAATAAAAGCAAAGAGTGTAATCTTCATCAAGGGGGTATAGTTTGCTCTGTTTGGCTGTAATTTATCTCAAGGACTTGGATGTTTTTCCTACATGACAAACACATCACTTAAGTCTCAGTGAGGATGGAGAATTATGGTAATTATCTTGAAACTCATGGAATTTCCTCAATATTGTTTCAAGTTTCCATTTTAACCAGACCATGTGCACCTATGTAAAATGTGCTTTCTAGTTGAGTGATCCTAGCAATGTGTGCATTGCCCTGCATTGATGTCACCCGCGTTGACCACACTACATATTGACAAATAAGGAAGTACCTTCATCTCCTCACCTCTTCCCAAATACTCACAGAGTATCTTGATTTCCAAAACTATAGGGCAAGAAATTCTACAGCTTTTCACAAAAATATATTTGCATACATTAGTTTTCTCTCTTTCTCTCCCCCTCCACCTTGCTGTCTTTCTTCATTGCCTCTGTCTCTCTGACGGTTTTTCTCACTCTCTCACACACTTATGCACACGCACTCTATGTAGCTATCTATGCTAATGAATTCTAAGAAAAGAAAACTTTGAAAAAATCCACCTAACATTTTTTTTAAGTCTCTCAAGATACATCACGATCTAAAGATTAAAAATAACAATGTTTTGTAACATGCAGAATCACAACATATTGTGAAAGATAATTGAAATTCCTGCATATGTCTAAGATATTAATATTTTTCCCGGCTTTTTTGTAATTAGATTGATGTGGGTATTTAAAAATCTGCTCCCCACATGTGCTTAAGGGTGCCAAGTTTTCCCTAAGTCATTTTGAGAGTGAACATGTCTTCTCTTTCAGCCGTAGTATACACACAAGTGACGTCTTTGTTCCCTTGGAAGGAACTATAGTTATGAGATTATCAGCACAAATTAAAAAATATATTATCATCCTGGAAAATAATTCATTTAGCGGGCACTTTTACCTTTTTATTTATTATGGCGACCATTACATTCAACCTGAGTTACATCCTCAAAATGTCCATCTGAAAATGTATAGGCTTCTTAAACAAAGGAAATTTGGATATGTAAAAGTTATCTATGGTGAGATTCCCTAGAAGTAGAGTGATGCTGAGACAGAGATTTGGGTGGATGAGATGTGTTGAGGGAGGCCCCACAGAAAAGAGGAAGTGAGGAAACCAAGTTGGGGGAGAGTTAGCCAGAGTTTCTATACATTGCAGTTAAAGGGTCAGTAGCTCAGTTGTGTCCTGTCAGTCACTTGGGGAGGAGGAGTGGACTACCACCCCAGGTATCTCTCAGAAAATAGATGCAGCACTGAAGTTCCACAGATGTATTGGCTGTGCACATCACAGTATCAGAAGTTACCAATAGAAATATCTATGTTTCCCAAACCCATATTAGCATGTTTCAGCAAATCTAGGACCCCATCAGTTATAAAATGCACTATTATTTTAAGTAATAGCTAGAAAGTTTGGTGTGTGTGTGTGTGTGTGTGTGTGTGTGTGTTATGTGTGTGGGGTGGTGGTGGTTAGGGGTGGGTTCAAAAGGGAGTTCCAACTGGAAAAGCTGTATGTTAGTCTAGGTTGACTAGAGAAACAAATTCATAGACACTCATATGTGTATAAGAATGAGCTTTATATTTGTATAAAAAAGAATGAGCTTTATATCCAAGAGTAATAATATATTAAGAAAATGTCCCAACCAGCTCATATGTCAGATATCAGTCTATACATCCCTCTTAAGACTCACACAACACATGCAATATGTCAAATGCAGGAAGATCACAGGCCAGTGGGTAGAAAGTCTTATGGATCCAGTGGTAGTGGAAGTATCTCAGCGCTGGTGAGAGTCTCCATGTGGCTCATCCAGCTTCAGGGCTCTGGCTCCATCAGTGTAGCTCCAAGTGTCTTTTCAAGAAGGATGTCTTGCAGAGAGAGAGTGTGTGTCCGGCCTCCAGGGAGGAAGACAGGAATTTCCCAGAATCCTCAGGTGAAGACCATACCCACACAGAGGCATGAATGGCTATGAAGACTTCACCCCCACCCCCATCATCCCCGGATCAAATTGACAGGAGATTATGTAACTGGCACACCCTGACATAATGGTGCAGCCCCAAAGTCAAGTCCTCACTACCAGGATAAATGAGAAATAAACCCGCACTCACAAATAGAATAATAAGAAACTTTCACATTTAAAACTTGGTGCAGGATGGAAAGGAGAAAAATAATAACAATTTAATAACCTCTCTGAAAATTTGAATCACAAGTCCTTATTACCATGGAGTTTTGAATTGAAGTCATGTTACTAACATTTGGTGCAATGGCTACACAGAACTCACACACAATATTCATGATAAAATGTCTAAGTAAGTTAAGAGCTTATAGTGCAAGCAAAGAATGCTCGGGATCCAGCAGTGTATCCTGGATGTCTTACAAAGTTCTCTCAGGGTTGCTAATACATTGCCAAAGGGCATACCAACCACTCACCAGCACACCTCTGCCTGAAGGCATTCAGCTCAAGAGTAGTAAGTAAGTAAGAGCAGTAAGTCCAGATCTCCCAATTAAGTGCTCAAGGGCACCTCACTGAACAAGATAGGCTTCTGCCCCAAAGCACTGAGCTTTACTTGCTGGGAAGGTCACCGCTCTGTTTCATGATTTTACTCCTAGTTCTGTTGCACTCCTCTGATGTCTTCTGGATCCAGGAAGTTCACTAGTCATGGATCTTAGGATCCAGAGGACATATTCCACTCCTGACTCTTGCAGGTAGAAAGAATCCCTCCCTCCTGCTTCTCAGAGGAATCATGTTATACCCAGCAGGTGGATCACCTTCAAATGAAGCCTGTTCATAATTGCTTACAAGTGAATCCTATCAGTAACTCCCTCTGGCTTCTTACCCAGATCTAGACTTTGGTTAGAAAAACCACCTTAAATAATTCACTACCCATACACTTGTTAAGAGGGTTAGTTTTGTTTGTAAAAACTTGGAACTCTAATGTGGGGATTGATTGACTTTGCCATTCTGGTTATAAAATAAGCCACCTCAGAAGCAGAAATGAGAATATTACTTCTATAAAGAAAACAGAACCAATAGTGGAGCATGTCCTTTGGACCCTGTAGCTCCTGCCTCTGCACACTGAGCCACCTAGGTCTAGATGACAGAGTTATGACATCATAGAAATGATAGTGTCCGAAGCAACATTACCAAGAGCACAAGGCAGAGTGGTGACCATCTGTAGCCCAGGGAGAGGAAAGATGTGTGTCTTTGGATAGGAGACTTCCTTAGCTGACCCGTGAAGCTTGAGCTGAGCACTTTTGGGCTGAAGCTCATTGTGATAGGCTGGGTTGAATAGAGAAATAATCTAGAGACACTCATATATGTATAAAAAAAGACCTTTGTATCAGAGTAATTTTATATTAAGAAATCATCCCAATTCCAGCCCAGATCAAGTCCCTAAGTCATATTAGCCCATAAATTCAAAGATTCTTTTTCAGCCTCGCACAGTCACATGCAATGATGCAAAATTCAGGAAGATCACAGGCTGGTGGGTGCAAAATCTGATGGATTCAATGGCGGTGGAAGCATCTCAGCACTAACACGGGTCTCCACATGGCTCCTCCAGCTCTCAGAGTGTGGCTCTTCAATAGGAAGGTGAAGGAGCAGAGAGTGTGGGCAACCTGCCTCCAGGAAAAAGAGAAAATTCCCTGAATTCTCATGAGAAGGCTGAGCCCACAAGGAGGCATCATCAGGCTGTGACCTGATTAACAGTCCAGACTCTGCTCCTACACTTATTTATCAATTTGACATGAAATTATGTAAGTACCACACTTATAGAGAAATAGGCTATCCTTTAGGTATTTATTTTCAGCACTATAGGAGTTTTATACCATTATATGAGCAGACACTCTATGCAAAGACAAAGGGGCCCATGTAACTGATAGGCCTGGGGACCAGAGAAAGCCCTGCCTATGGGCACAGTTGACATGAGGCTGTTTTGATTGCAAGAACTATGTCCTGAACATTTCTAGTCCTTGCCTGTAACCTATTAACTTCTCTAATACATTCGAAAGAGTGAGTATGCTCTGAGAGTTTTGTATGGACACTGTAATGAGTCATCAAACCCAGCAGAAGAGAGAGTGCCATGGGAAGGACCGTTGGTGTCAGCAGTGGCAAAGAAAGTTGGAAGGCAGAGGAAGACATGAACGCCACCTCATAGGTTCAATGCCCCCCTCCCTTTTGTAAAGTCAGAAGAGGCCAGTTGTATTTCCACACCATTGTTTTTCTTTCTAAAGAAACCACATGCCATCAGAAAAGGGCAATTGCAAGCAAAAGACATCATAGTAAAGTGGATTGTTGGTAAAAATAAGGAAAGTCCTCAGTAAAATGGATTAACACAATATCCTCCTCAATGAGCTCAAACATACTAATACAATAAAACCAAAAATAAATCACTGACACCAAATCAAAGTCAACTTATAGCCACCCTGTAAGACAGAGTGGAACTTCCCCTGTGAGTCTGAGACTGTCGCTCTCTAGAAGAGGAGAAAGCCCATGCCTTGTGCCACCCATAGGATGCACACAGTCAGTGCTTTTGTGCTATGAGTAAGAGCTGAGTCAATAACAACTGTCTTCATTGTGTTCTATTCTAAGAGAAATTCCACAAGTGGATAGCTTTAGTATATGTGCTGCCGAAGCGAGCACAAGTGGCTAGCTTTCAGAAACAGAAACTTGCTCACAAATTAGGAGGCTTAGAAGCCAAATTACAGTAGCGACTTAAGGAACGCCTTCTCTCTTTAACAACTCTGGGTAAAGGCCCTTAACTTTTTGAGTATCTGCAGGACAGACATTCCTTAAACATCTCTACAGGTCTAGAAATGGTCTTAGTTCAGGTCCTTGAGGTCCATAGGGACCTCTCACCACCCCCACATTTTTCTTGGTGATAGTAGATTCACTTCTTCCTGCTTTTATCTCTTGTAAGATATACAGGCCAGAACCCAAGGAAACTCTTCTTACATGGGATCTTGCTGTGACGGGACTAAGGGCGTGGCATCACATTCTTTTTTAAAAATCATTTTATTGGGGGCTCGTACAACTCTTATCACCATCCATCCATCCATCCATCCATCCATCCATCCATCCATCCATCCATCCATCCATCCATTCAGTCATCCATCCACCCATCCATTGTGTCAAGCACATTTGTACATCTGTTGCCATCATCATTCTCAAAACATTTGCTTTCTACTGAGCTCTTGGTATCAGCTCATTTCCCCTCCCTTTTCTCTCCCCTTCCCTCATGAACCCTTGAAAATTTATAAATTATTATTTTGTCATGTCTTACACTGTCCGACGTCTCCCTTCACCCACTTTCTGTTGTGCATCCCCCAGGGAGGAGGTTATATGTAGATCCTTGTAATCAGGTCTCCTTTTCCATCCCACCTTCCTTATCCTGGTATCACCACTCTCCTGGTATCACCACTCTCACCACTGGTCCCGAAGGGATCATCTGTCCTGGTTTCCCTGTGTTTCCAGTTCCTTTCTGTACCAGTGTAAATCCTCTGGTCTAGCCAAATTTGTAAGGTAGAGTTAGGATCATGATAGTGGATGGGGAGGAAGCATTAAAGAACTAGAGGAAAGTTGTATGTTTCATCGCTACACTGCACTCTGACTGGCTCGGTTCCTCCCTGCGACCCTTCCATAAGGGGATGTCTAGTTGCCTACAGATGGGCTTTGGATCCCTACTCCCCCTCATTCACAATGATATGATTAAGGAGCCCTAGTGGCATTGTGGGTTATAGACTGAGCTGCTAGCCACAAGTTTAGCAGCTCAAAACCTCTAAGTACTCTGAGGGAAAAATATGAGGTTTTCTGCTCCGGTAAAGATTTGTAGCCCCAGAAAGCCAAAAGGGCAGTTGTACTCTGTCCCATACGGTTGCTATGATTCAGAATTAAGTTGAGGCTAGTGAATTTGGTTTTGGATTTCACCTTAAATCTCCTACTGTTTTGTCAATCAGACTGTATTATTGGGGATCATCATACAACTGTCACATTGCCTCATTCCAAAGCTCCCAAATCACCGAGAATCATGGCCCAGTTAAGGTGACACACATTCTGGGAAAACATAACCCATGGTAGCAACAGAGCAACTAACAGTAACTTATGACATTTGTTGTATCTAGGCCTGTCTTTCCCCAGTAGGAATTGGACCTAAGTGATTGGTTGATTTCTAGAATTAGCCCAGAATCCATATTTATTACCGAGTATGCTGACCTCAGCACTGTGATATTAGTTGTCTTGTGGGTGATGTTTAATAATAGCTTGCCTCTGTATACGTACGCTAGCAACATTCTTTCTTCCATTCACGACAATCAAAACTGGTCTATGTGCAGTTTGCCCATTCCAGTTGAGGGCAAACTCATGTCTAGTTGAGGAGATAAAATTGTCTACAACAGGGAGATGATTTAGGAAGTGTAATAGATTTCTATGAAACCCTGATGATGTTGTGGGTTACGTGTTGCACCATTGGCCACCAGATTAGCAGTTCAAAACCATTAGCTGCCCCACAGGAGAAAGATAAGTCTTTTTATGCTAATACAGGTGTGCACTCCCAGAAACCCAAAGGGGCAACTATAAGTCGCTATTGACTCAATGGCAGTGAATTTGTTTTTGGTTTATGAGGTAGTTAGTTTATTCCACCAACCTGGCCAATAAACACACGAGGGATTAATTAAAGGGCAGCAGAATAAATGGCTCGGCGAACCTGATTTTTTTTCTCTTGCTCTTTGGTCATCGGACCAGTGTGTGGCTGCCTTGCTTGTTCTTTGCCTCAATTTGCAAGCTACACTATCTGTGGGACATCTAACCCGTGAACTGTGTCACTGTAATTTGAAGTTCCTTCAAGGCCTGCTTCACCACACTATTGGAATTTACATCTCTTAAGCTGGGGACTGTCAGGCCCTGTCATCTGGCTGACTGCTGGTGACCTGCCTTGCTGTTTGCTGCCTGTGGTTGGACAGCCTGAATTGCTCTACAGAGGACTACCCAGCGGCCCTCAAGACTTGAAGGAATGCCAGTGTCTCACAGCTGTCTCACGGGAGTGAGTTGCACTTAGCCATTTGTACTGCTTTATAATTTAACTGTTTATTTCTTGTGGTATATATCTATTTGTATAAATATATATATTTATTAGCATTCTGGTTTTATTTCTCTAGAGAACCCTAACACAGTTTATTAGTAGATTGGTACAGTGATGGTTTGCTTCAAATCAAGCTACCTAGTGTCTATACAAGGAGCCTCAGTGGTGCTGTGGTTAGTGTAGAGCTGCTAAATGCAAAGTCAGCAGTTCAAACCAACCAGTTTCTCGATGAGAGAAAATAGAGCTTCATAGTCCTGTAACGTGTTACAGTCTCAGAAACTCACAAAAGCAGCTTTACCATGTCCCATAGAGTCACTTTAGTTGGCATTGACTTAATGGCAGTGAATTTGGTTTGAGTGTTTTCACCTCTTCTGTGTTCCCCTCCCATATTGACTAAGGATTGGGTCATGTGACTCAATTGGCCAAAAGTTTCTAAGCAAGTATAATGGAAATCGAAGCATAGAAAGTCCTTATTACATTGGGAATTTCATGCTTGTAGGCCATGCATGCTGTATGAAGCCCTACTTCAACGAGAAAGAGAGAGACCAGGAATTAAGACAGGCCCTGAAATCCTGAGAAAGAAAATCAGCTCTGTCAACTTCCTGGGAACTCAGTTCCCACCCTCCTACCAGCTACATTAATTGCAGCCACCTGAACGTAAGATGAGATCAGCAGCCAAACCACAAAACCACGAGAAGTAATGACTCCTTGTTTTAAGATACTAGATTGTGGCTTATTATGGAACAATATAGAACATTGAGGTAATTGTTAAAGTTCTACTCAAAGGAAGTGAGAGTGTGAAGTAGGTCAGTGGCCAGGGGAATAAACAGCACAGTGAAAATGAATGGTTTCTATGTTCTTTGTGGGGACAACTTACCAAGTACCCCACACCATTCGAGCCTCTTTAAGGACATCGTGATATATACTTGCACACTTATGTGAAGAACTTAAAACCGGTATCTATTTACGTCATTTTTAAGTGCGTTTCTGCATTAGGGATTTCAGATGCACTATTTCATTTAATTCTCACAGTAACACTGTGAGATGAGTCACATTATTCCATATTATGGTTGAGGAAACCAAGGTTCATACTGCTAAGCACTTTAATGCTTAAAAAGGTATAAGATGTAGAATTCAGACTGAACTCTGTCTGACTGCAAAGACATTCTTTGAAATATTTTCCTTTGTGTTCCAATAGAAGTGTGTGTTGAAATTCATACTTTTCATACAATCTCAGCAGAGAAATGCTACCTGTACTTTCAGCAGTTCCCTTCTCATTCTAATGTTTTTGTTTCATATGGAACATCATTATGATGAATAATAACAAATCCATGCATATTGATTTCTGACACATCTTTGTTTCCTAAGCAACACAGCGATAGAAGGATAGATGTAGACATGGAGTTTTAGTTTCTCCCACTACCAGCAAAGATTATTTGCCGTTAAAAGATCAACTTTTCAGTGTCTGTGTTAGTTTCCTGTAGCTACCACAGCACAGTACCACAAACTGGGTTTCTTAATCCAATGGACACTTATTCTCGCACACTTAGAAGACAAAGTCTGGAATCAGGGCATCATAAGGATTGGCTTGCTCCAGTGCTGATGGGAGAATCCTTCCTTTCCTCTTCCATCTGCTGCAGGCTCCTGGTTGTTCTTGACTTTTGGTTGCATCACTCCAGTCTCTGCCTCTGTCTTCTTGTGGCCTCCTCTACTGTGTGCCTATGGCTTATTTTCTATCTCACAGGGACAGAAGCTGTTACACTGTCATTGGATTTAGGTTGTACATTTTGATAAGCCAGGATGATCTCATTTTAAGATATTTGAATTAATTAACCGGTAAAGATCTGTTTTTCAAATAAGGTTTCATTCTATAAATTCTGGTGGGTGTATATTTTAGGGGTCCATCACTCAATCCATTATAGCTCTCTTTCCTCTTGTGTCATCTTTGTTAGGTGGGGTTATCTAGAGAAACAAAACCAGGACACTTATGTTTTATATATATGAATACAACAACAAATTAGTCCACACCGAAGTAGAGAGCTCAGTTCAACTCACTTTCATGGGACAGTTAATGTACTGAAGGCTTTATAACTCACACGGCCACTGGCTCAAGTCCAAGGAATCAGAGCTGATGGTAAGGTGTAGCAGAGGCCAGGAGTGCAACATGGTGAAGCAGGTCTCGGCAGAAACTCACCATGCAACGATGCAAAATGGTGTCAGTTCACAGGCAGCAGACATGGCATGGTGGGGCAGTGTCTCGGTGTGGGGCAGCACAGCACAACACAGCAACTCGGTGCATTGTGGTTCACTGGTTGCCTTGGCCAGGTGGAGCAGAACACACAGTTGAAAGAGCTAACTCAGGCAGCGCACTGATCAACTCATGAGAGAGAGAGAGAGAGAGAGAGGTCTCAGAGAGACCTTTATCTCAGTCACCCTCCAATCAAGATGTGACCTGATTGACATGTTCTTACAGGAGCCATGTTAGCATAATAAACCTATCACAAACATCTATGTACAATCTTGTCTTTGCCAGGTGATTTCAGGAGTTTTTGTAATGAGAACTCAGAGCATGGGTAGAACCAAAGTCAACCTGAGTGAATAGCAGTGTGAGTGAATGGAATTCAGAGAGCTGCTTCAGTTAAAGGAAAGACATTGAGAGAGAAAGGCACCCAGAGGCACAGGTTAACTAGTGCCCTTTTGCTGTCCCAAAGGTATAGATTCCTTAGGGGGTTCTATTGACAACCTTCCATAATAATCTGGTCACATAATATGAAGCTTCATTTCCAAGGACTCTAAACTTTTTGCAAATGCATTGAGACATTTTCTCCTAAGGTGGCAAAGCACAGAAACATGCCTAGCCACTGTCAGAGTTTAAGTTGGATCCCCATGATTATCTGCTGAACTCTTAACCCCTAACACCTGTGAGCATAAGTTTGGTTGGGAATAGGGTTGGTGAAGATATTGTCAGTAAAATTAACACTAACGGGTACCAGTGCGGTGCGGGTCCCCATCTCATCCGAGTGGTACCCTTACAAAATAGAAGAAGAGACACAGAGACAGGAAGAAAATGCAGCCACATGACTTTTGAGTTGGCTTCAGGGTCAAGCCAAGAAGTCTGGGGCTGCCAGGAGTTGAAAGAGATAAGAGAGGGGATCTTTTGAGAATATTTGGTGAACACATGGATTTTACTCATGCCTTGTGTCAGCTTCCCAGGTTCCAGAAGTTTGAGGCAGTAAAGTTCTGTTTTTATAACCCCCCTGATATGTGGTACTTTGTAATGACAGCTCAGCCTTATTTTTATTGCCATTGTGGCCACCTTCTCTTTCCTATTGCCAGAAGTATTATCACAACTTTCTACTGGAGAGGCTGCAGTATTGGGGGCATCATTGTAAGCATGGATTTTGAGATATCAGATTAAATTAATGGTAGCCTGCAACCTCGATGGCTTCCAGAAAAACAGGTGCATAAAACCTGGTCATTTTTCTCTCATGCATTTCCTTATTGTTGTTGGTTGCTATTGAGCCAGTCTCCCAATTATATCAATCCCATGGGAAAACACATAGAACACTACCTGGTCCTATGCCATCCTTACGAAGTTGAGAATTCATAGACTTTTCATTGACTAAATTTTTTTAAAAACATTTTATTAGGGGCTCATACAACTCTTGTCACAATCCATACATATACATACATCAATTGTATAAAGCACATCTGTACATTCTTTGCCCTAATCATTTTCTTTTTTTTTCTTTTCGTTTTTTACATTTTATTAGGGACTCATACAACTCTTATAACAATCCACACATATACATACATCAATTGTATAAAGCACATCCATACATTCCCTGCCCCAATCATTCTCAAAGCATTTGCTCTCCACTTAAGCCCTCTGCATCAGGTCCTCTTTTTTTCCCCCTCCCTCCCCGCTCCCCTCTCCCTCATGAGCCCTTGATAATCCACAGATTGTTATTTTGTCATTGACTAAATTTAAAAAATAAATTTTCAGGCTTTTCTTCCTTGTCTATTGTAGCCTAGAAATTCTGCTGGGTTTTGCTTTGTCCCATTGCAATATGTCTGCGATGCAATAACTAGAAATACAATCTGGCATGAGGGAAGACTAAATACCACCAAAATATCAATATTTCATTGAACAAAGCTCCCATGAGCTTTTATTTTCATTAATTTTTTAACTGCCACACAGATGTTAGATGTGCCCATCTGGATTTGCTGAATATAGAGTTATAAACCTATTTGCTTTCCCCTTGCTTTTACTTATATCACTGGTCAAAGAAAAAGAGTATTTAATAAAGGTGAGAGGACGCAATACTCTTAGATAAAGCCTGTTAGAGACATGTTAATGGACAATGTTCTGAAATGATCCCCCCCATCCCCACTAACTATGCGTTGTGAACCCGAGCCTTTATGGCTGCAGTTATTATTCTGTTTGGGAATGGATAATCTGTTCTATGAATGAAGTGGAATTAGTGAAACAATGGACTCAAGCATAGGAACAATTGTGGGGGTGGAAAAGCAATGTTTCCTTCTATTGTGCATTTGTCAGGTGTGCGGCAACAGGAGGAGAGGGGGGCAACACTTGAATGGGTCCTCAAGAGCAATTTTGCAATTGCAGAAAGTACTAAAGATAATCAGACAGACAGCAGGGCATCGGGCTCCGTCCCACGTCAGGACAGAGAGAGGGAATGTATTTTCCAATGGGGATATATAATGGGGCTTGCACATCTTTCATAAGGCATGCACACACACAGCTAACACATTACATGGTCAATAGGTAATAACATAAGCGGGTGGCATAATAAACAAGCAATGATTCACCATCTTGACCTAGTGCTAGATGACCTCAAACGCTCCTGAACCCTCCCCAGGGATTGTAATCCATGATGGCTATTAGCAAGAGATGTTAAAACAGATTTTTCTACATCCTACAGAGGGATGGCTTGTAGAACCTGATAGCTCTTATCTACAGATAACCTTCAGGCACAGTGAAGCAGCCAGACAAGGGATGATTCATTTATTGTGGTAGCTCCCTTGAGGCTGCTCCTTCATGGAGGGCTATTGGGGCAGAGGGGTGTGGGGTGGGGCATATGATGGGGCCTGGAGAATGTGTATTTGAAAACATTTATATCTCAGAACAATAGAGATCTTTCTCAAAACAGGGCTAGTTTTCTTGGCCTGTGGTTGCAAGTATAGAAATAAGGCCCGAGGCCAAATACATTCTGCCAAGTCCTCAGTTTACCACATGCATAGGGTCGCGGCTGTAAATCAGAGCAAATTTGATGGCAAACAACACCAGAAACATCAAGTCAATCTCTCTTGAGATATAAAAATAGATAAGCAGAGAGAGAAATGTGAAGTAAAAGAGATGCCAAGACACACTGAGACCTAAGGAACCAGGAAGCCGAAGCTGAAGGACAAGGACCTTCGTGGAGGAAAGCCTTTCCTCAGACAGGACCTTCATTCCTGCTGTTGCTGGGTGCCACGGCTTTGGTCCCGACTTGTAGCAACAACGGGACGAAACGCCGCCGGGTCCTGTGCCATCCTCACAATTGTTGTTTTTGAGCCCATTGTTGTGGCCCCGAGGTCGATGCATCTTGTCAAGGGTCTTCTTCCTTTTTGAAGCCCCTCTACTCAACGAAGCTTGATGTCCTAGACTCTGAGAAACAAACAACAAACAAAACATTGATTTGTTAAAGCCACCCACTTGTGATATTTTTATTATAACAGCAGCAGATAACGAAGATGGACCGTAAGCATATTACAATTTTCAGGCTACAATTTTATATGAAACCTGATGTTCAAGTTTGCCGTTGGTCAACATCAGTGGTGCTAGAACTTTACTTTTGTCTGGGGTTTAATCCAGCGCATGAACAGCAGAGGGCACTGATGGAACACCAATGGCTGTAAAATCAGAAGGCTTATTCACTTTGTAGGCGTTCGCTTATCAGTTCTATGATTTTCCTCTTCAAGCCAATTTCTAACTAGAGGCAAACTTTTGAAAGGGGTATGTACATTGGTCTTGCTAAATGGTCTATGGATTTAAAATAATATTTTTCAGCACCACTGCAAGCTATGTCCTCTAAAAGCTAGCCACACGTGCCGAGGCTATGGCACCTTTCAAACATGGCTGGTCTGAACTGAAATTTGCTGTAAGTGAAAATACTTAGTAGGTTTAATACACACCCACCCACAAGCAGAACATATGAGTAAAATTGTATATTGATTACTTGTGAAATAATATCATCGATACACTGATAAACTGAGATAACTGCATTTACGTGGTTAAATATCTTTTTATAGTTCGTTTACATTTGTCACCATGACTAGCAAAAATTTTCAAATGACATGTCTAGCTTGCATTGTAATTTTATGTGAAATACTAATGCATCCTCTTCAAAAATGATTTGGCCTAAACTGAGGAAGTGTCTTCTACTTTACCATGTTTTTAAAGTCAAAATCTATTATTTTTGCTTTTGCTCAATGTTCCATGTTCTACCAGAGAAATCCCAAAACACTGAGGCCTGGGTAGTACAATTGCATTATGGAAATCATTAAGAAATACGTTTTTAAAGCCTGAGGCAATCCCCAAACCCTTGCATCACACTGGGAGAGTCTTGAGATCAATGGAGTCATCTGAAGCCAACAGTGAGGGAAAACAACCAGGATTTGGTTGACTTAAAAAAATAATAATTCTTGATCCAAATGAATTCTGGAATCACAGCTTCAGGACAAACAGATATTTGCTGAGCCATTTTATAGGGGGGCTTTGCTACATACTGCCAATGGGAAACTGGTACTTTGAGAGGTTAAGCAACTTGACCAAGACCACCCAGCTTCAAAGAGTCAAACTGACCTTGGACCCAGATTTCTTGGTTCCATTCCTTCGTTACAATAGGATGCTGCTGAATTGATAACACAGGGTCTGGGGAGGGTGACAGGCAGGGCATAGTGATTGATCCCTTTTTGCTACCACCTGGTCCATAGCTGCATCAATGAGCCAAAGTGGAGAGCTGATGGCACAGAATTGTGGACATAGGCACAAACAATGAGATGTCGAATAAAGCACAGCACACTGAAGAAGACGGAGTAAAAATAAAACCGAACTGTTTCCTCCTAGTGATTTTAATAAGATAAATGTTTCATTGTTCTCACATCCGGTGGGGCCTATTTTCAGCAACAAAATAACTGCTTTGGAATTATAACTATTCTGCTGATTAGACAAATTATTTTCATTAGAAAGATCAGGCAGAAAAGAAAAGCTGGAGAGAAAGCAGAATTTATCAGAATAGCTCCGACACACAAGCTCCCTAGGATGTGATTTTCTCCGTACTGGATCTTTGAGAACTGCGAAGACATCTTTTCTGTCATCACCCCTACTGTTCTCTCTTGTAGCAACCAGGAAGGTGTCTCAGTAATTGTATTCAGTGATCCTTTGTAATTTTCCAGATTTTAAACGAGCCCCAAATCAATGCAAAGCAATGCAATGCAAAGCAGCCCCACAGCATTTTGCTGGCTTAGGCAAAATGAAACTCAGCCTGCCTACGAGAACGACTGTTCAGTAAAGTGTACATCGCTCACAATGGCTTATAAGGAGGTAAGTCAAAAAGCGTTGCTGTTAGGATTCTAGTTCACATATGTTTATTCCAAGCAAATATGTTTTGACATATCTCTGCAACTGGAGGATGGCTGCAAACAAGTTCTCTCAATAGTATACCTAGTTTAGTCTCCCTTGAATGCCTTAAGAAGAAAAATGAAAAAAAAAATCCAATCAAAACAGTGACTTCCAAAGGGATCTACTGAGCCAGTTCAAGGCAGAGCAGTCAGCTCAAATGGTCGTGGCTCTGATTTTTAGGACTCCAAAGTGACAATCTCAATATATATTTCTCAAAGAATGCAGGGTGGTCATGGAGACTTACCAGAAAAATGTTTTAAGAAAATTGAAGATTGCCAAGAAAGTGTGGCAGAAGTTTTTTGTTTTTTTTCTATCACAGTGCATCTGCTGTCTTATGCGAGTTTTGTTGGGAAACCATCCATTTTACAACCTCAATCTTGCCCCTCCAGACTTCCTTTTTTGTTCCTTAATCTCAAAATTTTAAGGGAACATGAGTTGAGTCCCTTGAGGATGCCCAAATGCCATTTGATGTGGTATAAAGCCAAGTGCATAGAATTCTCCAAGGGAAGATTAAAGAGATGGCAATACCACCCTCAGAAGTATATAAAAACATTGATGGATTTGTTGCAAAACAGAAGCTTCACATTTATTATTATTGTTTAATATAGGTTTCTATTATTTTGTAGCAACAGAGTTTCACATACCCTTGTATTCAGTGAGCAATGAAGATTTAGAGTCTCAGAAACCCTACATAGGTTCTCTATGCATGAGAATTGACTGATGGTAGTGAGAACTGTATTTTTGGTTTGGTTTTTGATTACTAAACACATGCACCAAATGATGGAGCCTGAATTCATTTGTAGAGAGCAGCAATGTCATAGTTCTTATTTTGCCGACAAGGGAACTGGAGGCTAACAGACCCTTATGTGATTTGTTCCCTAGAGTTAGGATTCAACCCTGGACTGACTCTTCCTGCAAGAGTTGTGGATTCTAGACATTACACCACATTTAAAGCATATCTTTGCATTATTTAATTTAAAAAAACCAAACATTTTCTTCCTCCACCCCATTTCTTAGGAAAGAATGCAAAAATCATTATAGAAAATACTTAAAATGTGCTGGAGACTTTCTCCCATTTTCTTTCTCACAAGAACAAAAAAATTTTACCAAATGCAAGTCCATATATTTATGAAGGCAGTTTTTTCCTGTTCACCTCATTTTGCTCTTTGCTTTGACTTGAAGAAAGGAATAATGGAAAGCAACCTTTACTGCTGTAATTGGATTTTTGCAATCAGATAGATATAGCTCGGTACAATTGTATCCTAGAAATAATACACATTTTGGGTTTAGTCTTATAGAATCTATTTTCTGTAACCTTAGAGATCTTAAATTTTATCTACAATTATATGCAATACTTTCAACTTGCTCGTAGCCTACTTGGGCAAGGGGTGGCGGGGGAAGGGAAGCTAATTTAAGATCTTTCTAATCTTGTCTTCCAACCTTCTAGTGAACCCACCTATGCAAAATTTGCATTTTTAGTATTCTTGAACTCTGCAAATAACTTCTTTAAAAGGCTCTTATCTACAAATTGCAGGATCCTGGAGGATAAATTTGTCTCCAAAATCATTGCAGAAACACATTAGGGTCCTTTGTGTTGTTTAGAGATTTTTGTCATCTCTTCTAGCATGCCACTTCCCAAAATTTTTGTTGAAGGTCTTAAAATATGATGTGGTAATAAATGAGTAGGAAAATTTTTTTAAATTAATTACCATTAGTGCTATTACAGCATGAGCCTTGCATTTTACGGAAAACAGCTGAGTTCGCCTTAGTTGTGAAATGAAAAGTTTTCAGTTCATGTTGGAAAAACAAAAAGGCTGTTAAGTATAGGGTGGAAACCAAAATCAGGAAGGATAATAGAAGAGTTTGCTAATAGCCTGTTTGTTTCTGGTAGCAACAGAATATATTTTCGAACTATGGAAATTCAACATAGTTCTCTGGAATATCATGGTATAATACCATGTTTTTCTGTTAGGAAGAACCAAAACCAGAAAATGTAATTTAGGACATAAAATATACATTTCCAGAAAAGCCTAACTTCTTTGAAAACTGAGCAACAGATAACCACCAAAGAGGATTATATCAGATCCTTCTAGTAATTGAGACAGCTTTTTATATTATTATCTATCAACAATAATTCATTATATTTGCACTATCTCAAGAATTTTAATATAAGGCTATTAAAAAAAATCCTGTCTAGACCCACTCCTTTGGTTCTCTGCTTGTGTAAACAATGCTTTTCCAACTCTAATCTGCACTTGAATCACCTGGTGTAGCCTCACTGTAATTCTGAATGCACTAGATGACTTGATTTGGTTTGGTTTGGGGGTGTTTTAAATGGAGAAGACATTTCCTGTAGCTTAAGCACAAACGCCCCTCCAATTTCCTCCACTTTCTCCTTTCCCTCCCCACTTTCATGCAATTCAGAGGAGCTATAAGTCAGAATTGACATGACATTAAGTTTGGTTATTTTTTTTCATCCACTTCATCAACAAACCCATTGGCTAAAATCTTAAAAATCCGTCGCCCTCTGAGCACATCCTCATCCAGCTGCATAGAGAGAGCCAAAGACCAAGCCACTCTTATTTCCTTCTTAATTATGCACCTCATTTCTCAAATGACATCCTTCTTTGACTCTTGGCCTTGTTGTATTATATTCTTCCTATTTAAACCCCAGAAAGACATTTTTTAAAGCAAAAATTAAATCCCACTAATTCCATATCAAGTTACTGTTTCCCCGGCCATGAACAACAACAACAAAAACCTCCATTTTGCCCATTGTCAGCTTTTCTATCCCTTGGCTATGTTCCCTACATCATTTTCACCCAACTTTATTTCACCCCAGCCCTCCAGTCTGCTTATTGCTACTAGGTGCATCTGGTGGATTTTGACTCTTAGTGATGCTACAGCAGCACTTAACCATTGTGGCACCAAGGCTCCAGGCTTCTTCTTATTCTTGTAAAACATCTAATGTGTTCTCTCCTGCTAGGTTTCTGGAATGGTTTGCCTCTGTTCTAGCTTCTCAATGCTGAGAGAATTCACCCAGTAGAAGCACTTTTGTAAATCCAAATTATTTTTATGGGGGAAAGGAAAGTATTTCAATCTCAGAAAGTACACACCCTCCCTGGAAAGTGTTCAAGGCTACTTGGTGGAGCTGTCGGAAGTTTCGTGACTGAAAACAGCCGTTCAGGGAACTGCAAAACCCACATGGAAACATAGCCTTGAAGAGGAGTCCACAGAGCTCAAAGAGTGCATAAACCAAAACGGAAGCAAAGCTCAATATAAAAATAAAGCTATGCTTTCTCTTTTTCCCTAGTTATTATTAGCTTCACTTTCCTCTTTTCTCGTTTTATTAAATTGTTTTTTTTTCCCTCTTTTTGTTTTGTCTCTTTTATTGTCGGTTTTTGTCTACCTATACATAAAAGATAGGCATGGGAAGCAATCCTGAGGAAAAAACAACAGGATCAAAGGTTCTAGAGCAACTTGGGGGGGAAGGTGAGCAAAACCTGTGGAACAACTAGGGAATTAAAATCAACCATGAGGAGGATGCAGAGATCCTGGGGGAGGTGGAGCAACAGCAATCTAGCTGAGAGGAATTACTGAGAGGCAGAAGGGTGAGCGTGATGGTGGGGCAGGAGGAAGGTACAAGCAAACAAAAGACAGATCTAGGAAGCAAAGCTATGGATAGAGGCATAAACATAGGTGCATACACATGTAAATACATTAATTCATAAATATAGAGGTATTGGTCTATGTACATATATTTATATGGTAATACACTGAGGTAGTGGATAGATATTGGGCCTCTGCTCAAGCCCTCCCCCAAAGCAATGACACTTTATTCTAACAACCTGGCATTCTGTGATGCTCACCCTTCCAGCACAATCACTGAAGACAAAATGAGGTCCTGAGGTGTTGATGGGGTAGGATAACAGTCATCAGAAAATCCCAAACAAACAGACAAAACCATATTGTTGAGTATAAGGAGGGGGCTTGGAACAGAGACCCCAAATCCATCTGTAGACAATAGAATATCCCCTCACAGAAGCATCACAAGGAAGGAATGAGTCAACCAGGGCGCAGTATAGCACCAATGAAATCCACAATATTTCTCTGGTTCTCTGAGGCCTCCTTAACCCTCACTATCACCCCAGTTCTTCTCATCACTGTAGGCTAGACTGGAGCATGTACACAGGTACAGATAAGAGATAAGAATTCAGGACACATGGAATTCAAGAACAGGAGTAGTGATACCAGGAGGGTAGAGTGGAGGTGGGGAGAGAAGGGGGAAGCGATTACAATGATAGACACATAACCATCAATGCCATCCCACCGCTACCACCACCAAGGGGGAGGAACCAAAGAAACAATGGGGGAAGGAAGACAGAGGTTGCTATAAGATATAAAAATAATAATAATTTATAATTTATCAAAGGGTCACAAGTGTGGGACCAGGAAGAGGGGGGGGAGGAGAGGAGTTGATACCAAGGGCTAAAATAGAAAGTAAATGTTTAGAAAATAATGATGGCAACATATGTACACATATTCTTTTTTATTCAAGTTTTATTTTATTATTTTATTTTTTAATCATTTTATCAGGGGCTCATACAACTCTTTTCACAATCTGTACATACATCATTTGTGTCCAGCACATTCGTACATATGTTGCCATCTTCATTCTCAAAACACCTGCTTTCTACTTAAGCCTTTGGTATCAGCTCCTCATTTTCCCCTCCCTCCCTGCTTCCCCCTCCCCCTGAACCCTTGATAATTTATAATTATTATTTTATCATATCTTACACCATCTGACATCTTCCTCACCCAGTTCTCCGCTGTCCATCCTCCAGGGAGGAGGTTACATGTAGACCTTGTCATCTGTCCCCCATTTCTCCTTCACCCTCCCTCCACCTTCCCAATATCACCACTCTCACCACTGTTCCTGAGGGGCTCATCTGTCCTGGATTTCCCTTATTTCCAGTTCCTATATGTGCCAATGTACATCTTCCGGTCTAGCTGGTTATGTAAGGTAGAATTGGGATCATGATAGTGTGGGAGAGGAAGCATTCAAGAACTAGAGGAAAATTGTATGTTTCATCATTGCTACACTGCACTCTGACTGGTTCGACACCTCCCCACAACCCTTCTCAAGGGGATATCCAATTTCCCTCAGATGGGTCCTGGGTCCCTACTCTGCACTCCCCTCATTCACAGTGCTATGATTTTTATTTTTTTTTGGTCTTTGATGCCTGATCCCTGATACCTTTGATGCCTTGTCATCTCACAGGCTTGTGTGCATTTTCCATGTGGGCTTTGTTGTTTTTCAGTTAGATGGTCCCTTGTTTATCTTCCAGCCTATAGAACCCCAGATTCTATATAGTTTGACAACTGGGCACCATCAGCTTTCTTTACCGCACTTGCCCATGCACCCACTTTGTCTTCAGCATTCGTGTCGGGGTAGGCTGGTGTGCTTCTTCTTTGTGGGCTTTGTTGTTTCTTAGTTAGATGGCCACCTGATTGTCTTCAAGCCTTTAAGACCTCTGATGCTATATCATTTGATAGCCGGGCACCATCAGCTTTGTTTGCAACTTTTGCTTATGCACCCATTTGTCCTCAGCGATAAAATGAGGACAGGCCGGTGTGCATCTTCCACATGGGTTTTGTTGTCTCTCAGCTAGATGGCTGCTTGTTTATCTTCAGGTCTTTAAGACTTCAAGTGCTATATCTTTTGGTCGCTGGGAACTATCAGCTTTCTTCACCACATTTGCTTATGCAGCCATTGTCTCCAGCGGCTTCAGGTGCTATATCTTTTTGTAGCCGGGCACCATCAGTTTTCTTTACCACATTCCTGATACAATTGCTGTTTGGAATGTTTTAAGAGCTGTAAGAGTTGCCCAATAAAATGATATTTTAATTAAAAAAAATAAAAGTTGCGGCCAAGACTTATCTGAAAGCACACTTATGCACAAGCCTGTCACCTGGACTGAGAGGACACCACAGCTGGAGTTCCTCTAGCACCTCTGCTTTATACAGGTACTTCCAGTCAGCCAGACCTCACAGCTCCATGCCGTGTGTGTGTGTGAGTGTTATAGAGAGACAGAGATACTGAGAGACAGAGATACTGAGAGACATAGGTGAGAGAGATTGATCCAGATGGTAGAAGACAAATTATCATTTGTGACCTAGTTTGTAAATTTCTCATGCAATGTCACTTCTGTTATATGCCTGTCTGTCAGCATCTTTTTATTGGAAGCAAGTCACTAAGGATGTCCCATATTCCATGGGAGTTTATTAAATTTCCCTTTTGGAGGAATAATGTCAAAGAATTTTAAAATATTTTGTAAAACCTGTTACTCATGGGGTCTCCATGAGTTGGGAGAGATTCTGTGAAAACTGGCATCACACTATTCAATTCTCATCTGATGCCTTGCCTTCGTGAAGACAGACTTCTATTGTATGTTCCTACTAGCAGAATGCAAGTACCCTGGGAGGACGGACTTATCCTTCTTTCCTTCTGCATCACAAGGTACTCCAAGACTACTGGGAAAAGGGTAGGTACTCAAAAGTACTTGAGTTGATTTGTTTAGTTAGCAAACCTCTTTTCTCAGCTGAATGTAATGGAATTCTATTTAATGCTATTACTATTTAATTGAGTTAATATACGAAATATGCTTAGAATAGTGCTAGCCATATGTTCTATTTTCAGTCAATACTAGATATGGCAACTGACCCAGATCCCCTCAGGAAGGAACATCTGGGTCACCCCACCAGGCAAAGAACCACAGCCAGCTGTGGTGCTGGCCAAGGGCAAAGGTAATCTAGAATGGGTAATGGAAGAAGGTAGTTCTACCCATCAGTTATGACCATGTGATCACTTTCAAAAGTGAGGGTTTTGATTGTCAGTATTTCTTCTTTATATGTGCTTATTGAATATGTTTCCTTTTTTCATGTATAATATACCACATACAAACAGATTCTGTGTGTTTTCATTTATTTGTATGATAGATGTATGATGTTTGGTGTATGTATGCTTTCATTAATGTCTGGAAACTATATTTGGCTAAATAATTGTGTACAAATGTCAAGTTGGCAAGGGGTAGACTAGGATAGTTGGGTTTATTGTGCCAAGTAACCCAACAGGAACACATAGGTGGAGTTTAATCAGGTCATACCTTGCTTGGAGGCCAAC
Source organism: Tenrec ecaudatus (assembly GCF_050624435.1). NCBI lineage: Eukaryota > Metazoa > Chordata > Mammalia > Afrosoricida > Tenrecidae > Tenrec > Tenrec ecaudatus. The sequence continues at coordinate 123,681,623 of NC_134534.1, read as the reverse complement.
TGAAATAAGACAGCTGGCATTCCAAAAAAGAAAATGCAAAAATGATTAATAGTTATGAGAGTTTGAATTTCACTGCTGCGTGATCATTCAAAAACCAAAGGGTGCCTTTTACACTGGAAAAGAACAACAACACAACCCTAGTAGGATTTCAAATCTTCTGTCCACCTCTCCCATAGCAAGCATTCCTGGGCGCTTCTGCATTAGGTTTTGGTGCTTGACCCTTGAGGAGCGACTGCTCTCCTGTGTCCAAATCTTCTTCTCCAGAGGTCTCATTTGATTTTCCTACTGATGCCACTGTGAGTTCAGCATTGGGCAGGTAAATTCCAGGAAGCAGTCCAAACATACCAGCTTCTAAGGGAGAAAGATGAGGTTGTCTCCATTTGTAAAGATTCGCAGTCTCAGAAACCCTAAATAAGATTTTCATTCAATGCAGTGGGTTTAGATTAGTTTTGGAATTCCAAAGAAAGCAATTTATTGTTTGTTTGTCCATATCTCTGGGCCAGGAGACAAAAACGCATGTGTACAAATAAGAGGCCAAGTAGCTTATGTGTAGAACTATATAACAGTCCTTGGGGAATCAAGTGTATTTGAAACAAAGATGGGGCTATGTTCACAAAATATGATTCCCATTTCCTGAGTTCTCTAGCTGGGCTACACGCCAAGAGCCCATTGCCATTAGGTGGGAGGCAGTGAAATGTGGCATATGTGCTGAAGTAAGTACCACTAAAACCTTCGAAGGTTTCCTCATATTCTTATTACTCTGAGATAGCTAGATTTAATATAACGGGTCCTGGTGGCACATTTGGGTACCTCTGGCCGACTAAACTGAAGATCAGCAGTTCAAATCCACCAGCCGCTCCATGGAAGAAAGATGAAGCTTTCAACTCCAATAAAAAGTACAGCATCATTCCATAGTTCAGTCACATCAAGCAAATTGTACAATTGCTACCCCAATCAGTTTCCAAACATTGTCTTTCTTTCTGGACTCCTAGACATACCCAATAAGCAAGCAAGCAAGCAAACAAACAAATAAATAAAATTTTTAAAATATCAGTTTAAGTAAAACATATAAAAAACTTTTAAAAATCTTACAACGTTAGAAACTTAAAGTTTTATTCTATCATATAGGATCACTGTGAGTTGACATCAATTGAAAGGTAGGGGAGTATGTGGAGGGTGAGGGTTTATGGCAATGAGTAAGTGCCTGGCTACTAAGTGAAAGATCCATAGTTTGAACCCTGCCAGTCACTCTGCCTTGAAGATAGACGTGGCAGTCTGCTTTGTAAAGATTAAACCCTTGCTTGCAGGTCATCCAGTCTTATGAATGGGGACGAGATTGCCTGATAAAGAGGAGGACCAGTGTCAATGAAATATATACCATCCACTCCAGGTAAGTAGGCCCCCTAGGCTGGAGGACACCTCAAAACAGCTAGCATCAAATGGACAGAGCAGGGGTAGGGGTAGGGAGCATGCTGTCTGTTGGGTGGTATCCCTGTGGATCTGGAATGAGGTTGCCTGGAGAGGGAGGCAGCCCTGTCAGATGGACGCGGTTTACTGATAGGAGGGGCAGCATGGAAGTAAGGAGAAGGAATGGTTGATTTTGGTGGAGATATAGGTGTATGACTTTTGATGGGAAAGGAGGAAGGCTGACCTCCAGGTAGGAGGAGGAGGGATCAAGGATGTTCTTGGGAATAGTAGTTGGGGAAGGTCTTTAGTGGAGTGCAGTCTGGGGAGGGGAGGAATAAAACTGACCTAGGGAATCTGGGGGTATCCTGGGAACCCAGGCTTGGTGCTGTAGAACCCTGGAACACTGAATCCTGCATCATCAGGGTGCACGGCATGCTTCAAAAGCTGCATTGGTGAGACCCCATATGGGAAACCCCTGGGTTAACTGGATTCTACGTCAGACACACGTGTAGCCTGAGGACTTAAGCCAGAAAACACCTGATGTCTGAGGTAGCAGAAGGCAGTTGTACCAAGTGTAGAGTGCCACTGGTTGGTGGTCAACCCAGATCTTGCTACGTCAGCACCCTGTCCACAGTTTAAAGATACACACTGGCCCGGTTCCTCTGCGCCGCAGCCCACGCCGTCGCCACCGCCGAGCCCGCTGCTACCGCCTCCGAGCAGAGGACGGCTGTCCCTCCCACGTACATTGACCTTGGCAAACCTGCTCGGGATGTCTTCACCAAGGGCTACGGGTTTGGCCTCATAAAACTGGATTTGAAAACAAAATCCGAGAATGGACTGGAATTTACCAGCTCCGGCTCAGCCAACACTGAGACCAACAAAGTCACGGGCAGTCTGGAAACCAAGTACCGGTGGACCGAGTATGGGCTGATGTTCACAGAGAAGTGGAACACGGACAACACCCTTGGCACTGAGATCACCGTGGAAGACCAGCTGACCCGTGGACTGAAGCTGACCTTCGATTCATCCTTCTCCCCGAACACTGGGAAAAAGAACGCCAAAATCAAGACGGCGTACAAGCGGGAGCACGTCAACCTGGGCTGTGACGTGGATTTCGACATTGCCGGGCCTGCCATCCGTGGGGCTCTGGTGCTGGGCTACGAGGGCTGGCTGGCCGGCTACCAGATGAACTTTGAGACTGCCAAGTCCCGGGTGACCCAGAGCAACTTTGCGGTTGGCTATAAGATGGATGAATTCCAGCTTCACACCAATGTGAATGACGGGACAGAGTTTGGCGGCTCCATTTACCAGAAGGTGAACAAGAAGTTGGAGACTGCGGTCAATCTCGCCTGGACAGCTGGGAATAGCAACACCCACTTTGGAATAGCAGCCAAGTACCAGATCGACCCTGACGCCTGCTTCTCGGCAAAGGTGAACAACTCCAGCCTGATTGGCTTAGGCTACACTCAGACCCTAAAGCCAGGCATCAAACTGACGCTGTCTGCTCTGCTGGACGGCAAGAACGTCAACGCCGGTGGCCACAAGCTTGGTCTAGGACTGGAATTCCAAGCTTAAATGAATACTGTACAATCATCTAATTTTAAACTATTTTGCAGCATAGCTACCTTCAGAATTCTAGTGTACCTGTTACTGTTGTATGTCTAGGATGCAAGCATTGCTCAATATCATGTTAGACCTCCAGGTGACAGCTGATTCAGCTTTAACGTGTTCCCCTCTCTGAGGCACAGAAGAGACCCAGCTCCAAAAGGTCTTTCAGCTGTAGACTTTGGGGGGCAGGGTGGTGGACTTGGTGACCCCTTCTAGAGATTCCAGGTTTCTTTTTGATCTAGAAATGGCTGCAAGTGGAAGCTGCTCATGTGTAGGCACTTTGTAACTTCACAGTGAGTCAGGAATGAAATTGTGACTTCTTGAGAATCGAACATTGCTTTCCTAACCTGAGCGCTCACTGCTTGATGGTGTGGGCACACCCAGCCGAAAGGGGCTTTTGAAGACCCATCTTCATGACCTGTTTCCACTCTGGTCCATCACCTCTTTACACCAAAAGTCCTCTGCTGGTGTGGTAGCTGATTTGTGTGTGCGCGTGTGCCATTTTGGGGTGAAGAAGGTAGGTGTGATAAAGCCAATAACCCAGGACTTTTAACCCCTCTCAAGTTGTGGTTTTGTGTCCTTGCCCCGGAGTGTGGACTAGCTCCCAACACCAACAGCCCCTCCAGCTGGCTGTGTCGGTAACCGGAACCACCCGGTGACAGCACCCAGAATCTCAGTCGGGCTGGTGGTGTCTTCACCACTCAATTTGTGTTTTAGCCGTGTCATGGGTACATTTTAGAGTCTTCCATTTTGTGTGGAATTAGATCCTCCCCCATCAAATGATGTAATTAACATCACTTAAATAAAACTTGAATAAAATATTGAAACCTCAAAAAAAAAAAGATACATACTATTCCAGCAATCCTTTGATGGCCACTCTGCTCTATTTTGCTTATGCTTGTGTATATTACAGTGTATCTCAGAGGTGTGCCTCCATATGGGACGTTGAGCTTATAGGGAAATAAAACATAACAAGAGGTTGGGCGGTGGGTGATAAGGGGTAGGGAAGATAAGAAGGAAATGACACCAAGAAGCCCAGAAAGAAAATGTATGTTTGGAGACCGATTATGCAAACAATTGTACAGTTGTGTTTTATATGATTGAAGTATGAAATGACATGACATATGTATTAAATCCCAGGCTACAGCAAATTAAAAAAAAAAAAAGGATAGTTCTGGAATGAGTTCTGGGCTCTCACTAAGTTCTAGCTCCAATGTCAGAACAGTTAGTTTTTATAACATGGCCCTGCTTGATTCTCTCCTTCATGAAATGATCACTGAAGATAACGGTGCTACAGCAAAGTGTGGTGAAGAAAGTAGATAGTTCCCAGCTATCAGTCTAAATAGTGTCAGGGGTCTTAATGGCTTGTGTTCAAACAAGCAGACATCTAAGCAAAGATTCAACTAAATCCACACAGAAGAAGCTTACCAGCTTGTCTGATCCAAAGTTGACAAGGAGAAAATTCAAATAAGGTGAAGAGAAAAGTATCAGAGTCAAGATTGAGAACACAACATTTGTAGAAGGCCACAGAAAATAGTGGGAGTCCAAAACCCATCAACAAAGTGTATAGTTATACCAAGCCTAGTCCTGAACAGCCCTATGAGCATGCAGTGACCATTGTAATCTTGGTTATTTGGGATCAAACTTGGTGCATGGCCAGTTGTACAACCTAAGTTGCAAGCATCTCTTAGTTGTTCCATGACAGAAGTTTTTCCCTGGGTTTTTGAGTGTTAATGGGGTCTTCTCCCAATGATACATGTGTTTTTTTGTCTTCATGCTAATAGGATCTTACCGTTACCACCTTAGTGCAAATTGTTTTTCATTGTTTTCTGCAGGGTTTCTCATCTAGGAAGCACAGGATGAGTGGATATATGATAATAACTAACACAAAATATTGCAGGGAATTCAGGGGTGGGGGATGGGCAATAGGGAGGGAAATGGATTTAGGGAGTAAATAATGCAGTGGGATGGGGGAGGAAGCACTAGAACTGATTGTGATTGCACAATTCATTTTAAAGATGGTTCAACCAGTGGGAGAGGGAATGCTCCAAGATAGATGTGCTGGTGATTGTACAATCCCTCTTGATATGAGTGAATGGTTGAACTATCCAGTTATATGATATGTAAATGATGTGCCAATAAAACTGTTGGGAGGGAAAAAAAGACACAGACTCACCTCACAAAAAAAAAAGGAAAACTTAAAGAAGATTAAACCCTTGGAAACCCTATAGGACAGTTCCAGCCTGTCCTACAGAGTTACTGGGAGTCAGAATTGAATGGGGTTGTTTTTCTTTGGTTGGAAATACAGATGAAGTTTCAAGTAGGGAAAGCACTTGCTGAAGGTAACCATGTAACTAGGAAAGTCAAAGGGGTCTGTGGGTGGTGTAAAATGGTTGGCCAGTACCTGAACAGCTGGAGGTTCTAGCCAAATTGGCCCACTCAGAAGTTCCTTAAAGAAAGAATGATTGATGAACTTCTGAAAAACCTGATATTGAAAACCCTTGGGAACAAACTTCCTCTATGACGTCCATGGGATTGCCACTGCCCGAGTCATCTCAAAGGCATTGGGTTACTTACTGATGTAGAAGGACCCAATTAATGTAGCTTTATCTCCTTGAGAAGACTCACCTGGTGATCATATTCCTCAAAATATTAATTTCTATTGTGTTATGTGTCTGAGGTACTAGAGTATACATATAACGACAGTTAGCCAAAACAGTAATAAAGTGTTCAATAATGGTAGAAAATTTGCCATTTATTGAATTACTAAATTCTAATCCATATAGAACTTTCATATATTTTAATTTCATTATTTACCACATGAAATGTCTATCATTATTCCCAGTTTACTGATGAGTTTCAGAGGGATTAAGCAACTGGTCCTAACAACCTCCATAATCTCTCCCAAAGACTATTTAGCACTCAAAGAGTTTTTGCCTAAAAGTTTATTAATGAACAAAGCCCAGGGAGATATTCCTCCTCTCTGTACATTCAGCTGCAGAGCCAAAGTAACTTCTTAATTAATTAAAAAAATTATTCATTAAACATCCAAAGATGGCATAACCAGTAGATAATAATTTATAATATCATCATCCATAAGGGCATTTGAATGGCTTTAAAAATTAGATGTTCCAATACATGCACAAACTCAGAGTATATTTTAAAAGAACGAAAGAGAAGGGCTCACTCCTTATTAATATAAATCCAAGTTTCAGAAGCACAACTTTCCAGACATACCTTTTACCTGGCATAACCTATTTAAAATGAACAATTCAGAACCAACTTGGCTTGACCTGAGTGTGTACATGTTCAAGCATTACACAATCTTGATGATTCACTTTATGGCTCATGAAAAAGGCAATGGAATTTGAAACAAGATTGACAACAAAAGGAAAAACGATGAGGAAAATTGCCTTGATTATTTGCTACAGTACTCTTGATTGCTGACTGCAATTTTGCGGTTCATTCTAAGAGGGGGGAGAGAGTTTGACCATTAACTTGAGGACTTGTGCATGGAATTGATACAAAGAGCAGGTTGCCGAAGACGCACTTTGTCTTTAATGAAGCTTCTGTAATTGTGTGTTTTTAAGGCTTCATCAATTTTCATGTGTCTTTCCCCTATTGGAGTTATATGTGGGTAAAATATTTAAAGGTCATCAGACACTGAGGGGCGTGAATCAAATGTAGAAAAGTGAAGATGTTAAAATAACACAGAGGTGACACAAGCCATTTTCTGAGTTATCGCTTGACATAGTTTGAGATTTGACTGGGTAATTGAGGTAAATAGCATTGCTGTTATAAATGTCATCATAGATCAGATAAGGGTCAGAAAACATAACAACCTTATCATCCATTAACATAGATGAACTCTGCTATAAAGTATTGTGGGGGAAGGCCCCCATTTAAAATAGTATTTCCTTTTTCCACTCAGAGCCTCAAACTTTAGTTCTTTAAAAGATATGCCCCTGCCCAGAGCATTTCAACTTCCCATTATTTAAAACTTTGCACTTCAATATTGTAGCTCCTAGACACATGTGACATTTCAAGTAGAAATTAAACTTAATTAATATGAAAAAGAATTAAAAACAGTTCTTCAGTCATAGACATGTGTTCAAGTGTTCATTACCCACAGAGGATTAGTGACTTCTATACTAGATAGTGCAATTTTCTATTATGTCTGTCACCTGGGAACATTCCATTGAATAGAGGGATATAGTGCTGGGCTAACCAGTATGGTAGACACCAGCTCCAAATGAATATTGAGCACATGGAAAATAGTCCAAATTGAGTGGCACTATAAGTGTCGACTACTTTGCAGATTGGGAAGATGTACTCCAAAAGGAATGTTGTAAAATATCATTAATAATTTTAGATGAAGTTTACAGGTTGAAATAGTAGTTATATATGTACTGTTACATTTAACTGTGTAACTGATTCAACCTACATAATTGTGCTTCTTTAGTATTCCTACTAGAAAATATAGATATACATGTCTGCTTGTGTAATAATTCTACTAAACGACACAGAAAATGTAAAAACTAAAACAACCATCTGCTAAAGATCACCAGGGATACACCTGTGCTCCAGCAAAGTTAGGATTATTATTTGTGACATCAGGGAGTCTGAAGATTAGAGGAGTCATGAAGTAGAACTCACAGAAAGAGGTAGGAGGCACAGTTATAATAGGACTGCGGGGGGGGGGAGTGAAATGTATGTAATATGAGGAGTCTTGATGACATAGTGGTTATAAGTTGGTTTGTTAACTTCAGGGTCAGCAGTTCAAAACCACCAGCCACTCCTTGGGAGAAAGGTGGTGCTTTGTAAAGAGTTACAGTCTTAGAAACTCTGAGACACAGTTCCACCTTGCCCTGTAGGGTCACTCTGAGTTGTCATTGACTCAACGTCAGTGCATGAGTGAAAGAGATAGTGTTTTGAAAAAGAATGAGCAAGTCAGTTTTGGAGAAGTACATGCAGCAAGAATATTTCTTCGAAGTGAGGATGGGGAGGCTTCATCGTGCTTATTTTGGACATGTCGACAGAAAGGACTTACTGTTGGAGAAGGACACCATCACTGGTAAAATCGTAAGTTAGGAAACATGTGGGACCGATCTACTCTCTCCCATAGGGTCTCCCTGTGTTGGAGTTGACTCCATGTCTTGGGGTGTGGTGTATCTTTGTCAAAACAAGGCATCAAATTCAGTCAGTAGCGGAGTGTATAGTCTTACTGGTATAACTTCTCAGCGTCATGTCCTTGGTTAATTATATTTTTAAAACAGGTTAATAACTAACAAGGTTTATATGATTTCTTTGTAGAGCATTAAAATCCCACCATGGCTTGACTCTGGAATTCTGCATATTATCCCTTGTTTTCTTGTTTATATACTCTGTATTAGGCAAAAAATGTTCTTTAAAAAAACATATACAGGGTTGGAAATGGGGAACCGATTACATGGATCTACATGTGACCTCCTCCCTGGGGGACGGACAACAGAAAAGAGGGTGAAGGGAGACGCTGGATAGGGCAAGATATGACAAAATAATAATTTATAAATTATCAAGGACTCATGAGGGAGGGGGGAGGATGGATGGAGGGGGAAAAAGAGGACTTGATGCAAAGGGCTTAAGTGGAGAGCAAATGCTTTGAAAATGATTAGGGCAAAGAATGTACAGATGTGCTTTATACAATTGATGTATGTAGATGTATGGATTGTGACAAGAGTTGTATGAGACCCTAATAAAATGTTAAAAAAACATATACATTTTATTTTTTTAATCATAGTTCACACAAAAAATTAACTTCCCATTTCATAGTTTCTATGCAAAATATTCAGTGATTTCTTCAATTTTTCCACAATGCCCATCATTCTCATGCTGTGCCATTTCTAGTTTCCATTACTCCTTACGTCCCCATCTCTGCTTTAGAGTAGTTTTTGAACATTTGGTCTCATAGAGATAGATTTTTCAAAGAGTTTCCTTACCTGCTAACAATATAATTAATTTATTTAATACATTACTTAGATAATAGGTGACCTTAAGGGATATACATACATACATACATATATATATATATATATATATATATATATGATCATTTTGTTGGGGCTTTATAGCTCTTATAACAATCCATACATCAATTGTATCAATATGTTGTCATCATTATTTTCTAAATATTTTCTTTCTATTTCAGCTCTTGGTATCAGGACTTCCAATATCATGATCCCTTGTTAAATTACATATTTTTTCATATCTTACACCGTTTCCTCCTTTCCACAATGGTTTCTTCCCTACTCTCCTCACTTTTACCATACCCTCCTGATGTTGCTACTCCCATTCCTGTTCCTGAGGGATTTATCTGACCTGGATTCTGAGGGCTGTGAACTCTTATCTGTACTTGTGTACATGATCAAGCCTAGCCTGCAGTGAAAGGAAGGATTTGGGTCATGATAGAGGGGGATGAGGAAGCCTCAAGGAACCAGAGGAATATTGTGTGCTTCATTGGTTACCCCTGGTTGACTCATTTCTTCCTTCCTGTGACCTTTCTGTGAGGGGATGTCCCATTGTCCACAGATGGGTTTGGGGTCTCTGCTCCAACCCACTCATTCTCAAAAATATGTTCAACAATATGTTTTTGTTTGTTTGTGTGCAGTTTTCTGATGCCTGTTACATGATCCTATTAGGACCTCATGATCTCACAGACACGTGTGCTTCTTTCATGTGGGCTTGTTGCTTCTTTGCTAGATGGCTGCTTGTTTAACTTCAAGTCTTTAAGACCCCAGATGCTATATCTTATGATAGCTGGACACCATCAGCTTTCTTCACCACATTTCCTTATGCACCTGCTTTGTCTTCAGTGATCATTCTGGGAGGGTGAGCATCACAGAATGCCAAGTTGTTAGAACAATGTTGCTTTGAGGGAGGGCTTCAGCAGAGGCCCAAAGTTTGTCGACTTCCTCAATGTCTTGCCATATAAATATATGTACATAGGCCAATACTTCTACTTTTATAAATTCATATATTTACATAAGAGCATATGTATGCCTCTATCCATAGCTTTGCTTCCTTGATCTTTCCTCTGTTTCCTTTTACCTCTCCTTTCTCACCAACATGCTTGCCCTTCTTCTGTACCTTAGTAATTCCTCTCAGCTAGATTGCTTTTGTTCCAACACCCCCAGGATCTCTACATCCTCCTCGGTGTTGATTTTTAATTCCCTAGTTGTTCCCATGTCTATGGTGTTGTTTGCTCACTGTTTCTTTCCACCACCTTCTCTTCCCCCCATGTACCCTCTGGAATCAACGGTCCTATTGCTTTCTCCTCAGACTTGTTATACATGCCTATCTTATATGGGCAGGCAAAGCAACAGTAATTTAGACAATACAAAAAGAAAACAAAAGCTTGAATAAAATGAGAAGATAAAAATATTATATATATATTTAATAATAACTAGCAAAAAACCCAGAAAAAGCATAGATAACTCCAGGTCTGTTCTCTGACCTTTATGATTAACTCTCCACTGGTCCTGGGGGGTTCTGAGAACTGCCCCCTCCTAGCCTCAAGTCTATTGTAGGGGCTCCTCAGGGGCTTTGTGGCTTGGCTTTGCTCCCATTGCCGATCTGTTATGTTCCCTTCTTGGTTCACCCTGGTGTGGGGGGTTCAGACTGGACTAACTCCTCACTGAGCGCCCCCAGTATTGTCTTCTGTCATGGTATGCTCCAATGAGGGAACATCATGCCTCAAGCTATTGTTGGCCCTACAGTCCTCTCTGTGCTGTAGCTGCTCTGTTCAAGAATTTCATTTTTAGGGTTTGGTGTGCCAATATGGCATCTAGACCCTGACTCTCTCTTTTTCTTTCTTGGCTTGTTTCCATGTGGATGTGGCAGGCCCCTCCCCAACCTGCAGGTTTAGTGTTGTCCTCTGTAGCACATACTTCTAGGGAGGAGGGGGTCAGTTTAGCTCTGATTGGGGCTGGCCCTGTAGCCCACTCTGTTCATGAGTTGCTCAGGAGGTTGTATTGCCCTCAAGGCTTGGTGCACTGCCGTGGGGTCTGCATGCACATTCCAAATTCTGTGGAGACATAACCAATAATCTTCCCCTGGGTGGGTTAGTGCTCTGCTCTCCCAGTCTGTCATCTGCCTCCCCTTCCCCCTCTCCCCCCACTTTCCCCTTCTTTGTGTTGAAATGACATGTACATCCTTGGGCTTGGCCTGTTCCCCAACTGCTTGCCTGTACTTCAACCCATATAGTGTGTGATAAGTGGCTTTTCTTCTATACTTATTGTGCTGATTAAACTTATCTCAGTGGACTCATGTTGTACTTGTCCTTCTGTGATTGTCCTTCCCTTAGCATGATTTCCTCCAACACTTCCAGTGAGGTGATGTCCTTCCTGTGATCATCGATGCTCTTTAATGATGTTTAGTACTCAATTGTGTTCATGCGGCAGGGTTTTCTAAGCCACTCATCTATCGATGGAAATTTAGGTTGTTTCCATTTATTTTGGATTGTGAATTGCGCCACATATACATTGGAGCCCAGATTACTGGTCGTGGTCTATTTCTTACCTCTTCTGAGTATATGCCCAGCAGAGTGATAGCTGGGTCATAAGGTAGCTCATTTTCCATTGGCTTCTAATATTGTCAGCTCACTTTCCATAGAGGCTGTACATACCTACAAGACCACCACAGTGGAGGGGAGTTCTTATTTCACCACATTCCCTCCAACATTTGTTTCTGTCTGATTTTCTGAATTGGACTATCCTTAAGGGGGTCAGAAGGTATCTCACCGTTGTTTTAATTTGCATTTAATTTAATTTCTCTGATGGCTGATGATCAGGAGCATTTTCTCACATGTTTATTGACCACTCAGGTCTCCTCCCTAGTGAAACTTCTGTTCAGGTCTTTTGCCCACTTCCTCAGGGGGTTAACCATTTCCTTATTTTTGCAGGCTAGGAGAGTATTGCAGATTTTAGTGATAGGCCCTTGTCTGTTGTGTCATTGCTAAAAAAAACCTCTCCTAGTTTGTGAGTTCTCTTGTTAATCTCTTGGTGAAGTCATTTGATGAACACAGATTTTTTTTCTTTAGTATATTCCACTTGTCAATTTCAGGTTCACCTGTGCCTGTACCCTTCCCTATTGCAGTTAGCCTATGTGTTCCCTATCCCAAGGTTCTCAGATTTGTCCTGATTCCTTTGTTGATGGTTCTGATAGTTTGGGGTTTTACTTTTAGATCTGTGATCCACCTTGAGTTTGTTCTTGTGCATGGGATGAGGTAAGGATCTTGTTTCATTTTTCTACAGGTAGATAGATATCCATTGTTTCCAGCACCACTTGTTAAAGAAGGCATCCACCTTCCACTTGATGCTTTTGGGGCCATTTTCAAAGATCAATTGTCTATATGCTGGGTTTTCTGTTCTTTCCCATTGGTATGATTATCTGTCAATATACCAGTACCACACTTATTTGACTACTGTGGTTGTGTCGTAGGTGTTAAACTCAGGTAAGGTGAGCCCTCAGACTCTGTCCTACCGCTTAAATAATTCTCTGCTAATCTGGCCTTTTTCCTTCTCCATATGAAATTGTTGGTCAGTATTTTCAACTCTTTGCAGGTTGTTTGTATTTGAGTCAGGATAGTGTTAAACTTATATAGTGTCTCAGGTAGGATCAACATCTTTACTATGTTGAGTCTTCTGATCCATGAGCATGGGATATTCTTTCATTTTGGGAAGACGCTTTTGGTTTCCTACAGTAGTGTCCTGTAGTTTTCCTTGTATAAGTCTTTTGGGCTTTTTGGTTAAATATGTCCTTAGATATTTCCATTTGTTCTTGGCAATTTTGAACGGTATTGTCTTCTTGATCTCTTCTTCCATGGTCTTGTCTGATGTAGATAGCAAACTTCTGTTTGTTGATCTTGTATCCTGCCATTCTTTCATATTCCTCTGTCGCTGCCAGTACTTTTGTTGTGGAGCTTTCAAGATTTTAATGTATAGAATCATGCCTGCAAATAGAAATAGTTTCACTTCATCCTTTCCCAAGCAGATATCTTTAATGTCCTTCTGCTGCTTTTGTTGTTATCGAGCATCTTCAGTACGATGTTGAATAGAGGTGGGAACAAGGGGTATCCTTGTCTGGTCCAGTTTTTCAATGGGATTATTTTCATCTTTTCTCCATTGACTATGATGTTGGCTATTGATTTTTCACAGAAAGTTTATATTAACTTGAGGAAATTTCTTTCCATTCCAATGTTCTTGTGTGTCTTAATTAGAAATGGGTGTTGGATGGTGCTAAATGCCCTTTCTGTGTCTATTGATATTGTCATGTGATTCTTATGCTTTATCTTATCAATGAGACAAAAGATGTTTATAGATTTTCAGATGTTTAACCATCCCTGAATCCCTGGAATGAATCCCATCTGATCATGATGGATGATATGTTATATATATATTTGTATTCTATTGGCTAATATTTTGTTAAGAATTTTTGCAACTATATTTATTAGAGATATCGGTCTGTAGTTTTCTATTTCTGTGGGATTCTTACCCTATTTGGGTATCAAAGTGATGCTGGCTTTGTAATGAGTTTGGGAGTTTTCCATCCTTTTTTATGCTCTGGAATATTTTGTGGAGGATCAGTGTGAACTCTTCCCCGAATGGCTGGTGGAATTCTCCTGTGAAACCGTCTGGTCTGGGAGCTTTTTTTGTTGATAGTTTCTTGATAATTGTATCTATTTCTTCTTTTGCTATGGGTCTGTTGAGGTTTTGACATCTACATGGAATAATCTAGGGAGGGATTGTTTTTCCAAGTATTTGTGCATGTCTTCCATGTTGTTGAATTCATTAGAATATATACTTTCATAGTACTTTGTGATTATCCTTTTAATCTTGTTGAGGTCCATTGTGATTTCCCCAGTTTCATCCCTCACCCTGGCTATTGATGTTTGGTCATCCCTTTCCTTGGTTAGGCTTGCCGGCAGTCTGTCGATTCTTTGAAAGAAGCAGCTTTTCGTTGTATTGACTTTTTGCTTTGTTCTCTTGTCTTAACTCTGCACTGATTTTTATTATTTCTTCTCTTTTTCTATTAGAGGGGCTGCTCAGTTAACTCTGTTCTAATTCCTGGAGGTTTTGAGATTGTCTATCAGTCATAAGTCTCTTCCTTTTTCACATATACATTAATTGCTATCAAACTTCCTTTGATAACTGCTTATGCTGTATCCCCTAGTTGTGGGTATTATTGCAATCTCAGTCTCATTTGTTTCTAGAAACTTCCTAATTTCTGCTGTAATCCAGGCCAGTAGTCATTTGTGTCACAGAAGATCGTCATTCATCCTCAAATTGTTTGCCTTTTTTTTTTAATATCATGCTTTGGTTGATCTCCAGCTTGTGGCATGGTGGTCTGAGAGGGAAGTCTGAGAAATCTCTATGTGTTTGAATTTACCCAGGCTCAACTCTTGTCCCAGCAAGTGGTCTATTTTTAAAAATGAGCCATGTACACTTCAAAAGCATGTGATTTTTTTTTTCATTTGGATTGAAATCTTTATAAATGTCTCTCAGGTTCGGTCACCTAATTGCACTATTTAGCTCTGTAGCCTCCTTGCTGAGCTTCCTTCCCAGTGATCTATTTTTCTTTTATAGTGATGTAGTAAAGTCACCTACTATGATTGTGGAGTCTGTGATTTCTTTTTTATCTTTTGAATAGTTTACCAGACAAAAGTTGCGGGTCCTTCATTAAGCACATATATATTTATTGTGCTCATTGGTTCCTGGTATACTGATCTTCTGAGCATTACATAGTTCACATCCTTGTCTCTTATTATGGTTTGCACCTTGAGGTAAATTTTCTCCGAGATTAGGATTGCAATCCCTGCTATGTGCCTGTTATATTTTCCGGCAGTCTTTTATTCTTAGTCTATTTTTGTCTGCAAGCTTAAAATATGTCTCTTGCTGACAATAGATTGATGGGTTTTGGTTTCTGAACCAGTTTGCGAGCCTTTGTCTTTTAATAGGTGAATTGAGGCTGTTGACATTCTGAGTTATTATTACCATCAGTGGATTCCTTGCTATCATCCTGTACCTTTTGGGTTTACTGTTTTCCTATCTCCCTTCATATCAGTGTGCTGTGTTAGTGTGGGCAGCTTTAGTCGTGCCTTCTTTCATCCTGAGTCATTGTTATCTTTGTAATTGATTTCAGCACATTGGCTTCAGGGAGGATTTGTGCTATAGGGCAGTCTCCTGCTTGTACTTGGTGGATGTTGGTCTTCTGACCATAGTGAGTGGGCCAGTTTTTCCACAGGTTTGGGTGCTTTATGGTGTACTATTTGAGTTTTTCATTGTCCTGGAAGACTTTTTGTGTGTGTGTGTGTGCCATCTATCTTAATAGATTGTTTGGCAGAGCAGAGGATTCTCAGGTTGGTATTTTTTTTTGTTTTCAATTTTCTGAAGATATTACTCTATTCTCTCCTCCTCCTCATGGTATCTGCTGATAGGTCTGAGCATCTTGCCTGAGCACCATTGCACTTGACTGCCCCTTTTTTTTCTCTAGGTGCTCTTAAAATGTTCTCTCTTTCCTCCAAGTTAGATAATTTAATTATGTGTGTTGGTGTGTTCTTCCTAGGGTTTAGTCTAATTGGTGTCCTTTCTGCTTCCTATATGAATGTCTGATTCTCATTCACTAAGGTGGAGGTTTGCCACCAGAAATTTCCTCACTAATTTAGCCATTAATTTCTTCTTTATTTCTTGTTCTGATAGACCAATTATTAAAATATTGTTCCTCTTCAAAGCATCTGTCATTGACCTCAGGTTTTCTTCCTCCTCTTTGATTATCTTGTTTGACTGACTTTCCCATTTGTTGCCTGAGTGTTCTGGAGTTCACTGGTACAATTCACTGCCTCTTCTACTCTGTTGGTGAGGTATTGTGGGCTGTGCTGCGCTGCCCCAGGTCAGGGGCCAGATTAGCCTAGTGGGTTTGATACTGACTGAGACTGAATTCCTCCCCAGCTGCACTCCAGTGCCATTCCCATCACTAAATTGCACACCCTGCCAATAGTGCTCTGGGGAACTGTTTTCTGTCACAGGTAAATATCCCAGTGGCTGTTTAATTGCTATAAATTATTATCTATTTATCTATCATTACCCAAGCTGGCAGGCGTGGTGCTAGAGAGAGGGATAAAGGGAGTGACAGATGTAGTTACCCCTTTCCTAGACTGCAGGAGCAGGGAAGATAGAAGAGAAGGGAACTCTGGCTTGAGGTTTTGTGGATAGTTCTTGGATAGTTCTCCCCAAGAGCCTGAGATTATGACCACTTTTAGGCAGCAGCCCGAGGAACTTACTGCTTGCTGCAGGTCTCATATCTTGGGCACTGAAAGGGATGGCAGACATTGTCCTGCTGGACCTGGCAAGGGGTTAGTAGAGCCCGCAGGCAGATGCAATGAACTTAGAGCATTTCATAGTGTTCTTGAATTGCTTTGTGGGTGAAAATCACACAGGGAGGTCTGAGGCAGACCCTAGTACACTGAATCTGTTTTTAGCACCCAGGCTCCCAGTATTGGCTACCTTACCTCTTAATTTTCTGCTTTAATAATAGGAGTGCTGGGTGGGTTATTCTACTTGGATGCCATCTTTACTCTTCCAAGGGGAAACATATACATATATAATTCAGGGACCTTTATATTGATGAGTCTCCTAATTTCCATTGGTCCAATGACATGTGAGATTTTTAAGAATTTGATATCTGTTACAGAATTTCCCAGCCCACCTCCCACCCGAGGCCCGTTACACTGGGATCCATATAATATGACCCTAATCTGAATAGTCAGTAGTGGTAGACTGATGCAGTCTATTTCTTTGGGGCTCAAGGTAGATGAGGCTTGGCTCAAGCAGACTGGGAATTCTGTGGATGAATGTTTCTCTCTGAGTCCTTAGCTTTCTTTTTTTCTGTTTTGGTCTGGATAAGTAGAGATCATTAGATTTATCTTAGCTGCTCACTTGGAGTTTTTAATTTTTAAAAAATATTTAAGGTTACAAGCACTACTCACTACATTAGGATGTAGATCATATATTTTATGAACTATGTGATGTCAATTAACTGCTCTATTTCACAAGTCATCAACCTCCAAACTCAGATATCCAATCTCATGATATTTTTGGTTATGCCAAAAATATAACTGTGACTTATTTTATATTTGCATATACATCCATACACACATACCTGAATGTATACATATCTGTAGATACATTTATCTGAATGCACATATATAATCTCACATTCTCAGACATGCCTATATACCTATTTTTGTAACTATTCACATCTAATTTTTGGTTGCTGTTGGTGGCAAAAATGTTCTTCTCTCTTTATTGATGTGCCTATAATATAACCTCTAACTACAGAATCTTCCCACTCCTGTTGAAATTCTGCCAGCATGGGTTCAAAAATCACTGTTTCTTCTAAACACTCACCAAAATTCACCCCTTATAATCAAGCACACCAATAACCTGTAGCCCTTGATCTGAATCTTCCCTAGGCAAGTTGTGGACACACTGTTTACCTGTTTACTTTGACAGTTGGAAAGAAGAGTTTGTCTTTATATCTTCCACACTTGAAGCAGTTCATGTCACATGATAGATTCTCAAAAAATCTGAGAAATGAAGGAATATTTAGTCTCCCCAATGTGATATTGTGTAATTCTATTAAAGAGTAATTTTATTAAAGAGTAAACATTGTTTAAGTTAAGTTAGAAAGATTATGTGACCTCTTTTCATTTTCTCTTTAGAAATATAGAGCTGGTTTGCAAACCTGAAGAGGCAATAATATTGATTTTTGCTTTGTCTTTGCTTGAAAGGGTTTTTTTTTGTTTTTGTTTTGGTATCACCCTCTTCTTCACTTCAGTTTTCCTGTGTAGAATATGCAAATTTCAAGCACACACATGCACTAGGTCTAACTCTGTGTGTGCTTGAGAGCGAGAGGGAGAGAATAACATGACTATTTGCAATAGAAGGCATGAGAGGCCACATCTGATGTCCACTGGACTCTCTGTGGCCAAGAAGCAAGGGTCAGACACAACCCTTCCATGGCCCATTTTCTTCACTCTGTTTCACAGTCTCATTCTTAGCCTTGCTCTTCTTGCTCTGACCCACTGTCTGTATGCTAAAGTCCCTGGTGCCTTTGGCCTTGACCTCTGACTCTTCAGTCAGAGATCTTGAACATGGTCCTGGTTTTTCCTCTCTGTGCCTGAGATGACTTTTTATAGAAGTGTGTGTTTTGCTATTTAACAGACCATACTCCCGAGGAATCAAAGTGTGTGACTTGGTTCATACCTTCTACTAAAGTCAGGACATAATCCTACTCTGATCTTGTCAATAAGTATAGCAGAGAACTGTCTCATAAATTGGATTGTAGCCACAGGCATAGTGTTTAGAATTAAAACACATCACAGAAGAAGACGTATGCTCAGAGTGCTCATGACAGATAAGGATGGCAAGCCTTTGTCTTACATACTTTGGGCGTTGTCAGAAGAGACCAGTCCTTGGAGCTAGACATCATATTTGGTAAAGTAGAGGGAAAAAGGACCTCAAGGATATGGATTGATACCATGTCTGCAACAGTGGACTCAAGCATACCAACAATTGTCAGGATGGCATAGGACTGAGGAGTGCTTTGTTCTATTGTGCTGTGGTAGTTATATAATATGTTGCCAATTTGAGAAGATTAAGAAGGAAGGGGTGGTGTGTAGCTTGTCAATCAAATCACAGCTTGATGACCTAATTTGAAGGTGCTAAGGAGATAAATAGCTCAATGGAGGCAGGAGACACGTTCACTGCATGGGAGAAATTGCAGCTGACAAGACACATGGAGCTACACTAGTGCTCTGAGCTGGAGGAGCCACGTGGAGACCCCCGCCACCACTGAGATACTTACAATGCCACTGGATCCAACAAGACTTCCCACTCACTGGCCTGTGATGCTCCTGTGTTTGATGTCATTGCATGTGTTTCCTGAGTCTGAAGAGGAATTTATAGATTGGTTCTGGACATATGGGCTAATGTTGGACTTATGGATTTGATCTGGACTGGGCTGAGATGTTTTCTCAATATTCAATAACTCTTGTATATAAAGCACTTTACTCTACACATATGAGTGTCTATAAATTTGTTTCTCTAGTCTAGCTGGGCTAACACATGTACATAAGTCACTATAGGTCAGAACAAACTTCATAGTATCTAACAACAACAACATAAGGAATTATGGCAAGGGGGACCATTTAATTGACTATCAAAAGCCATAGATAAGGTGGAATGCTTGAACCACATAGGTGTCTTGACTCTGTACTAACTGTTTAAAACAATAGTGAGATGTAAATTTTGAAAGTAAAATGAACTCAGAGAGCCTTCTTGGAAATCATTTGTTCACTCACCCATTCATTCACCAGCCCTTTACTATGCATCTAATTCTTGCCAGATGTTGTTCACAAATCATGCATATGATAGGATATTATATTAAATGTTCTTTGTATGTAGTACTAAACTGCAGATAGAGTATATGAGGATATTTTATAAAATTATTTATCTTCCTACTATCCTTTCTTAATCACATGCTATCAAGAAGGACCAATCCCTGAAGGACAACATCCCTGATAAAATAGAGGGCCAGTGAAAGGCACAAACACCTCAATGAGATGGATTGGCACAGTGGCTGCAATAATGGGCTCAAAAATAGCAAAGACGGGCAGTATTTAATTGTGTTGTCTGTAAGAAGACTCTTCATAAAACCAAACTAATTTGATAGCACCTAACAAGTGCTATTCTGTAATTGTGTCATGAATCTCAATCTTCTTCTGGAATTATAAAATATATCTTAACATAGGAATTATGTGTACAAAACTGGAAAGCACAATAATCTTGGAAGCAAAAGACTGGTTCCCCTATCTGTTTTACTAGATATGCAATCTTGGGAAAAAATCATACATTTAATTTATTTTTTACTTAAAATTCATCATCTGAAGAAATAAATTGGTAATCAGCTATTTTCACTTAAACAAGGGAGCTAAAAGCATCGTTCTTCACATGTTCTTAATGAAACTCCTCATCTAGGAGTGAGGTCTTATTCAAAAGATAACAAGAAAAAAAATTAAAGCTACACAGGTCTATTTCCTGGAAATTATATTTGAATGGTTTTAGAGAAGAGTCTAGAAACCTATTGTGTTTTATTTTGTTTTTATTAATCACTCAGTAACTTCAAAATCTACGTCCAAACCACCCTAAATGTATCCAATCTCCTCTGATCTCATAAGCGAAGCATGTTTGGGCCTGGGAAGTACTTGGATAGGAAATGACCTGGTAATATCCAGTACTGTTAATATTTAGGAACCCTGGTGTTATAATGGGTTATAAGTTGGACGGCAGTTTGAACCCACCATCCTCTCTGTGAGAAAGACAAGGCTTTCTGCTCCATAAAGAGACAGTTCTAAAGAGATAGTTCTGTTCCATACTACAGGTTGCTATGAGTTGGAATCAACTCAATGGTAGTGAGAATTTTTTGGTGATAACAAGGAAAGTTTTGGAAACACTTGATGTAGACCTGAATTCAGACTTATAAGTGTACATGAACCCCAAAAGTCCTGTTAAAAACAAGGATTTTCAGTTAGTTCTGATGCCAGTCCATATACCACAGTTTGAGAAATATGAAAAGACTTCAAAATATTCCTGGAAATAAAGTTGGAATTAAAAGAATGACAAATTTTCACAATTAGTTTTTAAATATATACCAGTAGAACTTATTTTCTTTTACTTCTAATATGAATTGTGTGAAGGTTTGTAGAACAAGTAATCAGTTTTACATTAAACAAGTTGTATACATTTTCTTTCATTTTCTTCAATCCCCTGAATGTACTGGCACCTATACTATATCCTCCCTGTGTTTCTATTTCCATTCTTTCTTCTTTCCTCACCCTTCTAAACGTTGTCCTTCAGTAAATGCTGCCTTTTTGATCTTAAAGAATTGGTTATCCTAAGATAAACCTACATCACTAGTGTTATTGTTCCCCTTATAGACTTGCCAATTATTTGGCTGAAATTTGAGCCACAATCACGAATTTAGTACTAGACTAAAGGGTGACTAAGGCTCATAGTCTTGTGGGTCATACCAGTCTCTGTCTGACCAAAAATATTTTATGACTTTAATTGTTTTCCACAAGCGTCTCCCATTTTATCCAAGACCAACTACATCATCTGTTTCAGAGCAGTTAACAGTGGTAGTCTGGCACCATCCAGTTATCTTGGTGTTAGGGTTGTGGAGACTGATGTGCATTGGACTGAAAAGGATGTGGATGCCACAATCTTTATAAACCATCACCTTAAAGAGCTGTACTGTGATTAAACGGAGGTTAAAGAGCCTCTAAGGCAGTGGTTCTCAACCTTCCTAATACTGTGACCCTTTAATACAGTTCTTCATGATGTGGTGGATGCCCCCAAGCATAAAATTATTTTCGTTGTTACTTCATAGCTGTAATTTTGCTACTCGTATGAACTGGGCGACACCTGTGCAAGGGTCATTCAACCCCCAAAGTGGTCGTGACCTACAGGTTGAGAACCACTACTCTAAGGAGCCCTTGTGGCCCAGTAAGTAAGTGCTTAGCTGCTAATCAAAGAGTTGGCCATCGGAACCCACCAGTTGCTCCTCAGTTGGAAACCTTGAAAAACCCTCTGAGACAGTAATACTTTTTCCTCCAGGGTTGCTATAAGTTAGTATCAAGTCAATGATGAGTTAAACCAAACAAAAACCAAACTCATTTCCATTGAGTTGATGCTGAATTATAGTGACCCTATAGAGCAGGGTAGAACTTCCCCTGGTGTGGGGGTAGCCAGCCCCCCACAACTAATCATGGGTTCAGTAGGTGCAATTGTTCTGTTAAGATATATAAAGATTATAGAGCAGTCATGGAGAATAGAGAGAGATGGAGAGAGATAGAATAAAATAAAGAAGACACATTCAAGTTAGCATGCTCACCTGGATGGCCATGATCTCAACAGCCAGGTCCGCACACAGTGTGGGCAGTGAGGACAGGGGAGAGCTCTGGTGAGGTTTTATTTCTAACCAAAGCTTTTATATCTTTGAGAACATGCAAGCCCTCTGATTACAGATAACAATCTACATCATAAGAAGGGGTGCTAACATAGGCAATTCAAGCAACAGGCGGGGGATGACCTAGGGGTATACATGCAATAGTAAAGGGAGGGATAAGTGAAGCAAGACCCTTATCTCACTCCATGCACAAGACTAAACTCAAGGTGTATCACAAACCTTGAAGTTAAACTCCAAACTATTAGGGCCATCAATGAGGGAATTAAGACCAACTCAATTATTTTGGCACAGGGAATACATAGGCTATCAGAAATAGGGAAGTACACAAACATAGAGGAGACACAAATTGACAAATGGGATATACTGAAGATAAAACACCTGTGTACATTGAAAAAATTCACCAAGAGAGTAATAAGAGAGTCCACAGACTGAGAAAACATCTTTATCAATGACACATCAGACAAAGGCCTTATTACTAAAATCTACAATACTCTGCTAGCTTCCAAAAAGAAAAAAACGAATTGCCTACTGAGAAGGTGGGCAAAGGACCTGAACAGAAGTTTCACAGGGACAAAAATCCCAATGGCCAGCAAACATATGAGAAAATGCTCCCAGTATTTAGCCATAAGAGAAATGCAAATTAAAGCAACAATGAGGTACTACCTAACCTCCTCAAAGATAGCCCACTTACAGAAATCAGGAAACAAGTGTTGGAGGCCTGTGGGGAGACTGCTGGTGGACCTGTAAGTATGTACAGCCACTATGGAAATTGAGCTGGCGATATCTAAAACAGATGGAAATGGAGTTACCATAAGCCCCAGAAATCCCCATACTGGGCAAGAAACAAACCAAGGCCAGACAGCTGTGCTCCAATGTTCATTGTGGCACATGGGAAGAACTGTAGGAAATCATGCTAAGTGAAGTAAGCTAAGCACAAAAGGACAAGCACAACATGAGTCCACTGGGGTAAATAGGGACCAGACTTCAACCCAGTGCTCTAAAATGTGAATGCAACATGCCGGCGTGGAGTAGGGAAGCAGTGGAGAGGTCAGAAGGGCAGGCCCCAATCTGAAATTCTACGTGAACACCTGCTCCTCCTCCTAGAAGAATTTATTTCAAAGGATGACAATGAATCTGCAGCTCTGGGAGAGGGTCATATCTGATTGGAACACACGGGAGCAGATGAAGTGGGAGGAGGAGAGAGTGGACCGCATCCTGGCCCACCAGGCCTTGAAGACAATGTTCATGATTAGAGCATTCAGTCCACAGAGAGGACCACATGGCCGGCCCCACTATGAGACATGACGTCTCTCACTGACCCCTATCCCTACAGGGACAATACTGGAGACACAGTGTGTGCATTGCGCCCTATCTGATCCCGCCACACCGAGGCAAAACACTAAGGGGATGCAACAGAACAGCAAGGAAATGGAGCACCAAGGTCCCCCAGGGAATGCTGAAGGTGGACTTTGGGGCCAGAGTGTGGTTCCCATCATACTGAACTGAAAAACACTCCTAAAGGCCAACAAACAGTCCTAGAACTAACTACAAGCTTTTCTTTCTGGTTGTGTTTTTTATTTTACTTTGTCATGGTTTTGTTGTTGTTGTTTTGTTGTATATTGTTGCTTGGTTTTGCTCTGTCTTATTTTTGTTCATGTTATTATCTTTGCAGGTCTGTCTAAATAAGATAGGATGGATGCGAAATCTGGAGGAGAAAACAACTGGGACCGACATTTCCAGGGGGACATGGGAAAGGGGGAGGTGGGGGAAAAGGAAGTGGTGCTAAAAAACTCAGGGACAAGGGAACAACAAGGGATCCAACTCGATGGTGAGGAGGGTGTAGGAGGCCTGGCAGGGCATGATCAAGAGTAATGTAACCAAAAGGAATTACTTAAACCCAAATGAAGACTGAGCATGATAATGGGACAAGAGGAAAGTCAAAGGAAATAGAGGAAAGAGCTAGGAGGCAAAGGGCATTTATAGAGGTCTAAATAAAGGCATGTACGCATGCAAATATATTTATATATGAGGATGAGGAACTAGATCTATGTGCATATATTTATAGGTTTAGTATTAAGGTAGCAGAAGGACATTGGACCTCCACTCAAGTACTCCCTCAAGGCAAGAATATTTTCTTGTATTTAATTGGCGTTCTATGATGCTCACCTTCCAGACACAACCACTGAAGACAAAGCGGGTGAATAAGTAAATGTGGTAAAGAAAGCTGATGGTGCCTGGCTGTCAAAAGATATAGTGTCTGGGCTCTTAAAAACTTGGGGATAAAGAAGCGGCCATCTAGCTCAGAAGCAACAAAGCCCACATGAAGAAGCAAACCAGCCTGTGTGATCACGAGGTACAGAAGAAATCAGTTATCAGGCATTGCGATAGTTTATTGTGCCATTCAATTAATCCTACTTGTGTTTATTGGCCAGGCTGGCACAATAAACTATTGCAGGTATCAAAGAACAAAAGACTCATATCATTGTGTGCTCACCTCCCTGATACGATAGCTGAAGACAAATGGGTGCATAAGCAAATGTGGCGAAGAAAGCTGTTGATGCCCGGCTATCAAAAAATATAGCATCTGGGGTCTTAAAGGCTTGAAGGTAAACAAGCAGCCATCTAACTCAGAAGCAACAAAGCCCACTTGGAGGAAGCACACCAGCCTGTGCAATCACGAGGTGTCGAAGGGATCAGGTATCAGGCAATATCAGAACAAAAAATCTCATCATAGTGAATGAGGGCGTTAGTGCGAAGTGGAGACCCAAAGCCAATTTGCAGGCCACTGGGCATCCCCTTATAGACGGGTCTCAAGGAGGAGACAAGCCAGACAGGGTGCAGTGAAGCAACGAAGAAAAATACAACTTTCCTCTAGTTCCTAAATGCTTCCTCCTCCCCCACTATCATCATCCCAATTCTACCTTACAAATCTTGCTAGACCAGAGGATGTACACTGGTACAGATAGGAACTGGAAACACAGGGAATGCAGGATGGATGATTCCTTCAGGACAAGTGGTTTGAGTTGCAATACTGGGAGGGTGGAGGGAGGGTGGGTTGGAAAGGGGGAACCGATTACTAGGATCTACATGTGACTTCCTCTCTGGGGCATGGACAACAGAAGAGTGGTTGGGGGAGACATCGGACAGGGCAAGATATGACAAAATAATAATTTATAAATCATCAAGGGTTCATGAGGGAGGGGTAGTGGGGAGGGAGGGGAAAATGAGGAGCTGATGCCTGGGGCTTAGGTGGAGACAAATGTTTTGAGAATGATGAGGGCAATGAATCTGCAAATGTGCCTTATGCAATTGATGTATGTGTGAGTTTTGATAAGGGTTGTATGAGCCCCTAATAAAATGATTTTAAAAATAGTAAAGGTAGGGAATAGGGTGACAAGATGGGTGGACACGACTCAATGCATGGACACTAGACTCAATATAGTGGCCTAACCTTAGTCATCCTCGAGTGGTCCCAGACTTGCCTCTGGCATTCCTTCAAGGGAACAATAGCAGAAGGGAGTGGGCCCTAAATAGTGTGAATCAGACTGTACAGTCAGTCTGTTTGCTCTAGATCCCCTTAAGAAGAATAACCTCTGACCTACTTCCATTGACCTCCTAGTGTACAGTCATTTACCATGTGCAGCAAGCAGCTAGGTTTGACCTATATTTGGGGGAGACACCTTGGGAGAAATCTTTGTGTATCCTACACCCTGGGTTTCTGAGACTAACTCTTACTGGGAGTAGAAAGGCTCATCTTTCTCCCCATGAGGGGCTGGTGGTTTTCAACATCTGACCTTTCAGATCACAGCCCAAAGCTCAAACACCAGGACTCAACTCAGTTATGATTTGAGTTAAATTCCACAAATCTGCCAGAGAAAACCCTGTGGGTCAAAACAGTCTTGCCTTCAGCTGGTCACATGGAAGAGTTAGTACTCTTTGTGGGGGCATTGCTGTGAGTCAGCAATTAACTCTGCAGCACAGAACAACAGCTGGTTCTTGGTGGTAATTCTAGGAGCTGCAACAGAGTAGGTTCACAGTAATTACTGTCAAGTTGAATGAAAATCTCCCATGATGTAGTATTGTTTTATCCAGACAAAAATTTAAAAGCAACAAGTGAATTTTGATTTGCTAGAATGATAAGTGGGATAAACGCATTGTAGCCCTTTCTCAGTCTTTTCTGTAATTTGAGGATTATAATTTATTCATTCATTAAAAAAGGAGAAAACATACTGAACTCCTACAATATATCAGGCATTGCATGAGAGATTTGTGACATAAAAGCAATGAAAAAAACTCACTGTAATCAATTATAAGTAATAATGACACTATAGTACAGAACAGAACTGACCACAGGTTTTATTAGGATATAAATCTTTACAAAAAGTCTACTACATTTTTCTGTCACAGAACAGCTGTTGGGTTTGAACTGCCAACCTTTGAATTAGCAGCCAGACTGCTTTGACCACCTGGCAACACCAGAACTTTTTAGCGAGTGATATTGCAGGGAATAAATAGAAATTATCCCTATGCTTATGAAATGTATGGTGTAGGTGTGTTTTCTGGCCATGTTGCTAGATAATAAACTACCACAAAATTTAACACCACAGAAACCATTTATTATCCTAAAATTTTAAAGCCTAAGGAGGAACAGTAGAACAGCTTACCCGTTTACTCATCCCAGGCATGTTATTTGTAGCTGTGAGACCCAGGTCCCAGACCTGGGCGACTAGCCAAGGTCATCAGCTAGGACTTTGGATCCTCTCCATGTGATCTTTCTAGGGGTGATATGAACTTCCACACAATATGGCAGTCTTAGTATACCAGTCCCATTAAATTTTATGGTTCAGTTTAGTCACCAAGTGTCTCACATCTGAAAAACTCAAAACTCACTACCATGCGGTCAACTGTGACTCATAATGACCCTCCAAGACAGAGGTGAACTTCCCTGTGGCTTTCTAAGGATGTAACTCTACCAGAGTAGAGAGCTTTGTTTTTCTCTTGTCAAGTTGCGGGTGGATTTGAACTACTGACCTCCACCTGACAGTTCACGTAACCACCAAGCAACCAGGGCCCCTCTTCACTTATCTAGTGCTGCTAAGATAGAATAGTATAGGTAGATATCTTTAACAAACAGAAACTTAGTATCTCACAGTTTAATAAGCTAGAAATCTAAGTCCAGGACTCTAGTTCTTTGGGAAATAGTCTTATCTCTTTCAATACCTGTGGTCCTGGAGTTCCTGGGAGATCTTGTGGCTTGGCCTAAGCTTTCCCCTGGGTGAGGGAGGGTTCCAGTACAGAAGCCCTGTGTACAATGGGCATGTTGTGCTCTGATCTCTTCTTTCTTGGTGGCAGTAAGTCTCTCTCTGTCAGCTTGCTTCTCTCTTTTTCAATTTCTTGTAAGAAAAGGTGATGCAGTCCATACCTCAGGCAAAGTTTTCAATTCTTTACAACTGATTTCCTAATCGTGGTAGATCACTCCAAGGGGGGGGGGGTGACTAGATCACTGAACAGCTACCATATTACATTATTACACAGGAGTCACTGAGCATAATGATCCAGTCAAGTTAACAGATATTGATGTGGGAAGGGCAGGCCACCATTCACTCAACAGGAAACCCATTGTCTCTGTTGGCTCTGCCTTGGACTGCTAACCACAAGCTTTCCAATTTAAATCCACCAGCTGCTTCCCTTGAGAGAGATGGTATTACACGCCCTTGTAAAGATTTAAAGCTTCAGAAAGCTTCATAGGGTCAAAATGAGTTGAAATCAACTGGGCGGCAGCAAGTTTGGTTTGGGTTTGTTCTCAATGGAAGTTTCAGCAAAGAATTTGTGGCCATCTTTTATTTAACCACAGTGTAAGACAGATATTTAGCAATGCACTAAATGCACTCACATTAAATATCACCAAAGAAAAATGTCTGAAACTATACAATTATAAAACAGAGGTAGATAATTAGGAAAAGACTCCCTAAGAAAATAACATGGAACATGAGAAAAACTCCAATTTAGAGTGCTTTATACAAACCAAGAAGATAGGAATTAAAAATCAGGTAGAATAATCAGTCAAAAGAAAGGCAAATAAAAATGATAATTATTAAAAAAAAATAAAGCCACTGCCATTGAGTCTATTAAGAGCCACAGTGAGCCTAAAGGGCAGATTACAGCTGCTCTGGTAGATGAGAGATGCCCCGAAGATGTTCTGTAACCACAATGCCACCAACACCTCTGCCCCTCCCCGCAAACTGACAAACTCATGGTCATTGCATCATTTCTGACAGCTAGCGACACTTTAGGACATGGCAGAACAACCCCGATGAGTTTCTGAGACTGTCAATTTTTACAGGAATAGAAAACCTCATCTGTCTCTTACAGAGGGGTTGGTGGTTTTGAACTACTGACCTTGCGGTTAGCAGTCCAACCTTTAACCCATTATACCACCAGAACTGCCTAAAATTCTATAATAGCTAATATGAAATATTTGCTTCCTCTGTACCAGTCATGGTTTCAGATGGACTCTCCATGTTTTTCATTTAGCCCGAAAAAAATTCTGGGTTGATATGAGTCAGAATCTACTCACCTGCAATGATTTTTGTGTGTTTTTTGTTTTTATGGATCCATTTTGTACAAACTGGAGACAAAAAGTTTTTAAGTTCACTTAGCTAGCAAGTGGCAGATGCAGGGTTAGAGTTTCACTAGAGTCAGTAGATGTGTGGATGTGGATAGCCTTGTACCAATGCCTATCACACTGAGAAGCTGCAAGCTGCTCAGAAATTCCAGCAGGGGTGAGTGGGAGGACTGGCACCCGAGGAGCAAGTCGTGCAGAAAGAAAGAGTGTAGGGACACCACAGACCAACTTCATCCCCTGTGCCCCAGGCTCTGGTAGAGGGCTGCAATTTTCTCTCACAGCAGAGTTTTAGAAGGAGATTGAAAAATAACAGCTGGACTCCCAGATTTAAGGAGCGAAAGAAAGACATTCCTTTTGATTTGGCTCCATTTTTCCCAATCAGAATTAAAAAAAAAAAAAAAACTCTGAAAACCTTTTTAACTACCTTTCTCTCTAGGCACAGAGGAAATGGATACTCTTCTTCAGAACAAGACAGGATTTGTGAAATAAATAATATTCCTTTTAAAACTGCACCTTAGAACATATGTAGGTTTCCATGAACCTGGCGACAGCACAGTGAACGCATCACCTGAGTGACGTGACACTGATGATTGATGGACGTAATACTTCATCCCATGGTGGTAATATACTATGGGGTGCTTTGGTGATGTATTACTTGGTAAAATAAGGTTAGCTGTCAAAAACTCATTCCAGGGAACTGAAAGTTTGGCTGGGGAAAAAAGTTAATTTGGGGCCTTCACAAATACATTTTTCATTTGGGTGGTGGGGAGCATGACACACTGGAATCAAAAGGCTTGAGGGCCTCATGAACCTCAGCAAAAATTGCATCTCTCTACACAGACAGCTCAGGGGAAAGGCAAGGGTCAACTCAATGACCCTGGGAGGTTTTTGGAGGAGCCAGTGGCATACAATTGTGGGATGCAGCATGGCTGATGCTGGGTAACTGCTCCCTGCTAAGTTCTTGAGCTTGGATAGGCTGTCAAAACTACTTAGGAATGAGTCCGAAGAGAATAACTTTTGCTAATCAAGCAGAACCTCTGGAATTAGGGTTTTGTACACGGGCTAAAAATGTTTCATTATTGTTTAGCTACCTATTTATAGATATTTTAACAACTGTTATTTTACTGAGGGTGTTAATATATTCTAAAATGATCTTTAATACTGAGATTTCAAAATCTGTTCTTAAATATGTGTGTATCATCAGATTTTTTAAAAATTGTCTTCAAATGTTATATTTGCTTTGAGATGTGCTGACTAATCTTGGAACTGGATTTACATTTATGACTAAATTAGTTTTTGGACTCACCTGTTTTTAATTTCTACCACAGTTTAATATTTCTCTGATATGATTATTAAATAATAAATTTCCAGAGAAGTTATGTACCTCATAAGGCAAAACAACAGGTAAACAAACAGAAAAACATAACAACACTGAAGGAGCTTATTGAGAAACAATTTCTTTTTGGTAAAAAATATAAAGCAAGTCTTTAGAGAGTTAGTATTTCGTTTTTAGTTAGAGTTGCAGTCTGTAATAACCACTTTCACTAACTAAGAAGATATGAGGGGATAAAGATCATCTACTGATTATGAAAATGAATTTCAGTTCATAATGCTAAGAAAGACAAAAAGACTCAGTAGAAATTATCTACTTGGAATAGTCAAGTAGAAGTTGGGAGTCCTAAACACATTTACAAGCATTTATCAGTTTGTTCTTCCTCATGACCGGGAGTTGAAGCACAGCCTTTGTCCAAGATTTAGTGAAGGTCCGGAGATTTTCCAGGCTAAGTAGCAATTCAAATTCACACAGGGAAGGTGACCTCCATGTGGGGCAATGAAGAAGAGGACATAGTGGTACACTTAAATCAGGAATTGAACATTACAAAACCATAACTGGCTTAAAGGCAATCAAGGGAGTCAAAGAGAGAGGCTATCTAAAAGTGAGGACTTAGGAGGGACAGTGGAGAACACGTAAATGGAATTACATGATGTTTAAGGCTGTGTGCCCTGCAGTTTATTACAGGATATTGGAAGACCAGTTTTTTTGGGGGGGGGGCTTGTAAACTGCTGTTACAATTGCTGTTTCAATTGTATCTGCTTTGGGGATCCATTTAAAAGATTTCTGGATAATGCTGTGCTTAAAGGGAAACTCCCTTGCATCTGTGTGACCACAGTGGAAAGACCTTTGGGTAATGCAGTGTGTTACCTGGGACCTGCCAGACTTCAGAGAAAAAACATCCAAGACTCACTGTAAAATGAAGCTAAATCTTTGATTTCTGACTGGTTTATGTACACACATCAAGTGCTTTTGACTTTAGACTTTGAGCCACTATCTTAAGTACAATGCAAATTTCTATGATGCTCACCTTCCTGAAACAACCACTGAAGACAAAACGGTTGAGTAAGCAATTGTTGTGAAGAAAGCTGATGGTGTCTGGCTATCAAAAGATATAGCGTCTGGGGTCTTAAAAGCTTGAAGGTAAACAAGTGGCCATCTAGCTCAGAAGCAACAAAACCCACGTGGAAGAAGCACACCAGCCTGTGCAATCACGAGGTGCTGAAGGGATCAGGTATCAGGCATCATCAGAACAAAAAATCTTATCATAGTGAATGAGGTGGAGGAGCGTGGAGTGGAGACTGAAAGCCCATTTGTAGGCCACTGGACATCCCCTTACAGAAGGGTCTCAGGGAGGAGACGAGCCAGTCAGGGTGCAGTGTAGCAACGATGAAACATACAACTTTCCTCTAGTTCCTAAATGCTTCCTCTCCCCCCACCCCTTTATCATGATCCCAATTCTACCTTACAAATCTGGCTAGACCAGAGGATGTACACTGGTATAAATAGGAACTGGAAACAGGGAATCCAGGGTGTATGACCCCTTAAGGCGCAGTGGTGTATGGGGCAATACTGGGAGGGTGGATGGAGGGTGGGTTGGAAAGGGGGAATCGATTACTAGGATCTACATGTGACCTCCTCCCTGGGTAATGGACAACAGAAAAGTGGGTGAAGAGAGACATTGGACAGGGTGAGATATGACGAAATAATAATTTATAAATTATCAAGGGTTCATGACGGAGGGGGTAGCGGGGCGAGAGTGGAAATAATGAGGATCTGATACTTGGGGCTTAGGTGGAGAGCAAATGTTTTGAGAATGATGAGGGCAATGAATGTACAGGTGTACTTTACACAATTGATGTATGGATGGATTGTGATAAGAGTTGTATGAGTCCCTAGTAAAACTATTAAAAGAAAAGTAAATGCAAATAGAGATCAAGCAATTAATGTTACAGAATTTCCAAATTTACTGAATGTTTCAAAATATTTTCAAGTCTTATTGAAAACAATTTGAATCAATTACTGTAACCATGCCTACCTTATCTTTTAAAATATATTAGGGAGAATGCATGGCCAAGATATGAAACTCATGATTCACAAATTTCATTTCTTCTTGCTGTTAGACACTGCAAGTTCTCTCGTCCTCACAATTGTTATATTCAAACCCCTTGTCGCAGCCACTCGCTGAGATCATCTCCCTTTTTGCTGACTATCTACTTCAGCAAGCATGATGACATTTTCCAGGGACTGGGCTCTTCTGCTAACATGCTCAGGACATTGCTTGAGATGAGATGATTAAAGAAATATACACACACACATTTATTTAGTATATATTACATCAGTATATGTGTCTATAGCTGTGTCTGTATGCTGACTTAATATACTCAACTCCCTGTCCTCAAGTCAATACTGTCTCATATCAACCCTCTGTTGGTTTGCAAGACTGTAACTGTTCACAGTAGTAGAAAACCCAGTCTTTGTCCCTCGGAGCTGCTCGTGGTTTTGAACTGCCAACCATGAAGATGTCAGCCTAAAGCATAACTACTATACGACCAGGGCCCCATTATGTGTGTATACATTGTACACACATACATATACCATATTTATATATACTTATATTTAAAGTAATAAGTTGATGTCTCACAAAATATTAAAGAAGCTAAGTGACAGATTGAGGTTTAAAGACCTGTTCCATATATTTGTTCCTATAGCCTTTTATATGTTTGAATGAATCTAGGTTAACTCCCTCTATACTATGTCTTCACTTCCCTCTGAGCACTATAGGATCCTGTACAGCTGCACCCATAGCTTGCCCTTGAATCCTGTCCTACTCCATCCCCATGGAAAGAGGTAACTTAGTTAGGAGATGACAAAGGGAGATGCCAATCTTTGCCCCAGAATTTCTGAGGTGGTGAGTCAAGACATTATAGTATACCCATCAAGATGACAAGATTGACCAATCTCCACATTAAAATTCTATGTTTTTATAAGCACAATTAACCCTGTGAATTATCAGTCAAACTAAACAAGATTATCTGTCAACATATTTCCCTACCCTCTGTTACTCAGATACATCAAGGAAAGAGGAAACAAGGTCCCATCCATTGTTTGGTGAGCATCACAAAGGCTATGCTCCTCCACTCACTGCTCTTCAGTCTATTTGATTCATAGGATGCAATAGGACTGAAGAGAACTTGCTCTTTGGGTTTCTAAGGCTATAAATATTTATCAGAGCAGAAATTCTCATGTTTTTCCTGTGGAATGATTGGTGGGTTCAAACTGATTATCTTGCATATAGTGATCCAACTCCTAAAGTACTGTGCCCCAGGGCATTGCTAGGAGAGCCTTGCTAAATCCCTATGCCCCCAGGGCATTGCTGGGAGAGCCATACTAAATCCCTATGCCCCTAGGGCATTGCTAGGAGAGCCTTACTAAATCCCTATGCCCCCAGGGCATTGCTGGGAGAGCCATACTAAATTCCTATGCCCTCAGGGCATTGCTAGGAGAGCCTTACTAAATCCCTATGCCCCCGGGGCATTGCTGGGAGAGCCTTATTCAATTGTCACAGTCCTTGAAATAACATTTGTTTCTAAAAGGTCAGTGGCACTGCTTTCATTTATGAGTCTTATCTTTCTTATTTGATCAGTCTAACTAAAGGTTATCAATTCTATTGAACTTTGCATGAAACCAACTTTTGTTTTCATTGATGTCTTTATAATTTTTCTATGACATATTTTATTAATTTGGCTTCAGTCTTTACTATCCAATTCTGTGTGTCTATCATAGGTTCCTTTGATCTTCTTTTTGAGTGGCTTATGGTGGATGATTATATTTTAATTTGAAGAATTTCTTCCTCAATAATATAAATATTTCAACTTTATATCTTGTTTTAAGCATTGCCCCAGCAGGACATCATAAGTTTTGTTAGGTTTTACCTTCATTTCATACTAGTATTACCTATACATAATCATATGTATTTTTTCATAATTTTATAACTTTCATATGCTTGATTAATAAGCCCTTAGGAAATTTCTATTAAATTACGTTAATGCTCTTTGATTTTCTAATGACATGTATTAATAGATTAGTCTAGTAGACATGGTGTACTGCTTTTGTGAATGAGCATTATTGAAAGTTTTGCCCAACTCCAATCCTCAGTGGTTGTGTAAATAGTGTCGCTTGCATTTTTAATCTGTCCAGGTCAATAATTCATGTACTTTGGTCTAAAAATCTATCCTATATATGTATACTCTCCTTTTCTAAACATATTTGAAATTTTGTATCACTGGTTAAATTAATGTCACTATGAATAGTATCATTTATCCCATGGGATGATTTATAATGTTCTTATTACAATTAGAGCTTATGACAGGGCCCTACTGGATACTTGCCTTCATGAAGAGATCACTGAAGATATAGGTGAAATAGACAATTATGGTGAAGTAACAGAAATAGTAGTGTCTGGGATCTTACTGGCTTGTCTTAAAACAAGCAGCCATCTAAGTGAGATGCCAGTTAAGTCCATAAGAAAGAAGCACAGCAGCCTGTGCGGTTCAGGGATTGTAAATAATAAAACTCAAGGCCAGAAAAGAGAACAGTATTAGAGCTTAAATTCTGAGCGCCCAAGTCGCAGAACGCCGTGCATAACAGTGAAAGTCCAGGATTAATTTGCAGGGTCGCTACTTGGGTTAAGCCTCCAGTGAATTCCCTCAGACCATTGATCAGGTATGTGAACAACCTTACCACCAAACAGAGTGCATTGGAAAGTGGACTAATGCAAATGTAGTTAGCTTAAAATCTAACACCTTATCATTTATTCTCCTCTCGGCTAATTTTTTTAAAGAGAAAACTCTAAGAGCTCAATTTATTAGGGGCTCATACAACTCTTATCACAGTCCATACATATACATACATCAATTGTATAAAGCACATCCATACATTCCCTGCCCCAATCATTCTCAAAGCATTTGCTCTCCACTTAAGCCCTTTGCATCAGGTCCTCTTTTTTTTCCCCCTCCCTACCCGCTCCCCCCTCCCTCATGTACCCTTGGTAATTTATACATCGTTATTTTGTCATATCTTGCCCTATCCGGAGTCTCCTTTCCCCCACTTCTCTGCCATCCCTTTCCCAGGGAGGAGGTCACATGTGGATCCTTGTAATCAGTTCTCCCTTTCCAACCCACTCACCCTCCATTCTCCCAGCATCGCCCCTCACACCCTTGGTCCTGAAGGTATCATCCACCCTGGATTCCATGTGCCTCTAGCCCTCATATGTACCAGTGTACAACCTCTGCCCTCTGCAAGGTAGAATTCGGATCATGGTAGTTGGGGGGAGGAAGCATCCAGGATTTGGGGGAAAGCTGTGTTCCTTCATCGGTACTACCTCACACCCTAATTAACCCATCTCCTCTCCTAAACCCCTCTATGAGGGGATCTCCATTGGCCGACACTTGGGCCTTGGGTCTCCACTATGCACTTCCCCCTTCATTTAATATGGTGTATATATACATATATACATATACACATATATACACACATATATACATATACACACATATATCTTTTTTTTTGCATGATGCCTTATACCTGGTCCCTTTGGCACCTCATGATCGCACTGGCCGGTGTGCTTCTTCCATGTGGGCTTTTTTGCTTCTGAACTAGATGGCCGTTTGTTCACCTTCAAGCCTTTAAGACCCCAGACACTATCTCTTTTGATAGCCGGACACCATCAGCTTTCTTCACCACATTTGCTTATGCACCCATTTGTCTTCAGCGATCCTATCATGGAGGTGTGCAGTCAATGATATGATTTTTTGGTCTTTGATGCCTGGTAACTCGATCACACAGGCTGGTGTGTTCTTCCATATGGACTTTGTTGCTTCTGAACTAGATGGCCGCTTGTTTATCTTCAAGCTTTTTAGACCCTAGTCACTATCTCTTTTGATAACCGGGCACCATCAGCTTTCTTCACCACATTTACTTGTTCACCCACTTTGGCTCCAGCAGTTGTGTCGGGAGAGTGAGCATCATAGAGTTCCACTTTAATAAAAGAAAGTATTCATGCATTGAGGGAGTGTTTGAGTAGAGGCCCAAGGTCCTTCCGCCACCTTAATACTTAACCTATAAATATAGACACATAGATCTATTTCCCCATCCTCCTATATATATTTGCATGTACATGTCTTTGTCTAGACCTCCATGAATTCCCTTTGACTCCTAGCTCTTTCCTCCATCTCGCTTGACTTTCCTCCTGCCCTACTCCCATGCTTCATCGCCACCTGGGCTAGAGTATACCTCTTCTCTAAGCAACCTTACCCTTGATCATTCCCCACCAGGCCTGCCACTCCCCCCTCTCTACCATTTGGGGTCCCATGTTTTTCCCTTGTCCCTGTGTTTGTTAACACCACTTCCTTACCCCCCTACCCCCCTACCCCAAGTCCTCCGGAACTGTCGGTCGCATTGTTTTTCCTCCAGATAGTTCATCCAGCCTGTCCTATTCAGACAGACCTGTGGAGACACTAACATGCAGGAAAACAAGACAGAGGAAAACAAAGCAACAGTATACAACCAGACAACAAAACAACAAAAACAAACCACTGACAAAGAACAAAACAAAACACTTCACAAAAGAAAGGCTTGTAGTTAGTTCAGGGATCGTTTGCTGGCCCTTTGGAGCGTTTTCCAGTCCAGTCTGTTGGGGCACCACGCCCTGGCCCCAAAGTCCACTTTCAGCATTCCCTGGGGACCCTCCCACTCTATTCCCTTGCTGTTCTGCTGCACTCCCCCAGTGCTTTGCCTCGGTGTGGTGGGATCAGATCAGGTGCAATTCCCACACTGAGTCTCCGGTGCTATCCCCTGTATCGCCCTTAGTCACTGATTGGCATCATTTCTCATAGTGGGGCCACCTCTTGGCTAATTTTAAGGTTGTTTTAGTTTTTATTATTTTCTGTTACCCTTTCAGATAACAGGTTTTTCAATATTTTATTTCGTTATTATTATTTGCTTTTTATGTTTTTCTTTAAATGAAATTCAGGATAGGTAAAACTCTAGAGGCAGTAATTGGATTAGTAGTTTCTTGTGGAGGTTAAAGAGCTAATAACAACGAGTACAAGAAAGAAGAACATGTTCTAAAGTGACTGTGGGGATTATTACACAACTCTTTGAGATATGTTTAACTATTGAATTGTATGATGTGTGAATTGTATGTTAATACAACTTTCGTGAAAGAAATAAGTAAACAAATGATTTATACAACTAAAAAAGAAAAAGCCAATGAACTGAGTTTGATTCATGTGTTGCAGGACAAACCACCCAGGAGTCCTAGTGGTGCCGCGGTTATGCGCTATGCTTATGCGCTATGCGGCACTCTGCGTGATGGGCAGTTGGAAACTCCTAGCGCTCTCTGGGCGACAAACTGGGCTTTCTATTCTCCTAGTTCTATTCCTGTAAAAGTTACAGTCGATGGCAGAGAGGGTTTTAAGACGAGGGCCTTTTAAAAGCAGATTGGCAAACATCGTTCCAGGCCCCTTTAGGTGGGTGTAAAGGACAATCTATGACTCAGTGGTTGTGTACAGTACTTAGCCATTGGCACTGCGCCGTGCCTCTATGGGTCGATAAAATCTAGTTACTCCGTGCTGCTCTGTCTCTTCTAAACCATAGCAACTCTGTAAAAGCAAACCCAATGCTGCCAAGTCGATTCTAACTTGTAGTAACCTTACAAAACAGCATAGAACTATTCTATAGGGTTTCAAGGTTGTAAATCTACAGAAGTGGACTGACAAATCTTTCTCCGTGGGATGGTTGATGCATTGGAATCGCCAAACTTTGGGCTATCAGCTGAGCAATTTAAACACTGCACTACCAAGGAAAACTTAGTATCCCTATCAACCTTTGACAATTTTAGTTATACTACTTCTAGCAAATTTGAAAATAATTGGCGGGGTCAATGCTAAGCAGTGCTAAGAACAATGCAGTTCGAGAATGTGCAGTCCATGAATGGTTCTCTAAACAGCCTACCCATTACCAAGCATTTCAAGTTTCTTTTAAAATTATGTCAGTGGAATATTAAACCATATAATTTCTGTAAGAAAATAACACACAAATAATTAGTGACCACTTGCTGATTTATTCTTTGTTTTTATTTTGAATTTTTATTCCTTAAGCACGTAAACTGCAGTACTATTGAGAATTACTTTTTAAATGGTAGAATAAATCATATTAAGTTTGTAGAAAAAAAGAGATTTATGTAACAAACAATTCACCACTCACCTCTATCAGGCCTAAACTTTTAATTCCTTATAAAGAATTTTAAAGAAATTCTGTTTAGGAAAGTTGCAAATCTATGTGTGATTCCTTATTCCTCCTCTCCTCTCTCACAAATGACGCACTGTATGGAATTCTTTGTTTATCGTTCACACGTATGTTTACTACAAATCCAAGAACAACACATAACATTGCTTTTATCCTTTGAGACTATTAATGAATGAAATTACCTTATATGTATCTTCTTATATCTTACATCTTTTTTAACATTGTATCTTTATTTTTGTCTAATTGGTTGCTACATCTTGAAAACAGGAAAATCATCCTCCCATCGCCTTCCTTGCCTAGATATAGCTACTTATTTCCATGTGCAATCCTGTTCAACAAGAAATCTGAAGTGAATTTATTCTACTCTAGGAGGAATGTAAATAAGAAGACCCAGTTCAGACTTAAACTTTAGATTTCTGTTTTTCTGATGCTATTTTTCAATGTAGATAATTGAGATATCAATTGCTTTGAAAAAAGTATCCCTGGAAGCGTAGCGTTATTTGGCTGAGATCTTCAAACTAAGAAATTTGAAGCCACCAGCTACTTCCTCCGGAAATGACAGCATTCTACTCACTTAAAGCTTTCAGTCTCAGAAACTCACTGGGGGCAGTTCTACCCTGACCTATAGGCTCGCTATAAGCCGACATGAACTGGATGGCCACGAATGGCTTGTTGGTTGGTTTATTGCTGAGACAAATTAATATGTGAAAAGATTAAATTAAATCAGATTAATTTAAAAAATACAGATGATGTGTACTCACTGTTAGAACATTTTAAGGGAAATATGCCTTTATTGCACTCTTTACCTTTGACTACAGGCTGGCTAGCTGCAGATTTTTTCCCCCCACTTAAAACGATGATGGCATTTGTCTCCTACACATTCCTAGAAAACTTATCTTATTTGCCCAAATTGGTCCAGGACTGTTACTATTGAACCAATAATTGGCAAATGGGTTATAAGTGTCAAAACTGGTTTAATCACATTAACTTGATCTTGAATCTGGGGTCAATTTCAGATTAAGTAATTGTTGCAAAATGGGAGATGATTGAAATGGACAGAAGGGAGTCAAACAATGTTTTCCATTTCTAGTTAATAATGTTTTTTAAGTTTGTGTCTCTTTCTTTCCAAATAAACCCGTTACTCTCCTACACCTGTGATGACATTAGCTGAGAGAAAATTTAAAGTTACTTCATCTGTAACCACAGTTGACTCTATCAGAAATAGGCACTTTCATGTTAATGAGTCAGGATTAAGGTGCCATGCACCACTTCACACTGCTACAACTTAAGAGGTTTCCCTGGGGTGTAGCCAACTCACCTGTTTTTATTTCTTCTGAGAAATAAAAAGAGAGGAAAACAGGGAGAGAAACCCCAGTAACACCAGGAAAGAAGAGCTACAGATGAAACCACATTCCTGGGGGCCTGCATTTCCTGTGTGCAGAATAACCTTACCCAAGGGGAGGATCGAAGCCAAGACACATGGAGATATTCAAGGAGGGTTGGGCCCACATATGCTGAAAGCAGACAAGTACTTTGCCCAAGAACTGACACAGGAAGAAAGCCTTCTGCTCGAACTGGTATCCTGGATTTTAACTGTTTTAACTAAGTTGTGAGAATATGTTTGTTAGAGCTATCCCCTTGGGGCCTGTCTATTATGGCAGCATGAGAGTAAACAGTGGCTTCTCAGGGGAACTCCTGGACCACTTATATTCATGGCCAAAGGTCAGCTCAGAAGGTCATATTGACAAATACTTTTTCTGAATTCCAAATGGATAGTCTTGGTAGATTTTCTCAATGGACAATCATCAGGAATTATTATGAAGAAATCTTAAGAAAATTGAAAACTGCACTGGTGAGCAAAAGGTCACAGAAATGCCCATGACTCCTCCCCACCCCCAAACCCACCCAGAGAATGCACTGCTCCCTGGAGAGGAGCAGTCTGTTGG
This sequence comes from Tenrec ecaudatus, assembly GCF_050624435.1. Classification (NCBI taxonomy): domain Eukaryota; kingdom Metazoa; phylum Chordata; class Mammalia; order Afrosoricida; family Tenrecidae; genus Tenrec; species Tenrec ecaudatus. Next base: position 123,641,332 of record NC_134534.1, on the reverse strand, counting down.
GACATCTGACCGCATTCACGTGGTTGTGGTTGCTGTTGTTAGGTGACAACAACTTGGTTCTGAATCACAGAGACCTTATGCACAACAGATGAAACACTGCCCATTCCTGCAACATCCTCAAAATTGCCCTGTAAACCTTACTTTCAAAGTTGCCCTTGACATTTTTTTTCTATTCAACTCTTGTCCTTCATCATTTCTTCCATTTGCTTTAGCTATTCTATATTCAAGTCCAAGTTTCAGAGTCTCTTTTGACATGCATTTTGTTTTCTTTATTTCTTGTCTTCTTAAGACCTGGGCTTTTCCATTGTGTGCTCTTCTCAATGTCATCTATAGATCACGAGGGCTTCTGTCTTCAATAAGTACGAGCTGTTTTGTGAGACAGTCCTAACAATTCAAGTGGGATATACTCACGGTTTTATTTTAGTTTTCATTGGCTTGTTTTAGTTTTCTTCAACTTCAACCTGAACTTACCTACGAGCAATTTATTCTGTCTTCCACAGTTAGCCCCAGGCCTGGTTTGGGCTGCTGATTTCGAGCTTCTCCCTTGTCTCTGCCCATAATTGTAGTCAATTTGATTCTGCTGGTGAGGTTGATGTGTACAGTTGCCCTTTAAAAAAAATCATTTTATTGGGAGCTCGTACAACTCATCACAATCCATACATGTATCCATTGTGTCAAGCACTTTTGTATATTTGTTTCCCTCATCATTCTCAGAACATTAGCTTTCTACTTGAGTCCTTGGTATCAGCTCCTCATTTTTCCCTTCCCTCCCTGCTCCCCTCCCCCATGAACCCTTGATAATTTATAAATTATTATTATTTTGTCATATCTTACACCATCAGACATTGCCCTTCACCCACTTCTCCACTGTCCATCCCAAAGGGAGGAGGTTATATTTAGATCCTTGCAATCTGTTCCCCCTTTCTCTCTCACCTTCCCTCTACTCTCCTGATATCACCACTCTAACCACTGGTCCTGAAGAGGCCATCGGTCCTGAATTCCCTGTGTTTCCAGTTCCTATCTGTACCAGTGTACATCTTCTGGTCAAGCCAGATTTTTAAGGTGGGATTGGGATCATGATAGTAGGGGTGAGGAAGCATTTAAGAACTAGAGGAAAATTGTGTTTCACCATTGTTACACTGAACCGTGAGTGGCTCTTCTCCTCCCCACAGCCCTTCTGAGCATGGGATGTCTAATTTTCCACAGATGGTCCCTGGGTCCCTACTCCACACTCCCCCTCATTCACAATGCTATGTTTTCTTTGGTCTTTGATGCCTGATACCTGATCCCTTCGACGCCTTGTGTTCTCACAGGCTGGTGTGCTTCTACCATGTGGGCTTTTTTGTTTCTAAGTTATATGGCCTCCTGATTATCCTCAAGCCTTTAAGACCCAAGATTCTATATCTTTTGATAGCCAGGAACCATCAGCTTTCTTTACCACATTTGCTTATGCACACACTTTGTCTTCAGAAATCGAGTTGGGACAGGCTGGTGTGCTTCTTTCATGTGGGTTTTGTTGTTTCTCAGATAGACGGCCACTTGTTTATTTTCAGGTCTTTAAGACTCCAGATGCAGAGGGAAGAGACCTAGAATTAGCAGAGAAGAAGGACAAAGTTGGAGGGCTTGCTTTACCTGACTTTAGCACCTACTATACAGCCACAGTGCTCAAAACAGCATGGTATTGATATAACGATAGCTTTTCAGATCAATGGAAAAGGATTGAAAACCCAGAAATAAAATCATCAGCATACAGACAACTGATCCTTGATAAGGGCCCAAAAAATATCAAATGGGAAGTGGATGCCCTATTTAATTCGTGGTGCTTGGAAAAATGAATACGTAGCTGCAGAAAAATGAAGCAAGACCATTACCTCACTCCATACACAAGAATAAAATCAAGGTGGATCACAGACCTTGAGGTAAAACTCCAGACTGTTAGGGCCATTGATGAGGTAATTGGGACAAATCTGAGAATCTTGGCACAGGGACTACATAGGCTATCAGAAATTGTGAAGGACACAAACACAGAGGAGGCACAAATTGACCAGTGTGATATACTAAAGATAAAACACATGTGTACATTGCAAGAATTCTTCAAGAGAGTAATAAGAGAGACCACAGAATGGGAAAACATCTTTAGCAATGACACATCAGACAAAGGCCATATTACTAAAATCTACAATACTCTGCTAACTTACGACAAGAAAAAAAAACACAATTGTCCATTCAGGAGGAGAACAAAGGACCTGAGCAGGAGTTTCACAGGGGCAGAAATCCAAATGGCCAATAAATCTTTGAGAAAATGTTACAGATCTATATCTATAAGAAAAATGCAAATTAAAACAACTATGAGATCACACCTAACACCCTCAAATATAGCCCAATTCAAGAAATCAGAAAGTAACAAGTGTTGGAGAGGATGCAGAGAGATAGGAACTCTAGTTCACTGCTGGTGGAACTGTAGGTATGAACAGCCATTATGGAAATTGATTTGGTGATATCTAAAACAGTTGGAAATTCAGTTACCATATGAGCCAGCAATCCCCCTACTGGGCATATACCCAGAAGAGACAAGACACAAACCATGGCCAGACATGTGAGCCCCAATGTTCATTGCACCACAGTTCACAATTGTAAGGAGTTGGAAACAGCCCAGATTTCCATAAGCAGATGAATGGATTAAATAACTGTGGTACATACATACAATGGAGTAGCATGCATCCCTAAAAAGCAGTGATGAACGCGGGAAGCACATCGCCGCATGGGAAGCACTGGAGGAAATTATGCTAAGTGAAGTAAGCCAAGCACAAAAGGATAAGTACTACAGGAGTCCACTGAGGTAAGCTCAAAAACTTCAAAAGGGGCATGGGGAAAAAGCTACTGTATTCATACATCCCTGGGGTGAGGTCCAGGTAATATGGCAGGGGCCAGACTAAACATAGGGATACATAATGGATACATATAGTAGCCCACTCAAAATGAGGGGGGAACAAAAGAGACATGGGTAGCCAGGGGAACAGGGCACTAATCCGCACAAGGGTGGGTGTTGATTGTGCCTCCACAGGGCAAGAGGTATCAGACTTCAACCTGGTGCTCCAAGACAAGAATGCAACACTGACATGAAGCAGGGAACCGATAGAGAGGCCTGAGGGGCAGCCCCATTATCAACTAAGTGGACATCACAACGCTTACCCCCAGAGGGATTCACTTCAGAGGACAGCACTAAAGCTACAGCTCAAGGAGTGGGACTTGTCTGATCAGAGCATAGGGGAACCAACAAGGTGGGAAGGGGGAAAAAAAGTGAAGCACATCCTGGCTCACCAACCCCTGAGGACAATGTTTCTGCTCAGAGCAGCAATGCACAGAGATGACCACAGGGCCAGTCTCACCACAGGACACAGCATTCCTGACCTATAGCACCATGGGGGAACAACACTAGAGACACATGCCCACCCTGAGCCTACTACCCTGAAGTCAGCCACTTGGGGCCTGCAGCAGAGCAGCGGAGCGGGGGTGGGTGGGAAGGAAAGCAATGATGTTCCATGGGAATACCAGGAATAGATTTGGGGCCAGGGCATGGCACCCCTCAGACTCGACTGGAAAACACTCAAAAAGGACAACAAATAGATCTTGAACTATTTATAGGATTTTTGTTGCTGTTGTTGTTGTAACTATTGTTTTATTTTCTATTGTTGCTATGTTGTACTTGGTGTTGTGATGGTGCATTTTGTTGTCGCTGCATGTCTACCTGGAAGGGATAGGTGGGATAAACAAGCCGGAAGAGAGAACAATGGGATGACAGTTCCGGGGAGACATGGAAGAGAGGAAGGGGTCGGGGGAGGAAGTGGGTGTTAACAAACCCAGGGACAAGGGAACAATAAGTGATCCAAAATCAGGGGCAAGTAGGGTGTAGGAGGTCTCGCAGGGCTGGATCAAGGACAATGTAACTGAGAGGAATTCCTGAAAGAAAAATGATGGCTGAACATGACAGTGGGACAAGAGGAATGTACAAAGAAATAGAGGAAAGATCTAGGAGGCAGAGGGTATTTATAGAGATCTAAATACAGGCATATAAAATGTAACTATAATTATATATGACGAGGGGGAAATAGATCTATGTACATATATTTTTATGTTTAGCATTAAGGAAACAGATGGACATTGGACTCCTACGCAAGTAGTCCCTCAACACAAGAACACTTTGTTCTAACAATTAGGCAGTCTGAGATGCCCACCTTCCTGGCACGATCGCTGTAAGACAATGGGTGCACAAGCAAATGTGGTGAAGAAAGCTGATGGTGCCTGGCTATCAAAAGGTATAGTTGCCTTTTATGTTGTTGAAAAAAATATATTTTCAATTAAGATATAATTGGCCTTGAAAGATTCTAGCATGGATTCTCCAGTTTCTAGTCTATCACAAAAGGCCTATTTTCCAACTACTGTCCCTTCCTCCTTGTTTACAACTTCTACATTCCAATTATCAATACTTATCAGTGACTTTGGTAGCATATTTGATCAAATTCCAATTGAAGAACTTGACAGAATTATTTAATTTCCTCATCACTAGCTTTAGGGGTTGGCTCACAGATTTGGATAATAATATTAAAAGAGACAGCTTTGTACTGCAACATAGATCTTGACATGTTCTTTTTGTGGATAAATTTGATGTCATTCCTAGCACTGTAAAGCATGACTGTCTGATTCTAAATGACCACATGCAGTCCATTTCAGCTCACTAATGCCTAGGGTATCTTTAAGCATTCTATTTAATCTTGACAACTTCTAATTAGATTCATATTTCATACATTCTATGTGATTTTCTTCTCATTTTCAGCCTGCCCCATCAGCAAATGAAGACCTGACAGTTTAACCCTCCGCAGCACTACCGCTGCCTCTGTTTTGAGGATGTTGCTCCTCCCAGCAACATTTTGTCTAGGTTTCCACCAAGTGGCTCATCCTCCAGCACTACGTTTGACAATCTTTTCTTACTATTCATCAGGCATTCAGTAGCAAATCCTTTAAAGTAAACACCCTATTCCATCTTTCAGCTCTGTATCTGGAAATCCCCTGCTGCTATTCATGGGATTTTCGGTGGCAAATCCCTCAGAATGGGGCATGCTGTTCCATCTTCACAGCCAAATCTTTAGCCCGGGAGCTCTCAGTTCACCTTAGTTCACTCTGTTGACATGTGAACTGCTCACAACATCGCTTCCAGCATCGAAGAAACATCCAATTCCTCTGGTATAACGATCTTGCAGACAAATGGCGGTCACGTTCCCTGCTACTCTGATATTGCTTCTTTAAACTTACTTTTGGTTACAAAAATCAAAGCATATTTATATACAAGGTGACTCCAATCACTTGAAGACAACAAAATGGCCACTTTTGTAAAAACCTGTCATCTTTTATTGGGCACATTCTCCAGGGCTCTTGCGGGGTGGAGGGGAGGGGGTGGCGGCAAGGTAAGTGGCCAGGCCAGGAAAGCAGGCTGCACTCGCTGCGGTATTCTCAGTGGTACTTCCGTAAGCGCTCGTGTTTGAGCTGAAAACCACATAGGCCGCCAACACCATGGACGCCGGCGACGCTCCCCTTCCTCACGTTGACGTCCTTGATATAATACCCATCGTAACCTCCCCGAAAGGCGCCGACAATGCCCGTCGGGTGAAGTCCCGCATCAGCACCCAGCTGGGCAGCTCCAAGGTCCTGGCATCCAGGTGGTGCTTCTCCTTCAGGGGCACAGGAGACGCCATCTTTGAGTCCTGGGTCAAAATGGCCCCTTTTGATGTGGTGTAAATTGAAAAGTGCAGCATTTCAACTTAAAGGGAATTTTCAATTGAAAAGAGAAGAATTAAGCAGATAGAAACACTGCCTTGAGATGTGTGTAGAATGGATGGGGAATGTCTTAAGAATCATAGGCTACAGGTTGAAATTTTTGTTCAACAAAGTTTTCTATCAGTTTAGTAAAGTTTCTATAAGGTTAATAAAGGTTTCTATTGAATTCAGAAGAGGACATAAAACAAGAGAGCATTGCGGATGTCAGACGGATCTTGGCTGAAAACAGAGAATACCAGAAAAGCTTATTTGCGTTTTATTGTCCATGCCAAGGTATTCGACTATGTGGATCATAACAAAGTGTGGACAAACTTGAGAAGAATTGGAATTTCAGGACATTTCATGTGCTCATGTGGAACTTCATAGATAAAGAGGCAGTTGGGCCGACAGAGCAAAGGGATATTGCATGGATTAAAATCAGGAAAAGTATGCATCAGGGTTTTAGCTTCTCACCATTCTTCTAGAATCTATGTGATGAGCAAATAATCATGAAAGCTGGTTTGTAGGGAGAAGAGTGTCATCGGGGGAAGCGTATAAATATTCTGAGACATACAGATGACACACCTTGCTTGCTGAAAGTGAGGAGACATTCAAGTATTTGCTGATGAAGATGAAGGATTTCAGCCTTCAGTGTGGATTACAACTCAGTGTAAGGAACAAAATCTTCATAACTGGACAATGAATAACATCACCATAAATGGAGAAAAGGTTGAGGTTGTCAAAATTTTGTCTTGATTGGATCCACAATCAGTGCTCATGAAACCAACGTTCAAGAGATCAAAGGACATGTTGAATTGGGTTAATTTGCTGCACAAAACCTCTTTAAAGTATTGAAAAGCAAAATGGTACTATGCAGACTAAAGTGTGCCTGACCCAAGCCACGGTGTTTTCCACAGTCTCATTTGCATAAGAAAGTTTGACATTGAATAAGGAAGACAGAAGAAGAATTGATATATTCGAATTGTGGTACTGGAGAATGATGAATGTACTATGGACTGCTAAAATGAAAAGTGAATGTCTTGGAAGAAGTATGGCCAAACTGCTCCTTAGAGGCAAGGATGCTAAAGTTTCATTTTACATACTTCTGACATGTCAGGAGAGACTAGCCCTTAGAGAAGAACATCATGCATGGTAAAATGGAACACCACCAAAAATCAGTGCCGTAGAGTCAATGCTGACTCTTAGAGATCCTATAGGAAAGAGTAGAATTGCCTTGGTGAGTTTCTGAGAGTGCTAACTCTATACAGGAGTGGAAAGCCTTGTCTTTATCCTATGCAGTGGCTGGTGGTTTGGGCAGCATCATAGAGGAAGGCCCTCAACAGATGGATTGACGAGGTGGCTGCAGCAATGGGCTCAGGCATAGTAACAATTGTGAAGGTGGTACAGGCCTGGGCAATGCTTCCTTCTGGTATGCATCAGGTCGCTGTGGGTCAGGACTGACTTGATGGCATCTAACACCGAAAACATTAGTTTAGCAATGCTTTCAGACTTACCTTTGATTTTTCATATAATAGCTGAGTTCTCATATATATATGAGAGAGAGGGGATGAACACACACATATAAACATAATATACACAGGAGGAAAATTCAAACATTTCTTGGAAAATTTCATTGTTATTTAATGCCATTTTCCATGAACATTTTGAAGCCCCTTCATATGTATAATATGTGTGGGAAACAACTGTGGAGTTCGAATTCAAGTGACAGCATTGATGGCTGTATTCTTTGGATAGCAGAAGACACATTAAATACATGAAGTTCACATTGTCAAAACCCACGGGGTTAATTTGAGCAGTTAACTTGGACACTTAGAAAAATGCTCCTGCTCAGAAACAAAGAAGATTTCATCTTAAGCCATTTATAAGGAGAGTTTTTGAGAAGAAAGGCATAAATACAGAGTAGCCATTTATCTAACGTTAACATCACTGGGCCATGTCTTTGTTTCTTTCTGAGATTGAGAGCCATTCTCTGTGACATAGAGGAAATATCCCAACTTATCAGAAAACTCCAAATGTTTAGATGTGTTTTCTGAGAAAACAAGGGAAAAGACTAATTTGCTTTTTTGGAGAAGTTAAATTCTTTACATAAAACCTAAGAGAAAAACTTACTACCATCAATTCATGCTCCTAGGTACTTTATAGGACAGAATGGAAGTAACTGCCCCTTTGGGTTTCTGAGACTATAAATATTTACAGGAGCAAACAACTTCATCTTTCATCCTGAGAGCAGCTGTTGGGTTCAAACAATTGACCTTGTGCTCAGCAGCCTGCTAGCAACCCACTGTGCGAGCAGCATTCCTTTCTTAGCACAAAGGAACCTTGAAATGGACTCCTGGTTAAGAAATATCTTGTCACAAAAGGCAACTGGCTTTTTGGGGTTATTTTTGTGATGACAATGTCTTTACTTTTTAATCTCTGTTGTTGTAGTTAACTGATATCCAGTCAGTTTCAACTCAAAGCGACCCTATATACAACAGAACAAAAGAACACCCAGTCTGGCCGCATCCTTGCAATAGCTGCTCTGTGTGGGCCTATTGTTGCAGCACGGTGTCAACCTATCGCATCTAAGATTGTCTTCTTTTGGCTGACCCTCTACATTACCAAGTATGATATCCTTCTCCAAGGACTGGTCTCTCCTGACAACATGTCCTAAGTATGTGAGATGAATCATCATCCTGAGTCACCAGGAGCATTCTGGCTGTACTTCTTACACCACAGATTTGTTTGTTCTTCTGGCAATCTACTAAATATTCAATATTTTTTAAAATCAACTATAATTCTTTATTGTGTGTGTATTTTATCTCCATCAGTGAATTCTTTGAAATGCCCTTTGTTGTAATGTAGGAATTTATCAACTTTGGGCCTCAGTTTCCTTTTTTGGTGAGCAATAAGTATGTTTATGTTCATGCTCCCACTTGGCAGAACAGAATATATTAAAGTGGTTTCTTTTCCCCTATGATTTTTGGTATCAACCTTACACTTGTACTCATATAATATAAATTGTAACATGAAAATTACAATAATTATCTTCCTTAAAATCTTTCAAAACCATGGTACTTAAGGTGTGGCACAGAGTTCAGAAGCATTTTCGCTATCTGGGTGTTCTAAGGTGCATGGATATATGAAAAGCAAAGTAGTTGCATGTCCTGTTTCTTCCAATGTTGAATATTAGAATGAAATGCATAGAATAAACCTAATTCTGGATTAAAAACTAATATTGTGTTTTTCATTTTATCTGAGTTATTTATTCCTTGCCAAAGATATTGATACCTAAAAATTTGTCTTAAATATAGAAACAGTGAGATCAACTTTAAACCTAATCACTGATGAAAGAAATCTTTTGGAACACAATCAATATTTTTTAATAAGAGATTATTCACAGCTGTAATCTTATATTATTGAGATTTATATACAGGAAAATTATGGCTAAAATAAATTATAGAGATATGCAAAGCTAGCAGATGTATTGATTATTTTTTTCTCTTTATTTCTTTTCATTTTCTCTGTCTATCTATCTATAGAAGATAGGCAGGATAAACAATCCCTAGGAGTAAACAACAGAATCGGCAGTTCTGGGGTACATGGGTGAGGAGAGGGTGGGGAGGAGTCTGGGGAGACAAATTCAGGAACACGGGAATAATAAGGTATCTGGAATCAATGGCAAGGAGGGTATAGAATTCCTGGTGGGGTTTGATCAAGTGCAATTTATTGATTCTTATTTTAATTTATGTTATATATAATAGTGGCATTATTCATAGCACATCAGTGAATTTAGAAGATTCGAAAATTTATTCCAATGACAATATCATGTTATCTTTTGATACTAATCAGTTTTAAGAATAGAAAGTTATCCAACTGCAACAATGTTTGTACATGAATATCTAGGAGTCTGCTGCTATTATTTCCAATTGAGAAATCATAGTAAGTACATTTTATTTTAGAATTAAAGCTACATGTTGTGTCCTGGGGCTGTTTATAGCTTTGAGGGAGGATTGATAATCATCAATCATTTAATTATGATGAATGAAAACATCTCATTACACTATTATAAAATTGGACAGATTTATAGGGAGTTTTGACTTAATATAAATCTCAGCATCACACAAATTAAATTTTGAGTACAGAGTTTCCAGTTTACCCTAATACCATCCCCAATGACCTCGTTCTACTCAGCCCTCTGAGACTTGATGAAGCCATGAGTCATTTGGTAATTGAATCCGAGGGCTGTTCTATCACCTTTTCCTTGTAAAGAAAGACAAGTAGAGAACTCAACCACCTTGATTCCCAATGTGAAAATGAAGAGCACAATTCTTCATACTGTGGTTTATTTTAAAAAAATACTAAAGAAACTGTTACAGTTATGTGGTAGCGCTCTTGTATCCATAGCTTTTGTAGCTCCCAGCATAATTGAATGGAATCATGCAAATAAGGCTTATGGGGCTCTAACTTGAAGATTGTTAGCTTTGCCATTCTGTTGGGTATAAAGTAAGCAATCTCAGAAACAAGAACGGGGATGTCTAACAACCATTAAGAAGCAAGCATCACAAGCAAAATGCACCTTTTGGAACTTGAGATTCCTGTGTGGAGAGGAGAGAGCCATAGTCGTGGCAATGGCACTAAAAACATGAACTAGAACTGGGGGTCTCCAGGCCCACCGACCACTAAAGCCGAGTGTGTCTGTGCAGGATACTATCTTGCAAAGTGGGATGCCGTTTCTTCTGAACATTTATCAATGCTATATGAGTTTTGTAATAGTAGCCTAAGGAGGGCAGAGGCCCAGCAATGGGTCCTGTGAGTGGGAACTTGAGGACCAAAGAGAGGTGTGCCTGCTGACATGGTTGAGGAAAAGTGCTGTTGTCAACATACTGGACAAAACGGAATCCTTAGCATTTCTGGCCCTGAGTTGAAGTCTGTTGTTTTGAGATGCCAATGCATTGGCTCCAACTCAGAGCTCCATGTACAGCAAAATACCGCCTAGTCCTGCACCAGCCTCACAACTGCTTTATGCTTAAGCCCACTGTTGCAGCCACTGTGGCAATCCATCTCATCTGGGGATTTTCTCGTTTTTTTTTTCTTACCCTCTGCTTTACTACCATGATTCCCCCCCCCCCCCGCCCACCCAGTGAATGTCTCTCCTGACAACATGTCCAAAGGAACTTGCCATCGTTTGTTTATTCTTCTAGGTGCAATACATACTACTTTTAATATCTCCTGCCAATACTTTAATTCAAATGATCTAGCCTGTTAGCTTCTCTAACCTAACCCCATAATTTTAGATTTTATTGTCTGTAAGGTCTATGTGGCCATTGTAATCAACTATTAAATCCAACAAAGAAGTAGAGTGGTGTCTGAATATGGTAAAGAAAGTTGGAGGCACAGGGAAAAAGGGACCAGACTTCAACCCAGTGCTCCAAGGTGTGAATGCAACATGCCAGCATGAAGCAGGGAACCAGTGGAGAGGTCTAAAGGGCTGGCTGCAATCCCAACTACTTGGACACCTGCCCCTCCCCCAGAAGAATTTATTTCAGAGGACAGCACTGAATCTGCAGTTCTGGGAGAGGGACATGTCTGATCAGAGTACACGGGAGCAAATGAAGGGGAAGGAGGAGAGAGTGGAACACATCCTGGCCCACTAAGCCATGAGGAGGATATTCCCACTCATAGTAGCCAATCCACAGAGAAGACCATATGTCCGGCCCCACAATGAAACACGACATCACACACTGACCCCTAGCCCTACAGGGGACAACACTGGAGACAGTGTGGGAATTCCACTCGATCTGATCCCACCACACCGAGGCAAAACACTAAGGGCTTGCAACAGAACAGCAATGGGAGCAGAGCAATCAAGTACCCAGGGAATACCAAAAATAGACTTTGGAACCAGGGCTTGACACCCCATCACACTCTACTGGAAAACACTCCTAAAGGTCAAGAAATAGTTCTTGAACTAAGTTCAAGCTTTTCTTTCTTGTTGTGGTTTGTTTTCTTTTCTTTTGTCATTTGTTTGTTATTCTTTTGTTGTTTGGTTTTGCTCTGTGTTGTTTTTGTGCATGGCATTATCTCCGCAGGTCTGGCTAAATAAAATAAGCTGGATGAACAATCTGGAGGAGAAAGCAACGGCACCAAAAGTTCCAGGGGGGACATGGGAGATGGGGAGGTGGAGGGAAAGGAAGTGGTGTCAACAAACCCAAGGGAAAGGGAACAACAAGTGATCCAAATCGGTGGTGAAGAGGGTGTAGAAGGCCTGGTAGTGTGTAATCAAGGGTAATGTAACAGAGAGGAATTACTGAAACCCTAATGAAGGAGGAACATGATAGTGGGACAAGAGGAAAGTAAAAGGAGGTAGAGGAAGGAGCTAGGAGGTAAAGGGCATTTATAGAGGTCTTAATAAAGACATGTATATATGTAAATGTATTTATATTGAGGATGTGGAAATAGATCTATGTGCATATATGTATAGGTGTAGTATTAAAGTAGCAGATGGATATTGGGCCTCCACACAAGTACTCCCTCAATGCAAGAATATTTTGTTCTTTTAAACTGGCATTCCATGATGATCACCTTCCCAACACAATCACTGAAGCCAAAGCAGGTGAATAAGCAAATGTGGTGAAGAAAGCTAATGGTACCCAGCTATCAAAAGATACAGCATCTGGCGTTTTAAAGGCCATGTAGCTCAGAAGCAACAAAGCCCACATGGAAGAAGCACACCAGCCTGTGTGATCACAAGGTGTAGAAGGCATTAGGTATCAGGCATCAAAAAACAAAAAAATAATATCATTGTGAATGAGGGGGAGTGCGGAGTGGAGACCCAGCCAATGCCCATCTGTAGGCAACTGGACATCCCCTTATGGAAGAGTCACAGGAAGGAGACTAGTCAGTCAGGGTGCAGGGTAGCAAAGATAAAACATACAACTTTCCTCTAGACCTAAATGCTTCCTCCCCACCCACTATCATGATCCAAATTCTACCTTCCAAATCTGGCTAGACCAGAGGATGTACACTGGTACAGATAGAAACTGGAAACACAGGGAATCCAGGACAGATGATCCCTTCAGGACCAGTCAAGAGAGTGGCGATACTGGGAGGATAAAGAAAGGGAGAGAGGAGTGGAGAGGGGGAACCCAATAAAAGGATATACATATAACCTCCTCCCTGGGGGACAGACAACAGAAAAGTGGGTGAAGGGTGATGTCGGACAGGGCAATATATGACAAAATTATAATTTATAAATTATCAAGGGTCTATGAGGAAGGGGGTGCAGGGAGAGAGGGGAAAATGAGGAGCTAATGTCAGGGGCATAAGTAGAGAGCAAAGTTTTGAGAATGATGAGGGCAATGAATATACAAATGTGTCTTACACAATTGATGTATGTATGGATTGTGATAAGAGTTGTATGAGCCCCTAATAAAATGATTTTAAGAAAAAGAAAGAAAGCTGGAGGGTGGAGGTATATGCTCTCTGTCTCACATAAATTGAACTTGTGACTTAGACAAGCTCATATCACCGCATTTAAGAACTGTCCTCCAAATTCGTTTCCTCGAGAACATTTTCCCACCCCCTCTGACTGGCCTGAGGCAATCTGTTTTAACATCACAGTGGAATGCGGGTTTGTAAGCGCCCTCAGAGAAACTCTTGTTTAAAGTATCCATCTCCCCATCACTGCTGTAAATCTTAAGGGACTAGAAAGTCAAACTGTTGATGTGTAGGGCCATGCCAGTGAGGCACATTGGACTCAGTGGAGATTAACTGGTTCTGCCATTCTACTGAATGGGATAAAACGGGCCATTTTAGCAGGAAGCAAGAAGGATCTCATGAGCATCAAGAAAAAAACTCACAAACAAAACATTTTTTGGGGGAACCCTAAGACCCTTGTACAGATGGTAGTGGCATCAAAGGTAGTAATCTTAAGTGCATGAGGCAGCAGGGCAGGTTTTTGGCCCCCAGAACAAGTAAAACCAAGTATCTCTGGGCAAGAGACTAGCTTTCAGAACGGGGTTTCCTGTTCTTTCAATATTTATTAGAGTTGAAAGAGTTTTATAAAACTTGTATGATTAGGTCAGAGGCTTGTATAACTGAGGTTGCTTAACTGAGAGGCTGGGAATCAGAAAGAGGTGTGACTGCCAGCACTTTTAAGAAGAGGCCCTGCAGACAAAAGGGTGCTTCACATGTCTGACCTTGAGTTGTAACCTGTTAACCTCCTAATAAACCCCATACCCATGGCTATTGCATTGTCTGTCACCTCTGCAGTCATTGCAATAGACTAGACTATTGAAACCAGCACAGAAGGAGAACGATGGCAAAAGCCTATCTGGTCTGGGATTCTCCTTCCCATCTGTGTAGCCAGAATAGATCAGGTATGGCCTATACATAATTTTTACATAGTCTTTTTCTTTTACTAATTACAAAATTATAAACATGATGCTTGTGTCTCTGTCTATCTTTGTATATTGGGCATTATTGAAAAGAAGGACTAATCATTCCATCTTACTGTTTTTCTCTCTCACATATTTCAAGCACAATGTTTCACTACCATCAGATGTATTCCAACCCAAGACAACCCTCTACAGCCGTGGTTCTCACCCTTCCTCACGCTGAATACCTGTAAGACAGTTCCTCATGTTGTGGTGAATCCAACCATAAAATTATATTTGTTGCTACTTCATAACTATAATTTTGCTACTGCTATGAAACGGTGACTCCTATGAAAGGGTGTTCAACCCCCAAAGGGGTCTTGACCCACAGGTTAAGAACTGGTGCTATTCAGGGTTTACAAGACAGTCAATCTTTTCGAGTGCAGACAGTCTCAATTTTCTCCCTCAAAATCCCATATGATTGACTAGAAGTACTTGGTTTTACTTGTCTGTGGGCCAGAAACTTACCTTTCTGTCTCAATCTCTCAGTGCCACTACTGTTGCTGTCCCTACCTCTCTGTACAAGGATCTTGAGGTTCAAAAAATATGCTTTGTTTGTGGCTCTTTTTTCTTGATTCTCACGAGATTCTTCTTGCTTCCTGCTAAGATGGCTCACTTTATATCATTCAATAGAATGGCAAAACGGACCAATCTCCATTGAGTCCTGTGGGCCTTAATGGCATGTTCCTGTATGCTCATTTGACCAAGAGTTGGAAACCACTGTGTGCCTTATGGAAGAAATATGAGGTTTCCTATTCCAATAAGATTTACAGGCTTTAGGGGACACATGGGTTTGAATTTCTGACTTTTTGGTCAATATCTATTCCACAGCAGTACAAGGGATTCTTAGGTATTATATTTAAAAGAAAAACAAAAGCAAAAATGCTCGCTGTCATCTGGTCAATGCTGACTCATAGTGACCCTATAGAACTGCCCCTATGGGAGCAGTCGTTAGGCTAACCTTGTGGTTAGCAATTCAGCACATAACAACTGTGCCACAAGGATTCCATAGACAAAATGTTTAGAATGTAACAATAGTAATAGGCAGCACCATCATTTCTAAACATATTCATTTTATTACTTCACTGAACATATTATGAATCCTAGAAACTAGATTATGTTACTTATTCTCCTTTTGCACATTAGGAAACAGAAGCCCAGCAAGGCACTGAATTTCTTGCTCAAGGTCATAATAAGGGATCTATCCAGTAGAGGAAACTAGATCATAGTTGGTTTCCAGGGTGCATATGTATATTTCATCAAGGTTCATGGTAAATGCATGATGTTGTGGGGTAACAGTGGAAAGGTACCAAACAACAAGACCTTCAAAAATAGCACCAGACCCTCATCCTAGAAGCCTGCATGTTAGAGCCGGTAGCACACAGCCATCATCAGAGGACTAACGCAACATAAATGGAGCCTAACTCCTCTGCTTGCACGATGCTCTCATATTTGCCTTATTGGAAAAGTACAAACAGTTTAGAATAGGTGATATGATTTCAGTGGTATAAGTCAGTGCCATGTGATATTACAGAATTTTGTTCCAGAAGGATAAAAATGAAAAGTAAATTTGACTATGTTTATAATAAATCAATGCTAGTAGGGTTAACCCTCCTTCGGGAATTTTGCTCATGGGATAACTCATGGGATAGGCTAAATATGAAGAAGTCTGCCTGATTTTGACCAGAGGTGCTAGAAACTAACAGAACTGTCATTGTTTCAAAAATAAAACATTCAAAGAGGAATGAGGATGGCAGGCAAATATGTCTGCCTTCTGTGAGCCTTTCAATTAACTGGATTTTACTTAGTTTTACAATCACATAGGGCTCCATAAAGCAAAGGTGTGTTAGTCTGGGTAGACTAGAGAAACACATTCCTAGACACTCACATGTACATAAGAAAGAGGTTTATATACAAGAGCAATTGAATATTGAAAAAATGTCCCAGCTCAGTCCAGATCAAGTCCATAGTCCAATACTAGCCCATATGTCCAATACCAATCTATAAAGTCTTCTTCAGACTCATGAAATACATGCAATGATGCTGAATGCAGGAGGATCACAGGCCAGTGGGTTGGAAGTCTTGTGGATCCAGTGGTGTTGTAAGCATCTATCTCAGCACTGGCCGGGGTCTCTATGTGACCTCTCAGGCTCCAGAGGTCTGGTTGCTTGAGGTAGGTCCATGTGGTTTCTTTACCTCCCAGGACATACTTCAGGGGTCCTCAAACTTTTTTAACAGGGGCCAGTTCACTGTCCCTCAGACTCGTTGGAGGGCTGGACTATAGTTTAAAAAAAAAACTATGAACAAATTCCTATGTACACTGCACATATCTTATTTTGAAGTCAAAAACAAAATGGGGCAAAAACACCTGGCAGGCTGGATAAATGTTCTCGGCGGGCTGCATATGGCCCCTGGGCTATAGTTTGAGGACCTCAGGCAGCATCATATCATATGTCTTGTCAGTACAATGTCTCTCAGGGAGTGAGCCTTGTCAGTAGAGAAAGTATGTCTCCTGCCTCCAAGGAGGAAATACAGGAGTTCCCAGGAGTCTCAAGGGAAGGCCAAGCCCACACAGAGGCCTCATTGGCTATGACCCCATTGAGAGACAAGACTCCAACCCTTCACTCTTAATCCTCTCAAGTCAAATTGACACCAGATTATGTAACA
This sequence comes from Tenrec ecaudatus, assembly GCF_050624435.1. Lineage (NCBI taxonomy): Eukaryota > Metazoa > Chordata > Mammalia > Afrosoricida > Tenrecidae > Tenrec > Tenrec ecaudatus. The sequence goes on along the minus strand of NC_134534.1, from coordinate 123,624,416 downwards.
ACCACCAAAGGTGTGATTTAAAAATCAGTCTTGTAGAGTTGGACTCCCCATAGAGCTATGTTGTGGTTGCTGTTAACGACGGCTGACTCAGTAATGACGTAGCACAACAATGGAATGGAACGCTGTCCAATCCTGCATCTCATCACAGTTAGTGCTTTGTCTGAGCTCATTACTGCAGCCTCTGTGTCAATCCATCTCCTTGAGGGTTTTCTTCCTCCACAGATCCTCTACTTTACCAGGATGGTGTCCTTCTCCAGGGGCTAGTTCTTCCTCATAACATGTCCCAAGTATGTGAGAGGAAGTGTCCCACAAAGACTAGGAACCTACAAATCATTTTGGGGGTAGTTTCCATGAGAAGACATTAATATGGAGGCTTGAAAAAAGTGACCTAGCTTTTAAAGGAATTATAAACTCCTGCATAAATTCCTCAGAAAAAGTCTCTATTCCCTCTACACTTGTATTGTTAGATAATACAAAGTGTACTGATTGTGTTTTTGCATGTTCACAGGTGACTGCGTGTTGTAGTGCCCAAGTGGTAAAGTTTTATCCTGTGAATGGTATCTAACGTTTTTCGGTCTAAGATTTTATATAGTTGGATTCAATCATCATTCCAATCTACACACTTGGAATTGTGAGGAAACAGTTCATTTAAATCAAATGAATCACTCTCCCAGAATCAACTGCATGGCACCCAATACCAACAATCACCCAGTTCTTTGGTGGGAGTTACAGACTAGGGATGGAAGAGCCATACACAGTAATTTTACTTGAAAATAGCTAGGCTCATGTTTTCTGAAGTGTCATTATGGAAATAATAAACGTCAAGGCTGGTTAGTTGTTTTGGGAGTCCGCATGTTGAACTCAATTACCATGCAGCGGCTCTCTGGAGCTGGGTTATTATTCCAATCTCTTTCCAACTCTTTCCAAGGCATCGTGATGCTGACTTGTAATCAGTCATGGTGGGAGTGTTTACACCACCACTGCAATCAGCACATGCTCGCTGTCGGGCTGCCTGTTCACACATGACTTTGAGAACTCATTGCTGAACATGTGCTAGCCCGTCACTATGTGACTGTGTATTTCTTTTTGTCCTGTATCATCAGCTCTTGTTTGTTTCCTTATAAATGCATGTTATTATCCACAAGGTTAATTACACTTCACTAGAATCCATTTTAAATTAATTGGAAAACAATCAGCCTAATTCTCATTTTCCTGATTACCTTTAGGACAAGTAAAAGCCTCATTAAACATTTGCTGGGTGAGTAAGTAACCATAGAAAATAAAAGTCTTATCTTTTTGCATATATATATGTCCTCTTCAGAAAGAGATCCTTTTAATGTAAACTAAAACTTGTCAAAAATTGTAATCACTGAGGAGCAATTTCCCATGAGAAAAATTTGGACTGAAATTCAAGTTGAGCTACTTGCTAAATTTGATAATTTAGAATTCAAATTCTCATCTGAAAATACAGAGCATAATATCTACCCTGTGGGATTACACCGGAAACCCTAAGTGTACAAAAAGTAATTGATGGAAGCTTGAGTGCAAGTTCAACAGAGTTCACCAGAAGAAAAGCCTTACAATCTGATTTTGAAAAAATCATCAGTCAAGTCATTGAAAATCCTGTACAGCACAGTTCAACACTGACACAGAGGGAGTTTCTATAAATCAGAATCAATGTCATGGCAACTGTATTATGGGGACAGGTCGAGGAGAGCGGGGCTCATTGTGCGGGTTAGCATGATATGAAGTACCTGCACACACCACATGATCAGGATAGACGTATAGCTGCTTTTCCCCAAATATTCCATGGTTGGCATAAACCTGCATGCTATAATGTCACTGGAAATTCACTAATCATACTAAAAAGAAATTTTGGTGGATGGTATCTTATTAGGACTTAATTTTAAGTAGGTCTGACATGATCATTTTTCTTGAAAATTATAGAATTGGTTTGCAATTGCCCAGTTAAAATTTGCAATTAAATTTTCCTAAATACGATGTTTTAGACAACTGTGAATTTCTAAGACCACAGAGAACTGCCCAAATTAAAAAAAATACTAGATCCTAGAGTTAGTCCAGCCTTTATAATTATCTTCAGTAAGTAGGAGTCGAAATGATTATGCAAACCTTAAATCCTGCTATATCAATGGTTCCCAAGTCTTAGTGTACAGTAAAGATGCCTGTGCATGTGGGCCTGGAGAATGCACTGCACTGCAACTTCTATCACTTAGTTCCAACCCTGCGAGTAAAGGTAAATAGAAGAAAAGAAGATAGGGTAAAGGAAGATAGAAAAAGCATGAGGGAAGAAATAGAATAATATTTTAGGAAATAATTCATGTCTACTTCTGAGTGTATTCTAAGTACCTAAAGTTGTAACAGTCTCCTTTTGGGGGTGGGGGGTGGAGGTGCTGTCTGCTTGCTTGTTTGTTTTGAGTCTTGACACAGCCTATCCTTGGGAAGGAGATTAGGGATTTATATGAATGTAATTTAGGTGTATTTTTCAAATATGGAGAGTCACCTCCCTGGAAATGGTGTTCAAAGTCAACCTGATATTAAGTCAAATCTGATTTTCTCAGTGAAGCAGTGGTACAGTCCTGGTCAGGATGCACTCATGGCATAAAATTGCACTTGATAGGATAGTGCATAAAGTTATTATTCTCTTCCTAATTCACACCCCATTATTAATGCATTGAGTCATAAACAAAGGAAAGCCACAAGCATCCTGCAAGTTACACGGATTGAACGCCCTCACAAACATTGTTACAGTGTTTTTTCAACTTAATGATATGAAGAAAACAATTTCTCAATAGTTATATGACTTATAGATGCCTTTTATACTCTTTTGATTATTATATATTTCTGGGAATCAACCTATCAGCCTTAGCAATTCGTTTGTTGGTTCTCCTGCTAAAATGTAAGCAAAAGGGATTGCTTCTTTAGTTAATAATCGGTCACCATGAGCAAATAAATATGATGCACGTTGAGTGGACGCATAGCTGCTTGAAATACACCGACTGATATGTTTGCCCCAAAGTTTTGCTTTTGATTTTTATTCAACAGGTATTATTTTAGAAGATAAATTTTAAACTTCAATGATGGTCAGATTTAAAATAACCTTTGAAAAAGTTTTGTCTCAAATCCACCATCAGAAAAAAAGGCTTATTTCTCAAAATGAGCAACTTTTAAAAATAAAAAAAGTGAACCCACAGCCTTCAAGTTGACTCCAGCTCTGAGTGACCCTATTGGACAGAGGAGGGTGGCAGTTTAGGATTTCTGAGGGTTTAAAAGGGAGGAAACAGTCTCATCTTTCCCCTACAGAATGGCTGGTGGATTCAAACTTCTGACCTTGAGATTCAATGTTGAACCCGCCAGGCAAGAGAGTTCTTGTTTTTATATTTTTTAAAGTCTACTTAAAATATCATTAGTACGCCATCTTTTAGTGTACAGAAATTTGAGTATGATCAAAGATCACCACTTGATCTTAGAGAAACAAGCAGATTCAGGTATCAGACAGCAGTCATTCAATTTAACAGAGGCCATACTAAGCTTTTTTAAAAAAAACATTTAAAATACAGAAGAGTTCCCCAAATGGATATTTGCTCATGTTTGCTCATTGCGGAAGTTTTGCTCCACCACTCTACCAATAAACAGCATCATAATAAATGAAAGAAAGACTGACATCAAACATTTCATTTTATTCAGATCCATAATCAATGGCCATGGAAGCAGTAGCCAGAGAATCAAATGACATACTGCACTAGGCAAATCTGCTACCAAAGATATAAATTTTTAAGTGTTAAAAAGGAAAGATAACATCTTTAGGACTAAAATGTACCTAAACAATGCTCTGCTGTTTTCAATCACCTCCTATGCATGTGAAGTTGATCAATAAGTATGATTATAGTAACATCAATGCCTTTGATTTATTGTGTTGCTGAAGAATATGGAATATATTATAGAGTGTCAGAAGAATGAATAAATCTGTCTTGGAAGAAGCACCACCCGAATGTTCCTAGAATTGAGTATAGTCAAACTTCATTCATGAACTGTTTTTGTTCTCAACAGTTTTATTAGCATGTAATGCACATATATAATTCAATAGTTCAATCACATCAAGGAGAGTTGTAAAATCATCACCGCAATAAATTTTGGAACATTTTCTTTATTCTTGAACTCATCATTATTAGCTCCTCATTTCCCCAGCCTCCCCTGCCATATCCAGATAAAACATTAATCTAGTTACTGTCTCTGTAGATTTAACTAGCCTGGATTTCATATACAGAAAAATATCAACAAGCAGACCAAAAAATCCAACAAGAAGAGCAGAGTAAAAAAAGATAAACACCTTCATCAAAAAGAAAGCAGAAAATATTAAAAACTAAAACAAATTTAAATGGATCATAAGGAAGATCAAATGATAGGGTGATTACTTTTAACTTAATTGCATCTGCAACAATCTGCTTTCCAATGCATTTTGCATGTTAGCACGGCTAATCACTTCCATGGTTCATGACCATAGAGCTTAATCCACATGCATTTCCCCCTCACTTTTTATTAAATGAAATAGCTTTAAAATAGGTCAAAAGGGTGATTATAGGATAAGAGATTACATGTGGAACTAACTACTTCTGCCACAATTGACTTTACAATGCTCTTTGTCTGGTAACAAGCCTATTCCCATCTCTTAACTATGATTGGAGGGGATTCACCTGAGACTTAATCTATGCGTGGACACTACAAATGCTTTTTGGGTTTTCACTGTCATCCGTAGCTTTCTGTAAATCAATTGTCACAATTTAAGCTCTGTTACCATCTTCTCTTTAGATTTTGATAATATTATTTATTATCCCAGGATTGCACAGACTGGCGTGCTCCTTCCATGTGGACTTAGTTAATAAGACCTCACTTAGATGGCTGTTTGCTTGAAAACAAACCTGCAAGACCCCAGAAACAATTCTTTCTGATAGCTGGGCACCATCTAGTTTCTTTGTCATACTTTGGTTTAGGACTCATATCCTCAGTCATCTCTTTATGAGGTTGGGCATCAAGCAGAGCCATGCCATAAGAGCCAATTGTTTTTAGATTGGAACTAGAATTAAGTGAAAGCCCCACTTTCATTCAAGCACCTATAATATATATATGCCTTTGGTTCACCTTAGCGTCATAATTATCATTTTATGTTAGAGAACATTATCAATCATCCCCTTGGGGCATTATTTCCACTGCTATGAAGTCAATGCTGAAACATAACATGGCGACCTATAGTGCAGGGTAGGACTGCCTCTGTTCATATACTTTTGACATGCTATTAGGAAGGACCAGGTCCTAGAGAAAGACATCATGCTTAATAAAATTTCATTCAAAAAAGAGGGAGCGCCAAAGATGTAATGACACAGTGGCTGAAACAACATTGGACTCAAACATAGTAACTATTATGAAGATGGCCGAGAACACAGCTGAATTTAATTGAGCTCTACACTGGGACCCTCTGAGTTGGAGGAGACACGATGGCATCTGATCACAATAACACTTTGCCTGATTTAATTGACCATTTTATTTCTTTGTGAACTACACACGCTCTTCGAGAATTAAATTATAATCCACTTATACACTTGGATGTTATGGGTAGCAAAATTTAAAATAATATCAATCTATATCAACTTGATACCACATTCCATTATTTATTTAATGTCTTTAATGTGCTGATACAACTTGCTCCATTCCAATAAATTAGACATTGGCATTCTAGGGAGAAATTATGCTTAATGCATACATTAGGTCATTGCTGCAGCTTTCTATTATTATTGTTATAATTTTGCTTCATTACAAAAATTTTAATCAGACAATCTAATATATGTATTTGATGACCACGTAGTATAAAATCTTAGAAGTGAAGTTGAGAATGAGGAGGCATCCTAAGCATTAGCTGGCACAGAAAGACTGAGAAAAGGTTGGCACTAGACCCTAAGGCTTTGTGGGCTGGAAGGTGCAACCTCTGAGGGGGTGGAGCCCCTGCCTGTGAAGCTGCGGGAAGAAGTACACGTGGGGAGAAAGCCCCTCAGCCCCTCCCTGCCTGCAAAGGAAATGTACTTTGCAGAATTGTAGGAAATGGATCTGAAAGTTAACAGACAAAGGATGGCACAGATCAGATCTCTACACATATGTAGTTCTTTAAAGTTATCCTCTTAAAAGATTCCATACTTACTCAAATGATGACACCATTGTGGAATATATATTTTTATATCTCTACTTTTAGATTCTTAATAGTCACATAAAAAAAGCTGTCTTTCACAGAGCTCACAAACAGCATAAGTTCATTTATGTCTTAGCTCACTGTTATAATCACTGCACATGACAACACTGTTGTAATTTGCCTGTGCTGTAAAATGTGAATTACCAGATGTTGATTGCCAGAAGATGAGATCTGTCTGTGCTAAAAAAGTTTTAATAGCTTTCCTATTAGGGAAGTGAAAGATGATGTAGTTTTAAGTGCAAATACTTTTGCAAAGCTAAAACTTGACAAAAGGAAAATGGAAATTTGCAACATCATTATTTTTAAATGACTCACTTTTGATGGAAGAAGCTCTGATGCAGCAATGGTTGTGTTCAATGACTCACCCAAAGACAGCAGTTCAAAACCGCACAATAGAGCCCAAGAAGAAGTATCTGGCAATCTATGAAGATTAAGCCAGTCATATTGTCTATGGTTGCTTTCACATCACAATATATTTATGAGTAGTCATGGCAGAGATCATATGGTACACGAAGCCTAAACTATTTATTTATCATCTCTTTTCAGCAATATTTGCTGGCCCTTACTTGAACAGATAAAATAAGAGAATTTATTATAACCTTGGGATCTTTTACAGGACATAAAATGCATAGTCATGGGTTAAAAAAGATTCTATAAACCTTAACCTAATTCACAGGAAAAAAAGTTTATAAAAGAAAAAAATTAACCTCAAAACACTATTGCCCTCGAGACAATTCTGATTCATATTAACTCTGTGTATTGGACAGCTGGTGGGTTTGACCTCCCAAACATTTGGTTTAATTGCTTTAGTCACTGGCCTACTAAGGTTCCTCCATTAAAACGACTGCCTAAGAAACTTCATGGGACAATTCTGTGTCATTTAGGGTCACTCTGAAAGGAATCAGCTTTATGGTACCCAACAATGACGGAGTCTCTGGGAGGATTTTAAGGTCTGTCTCTGTGTTCAATGCTTCCTTGAGGACATAGTTAACATTCTGCTGCTAATGAAAAGGTTGCAAGTTTGAGTGGCGCCTCAAAGGAAAGACTTGACGATTTTTCTTTAAAAAGCAAAAAACAAAACACCATTGAAAACTCTAAAGAGTCTTTTTGAAATGCATAGATTAGCCATGAGTCAGAGTTGACTTCATGGCAATTTGTTCTTTAATGTTTACATGTTTAATTATAATTTACTGAGTATCTACTGTGTGCTGTACATTATGTTGTACATTCTTGATCAGAAAACAGTGCATGGTAGATGTCTGGTCAAATCAATAAACCCCCACCCCATGCGGAGCCGGTAAGACTTTGCCAATTCAGTTCTCTCCAGACCTTGCACTCAGCCATGTGTGTGCTCTACCAGGAAGTAGGAAGTCCTCCCTTACCTGGCTAGGGGCAAGGACGTGCCTGCGTTCACCAATCACCAGCAGCCTTTGTTGCCTGGCTAGGGGTGCAGACGTACCTGCGCCCACCAATCCTGGATGGGCACATTTGTCTGGCCAGGGACTCAGGCGCGCCTGCTCCACCAATCCCTGCAGACACCTCTGCCTGGTCAGGAACCCAGATGTGCCTGTCCCTTCCAGTCCCTGACCACCACACTAGATAAGGGCCCAGGGCCAGCCCAGCCACGTGTCTCTCAGCAATAAAAAGGTCACTCCTTTTGCCAGTGCCTGATTCTCTTGGCCCCGATGTTGCAGACTGTGAGACTTAGCTCAGGCAGGGTTTTTTCCCTAATAAAGCCTGTTTGCTAAAATTTGGCTGATTCAGTTCCTGCCTCCTCTCGATTACCTTACATTAGATATTACGTTTAATGTAGTCTACTATTCTTTCTTTCTCTCTTACAAATCTGTAGTGAAAATATTTTGAACTGAACTCATTCTTGGCTATTTTTATGTAATAAATTTATTGGCCACATTTTTCTACTTGATTTTAGTTACATTTATTTGCTTATGTACTTTTTATAGGGGGAAATAGTGATAGCTAAATTAATGTCACTCTATATTGAAAGAAAACTTTATAGATACTGGGCCCACCACATGTATCAGAGTAGAAGTGTGGTTCATAGGATTTCAGGAACTGATTTTCTGGAGTAAATTCTAGGCCTTTCTTTCAAGGTGCCGCTTAGTTCATTTAAAACTGCTAGGTATCCAAAGAATGATTTATAGCGATACTGTAACTGTGAATTTTATTATCAGCAGAGAAAGTTAATACTTTATACCACCTGAGGAAGTCCCATGAGTCGGGTCGACTGAAGGCTAGTAGTACTAGTCTATATCAGCAGGTGGATGTTTCTAGACCCGAAATTATTAACCTTTGGTCTCTGAGCACCAAGCGCCAGTTAGAAGGTGAAGGTGGAATGTATTTGCGTGTCAGTGCACACATATGTGTCCTTTTGTTTTTAATTAAACTTATTTAACACTGTGGGATGAGCATTGCCTTGTTAACTACAAAGTTGGTGGTTTGAACCCACCAACTTCTAGGGAAAAAGCTGACACTATTTGTTCTTATAAAGCTTTATAAGAATACATATATATAGTTGGAAATCATATATATAGTTACTGTAAGTCAGAATTGACTCAATGCTAGTGGGGTGGGTTAATAACATGCTATAAGGAAGCTTTCATATTAGTAGCTAATTTATCTTGTACATCTTTGTCTTTGTAAGGATGTATAACTATTAAAAAGAAAGTCCATATTTCCTTGCTTAGTTTTCTTCTCTTAAGAAAGAAGTTTTATTTACTTGAGTATTATTATTTTCTCAACTCTAATGTTCAGTTAGCATCACTAACTGAATAATACTCTAATCATTCAGGATGGATTTATATTTATATTTTCCTACTTTTTTGCCTTTGCTTTCTGTATTTCTGTTGTAGGTTGCAGGCTGTAAATTAATAAATACAAATTGTAGGCTAAAGCCATCTGTTGGATGCACCTGGGATGTTTCAAACAACCGAAGTCTGACAATTCCCTGACCATTTTCAATAAAGTGGGTCCTCTAATTTTAGAGTCATCTTCCTTTGTCTTAAAACAGTAAGGTAGTGAGTAACATCGGCATGGTCTCACGACAATTCTTGTCAGTGGAATATACTTTTTACATGTTGCTAGTAGCATTATAAATCACTCATGGGGGACCTAAGTAGATGACAATAAGATTTGTTGCCTACAAGTATTAATGGTTATTTCACACAACTTGGCCCGGGAACATGCTAAGGAATAAACAACTTCTGGGAGCTGTTTTACTTTAGTGATGTTGTGTTGTTGAGATCACACAGAGAAGTAGGCAGCTCTGTAGATTGTGGAACAAAGAAATAGCATATGCAAAGGCAAGCTGATAGTTTACGGTAATTCTTTGAAAACTAAAAATTATATTTGGTAGTCAGCTACCTGTGCCTCTGTGTTAATATATTCTTGTCTTGAACATGGTGATTTCTTTTTGCTAACATCTTCCTTTCAGCATGCATGTCTCTCCCCACCACTCAATTATATGTACATAGGTTCATGTTTTCACATTGTGTGTTTTATTCACGCACTTCTCTCTGCTGGAAACACTTAATTCAACAGTGTATTATTTATCACTGCTGAGCACTGTACTAAGCTAAGGTACAAGCTTAGCCAAAAATTTCCTAAACCAACCATGATTTTAAGTCAATAGATTGATGAGTTTTGTATATATTTGACAAAGAAAAATCAAACAAAAGAAGACAAAAAAATGAAAATCACATTATTTTAAAAGGAAGAAATGTAGATAAAGTATTTGTTTTAGAAATTTAATCGTGTGCAATTGATTGTATGATGCATTAAGATTGGTCAAAATACCACTCAGAAGCGATTTTGACTGTTTGGAAAATGAATATATTTTAAAAATCGGGCACGTGCGAAGAGTCCTTAACAAACAATTGCCAGATTAAGTATTCCTCTCCCTTTGTACCAAAAGCCAGGTCACAAGTTGTCCTCAAGTTGCTGCTGACTCATGGTGACCTTCTGTGTGTCAGAGCAGTACTATTACTCTGAAGGATTTATAAAGGCTGATTCCTCAAAAGTAGATAACCAAGTCTTTTTTCCTGCATTGGAGTTTCAATGAATGGTCAGATGTTTGGTTTGCAGAGTGCTGTAGCACACAGTTAGTGACTTCACTCCACTTAAACTACAGGCGCCACTGAATTCTTAATGTTGCTTCTCAAATCTTGTCCTTTAAGTTAGCAATATGGCTACATTGAAAATCCAGGCAAGCACAGGAAAGCCAACTAGCCCTTGGGAAGGATGTGTTTGGAAGTAGATAAAAAGTCCTAGGTTAAAGCCAGAAAGAGTCAGTGTGTCTTCTGACAGAAGCATGCTCAGACGAAGAAGGAGGGAATATTTGTGAGTAGGTCCTTAAGGATTTACAGTGAATAGACAGTTCTAAACTTATACAACTTAGATTAAAGGGTAGGATCCTGAGCATTATGACTCAGATATTCATGAGGTAATCAAAACAAGGGCAGGGGTCAATTGTGGAATTGCTCAAAGGTTGAACCTGAAGAAAATCAAAACAAATCCATGAGAACCAAAATAAAGTTTTAAGTAGATCCCACCTGAATTTAAAGAACAAGTTTCACACATACAGCATGAATGACTGAAGACCTTGTGCCTTGGGAGATGACATCAAAGACATCACGTATGAAGAAATCAAAGGTCATTGAATAACAAGAAAGAAATAAAAGATTAAAATGGTTGTTAGAAGAGATTTTGAAACTTGTTTTTGAAAGTAAAATAACTGATGACAGTGAAACGGATGATGAAGTAAAAGAATTGAACAGAAATCTTCAAAGGGCATCCCTAAAAGAGCAATGCATTATGATAAATATTCAAGAACCTGATATTGAAAAGCAAAACAAAATATACACAGCTTTATTCTTGATGAAGAACTCAAAAAAACAAGTCTCTAGTTATATTTTTGAAGGAATCTATGAGCAAAATAATGAACAATGTTATTAACATCAAATGGATGGAAAGATTATAGACAGTCATGATAGCAAAATAAATTAGTCAATCATTTCAAGAAGTGGCATATGACCAAAAAAAAAAAGAGAGAGAAAGAGATATTGCTGAGAACCATCAGCTCTTAAGACATTACCCAGCTGGATGCTCGCCCCTTATAAAGAGAAGAGACTTTGTGTTATGTGCTGTGGACATGTAGTCAGGAGGTATCAGTCCATGCGCAGGACTTTGTGGTTGGTAAAGAAGAGTCAGAGCCATTTGGAAGCCCCTCCACAAGAAAGAGTGGCAGAGGGGCGCCTATAAGGGGCTTAAACATAACAATGGCGAGGATGCCTTAGGGCCAGGCATTGCTTTCTAAAGTTGTACATATGGTTATGATGTGTTGGGACAAACTCAATAGCACCTAACAACAACAACAACAGTAAAATATTTAAGAATCTTGCGTCTTTTTCCCTTTCCTACACTTTCAAGATAGCTTTGGGGAGACATAAACTGACAAACTTTTAGTGGGAAGCTTAGCAGGTTAATTATTTATACCACCCAAGACTCCTAAAATAATCTGAGCGTGTTATAGCTAAGTGGTACATCTAAACCAATTCTCATTACTCTAGCAGCCTATACTTATTAGAAACGTATAGCCACATAGCCATTAGATTGGCATCTATATCAGAGAGCATTTTCTGGTTCTCTTTCTGGCAGGCTTCCTTTGATTGATTACTGTGTTACTGAACTACATACTGTTTGAAGGCACCAGAGCAACCTGGGACCCTTAATCTACAAAATGGAATACCTTGGCGGCTGTTATAATGAATGTTATTTATTTGATTTGACTTCAACTGGGAATCCTTCAGAGATAATTTTTTTTTCTTTTGAGTAATACCTGGGAAGCATCAATGGTCAAGTCTATGGATAACCAAAAGTTTGGCGATTCTAATCTACCCTAGAGGCTTTTTGAGAGATGGGTTTAGTGATCTGGTTCTAAGAAAACACAGTCACAGAGGAGTTCTTAGGAAGCAATTCTACAATACATAGGGACACAGAGTTGAGGACAGCTGGTTTGGTGTTGATTGTCATTTCTGTTGACAGGCACTATAATAGAAACTAATACTGATTTTTACTACTTTTGGAATTTTTCACCGTTTAGACCAGGAAAACATTTATCATCAAACTTGGACAGAAGAGAAAGATAACTTCTCTATATAATTCTGGAATATTCCTTTTGTCTTTAGAGGAGGATTACATCTTTTGTAACCTTCTCAGGCTTTTGTTACCTTTGTAATTCAATGTGACAAGTTAAATGCTAATGCAATTGATAGGGGTGAACAACTGGTCAACGACCAGCCTGATTAGACTACCTAATGTGGCTGAAATTGCTAAAATATGCAGGTCCAGTGTAATTTTGACAGAAAACAGTTTTCTGTTCAGTTTTAGATCTCCCCAGGTGGTACTAAAGACTAGGAATGTGTTAAGTACCACATTTCTTTGGAGGAAAGTTAGGAGATAAACTTCATGAGAAGAAATAGCAAACTGTGAAATTTCACCTTTGTCTGTTTTGAATAAGAAATTTGAGGTTCAATTGTAATACTGCAGTGAAAGTTCCTCATTCGCTTTGCTCCCACAATCAAGTTGCAAGTTGTACTACATAAAAATCTGCTTTTTCCACTTAGACCTAGGCCCTAAGGAAAAAAAAAAGTAGAAGGATGTTTGAATGGTCACACATTTAGTGTAGACATTCAGTGGAGACAAACCTCTTTATCCCTAATACTCCTCCCTAGAATAAGCCCCGTTAAGTGTGGGTCTTGGGTGACCGCATCGATTGCATTGTATGCATCGACTGCATATTCCTGAAGCTCCTGGATTGGTCAGTGGAGCTGGTTTCCCCTGCATGCTTGCTCCTTCATTGTCAGACACACGTATCTAGGAGGTACAAGTTATAACGGACCAGGCTGGCAGGAATTTCTCTATCACCAAGAATCATCTAGTCTGACATCTTAATAGTATTAATTCTAGTTTATATTATTGGTTGCAGTGTTTTGGTGGACCCTCTGCATGAATGTATGATGACAACTAGTTTCTGAGTACATTTCCAGATGTAGTATGACTGATAATAAATGGAGACCATTATTATGATTATGATCACATCCATTTTCCATTGCTTAAACATTGGAATGGAAAAGGGAATGTTTGAAGAATTTAGAATTTAGGCTTGAGGAGATCTCGATCCAAGTGTGAATCGTGACTATGTCGCTTCCTAGTTGGAGACATGAGGTCAAATTACATACATTTGTGAGTCTCTAATTTGCAAAATGGTGAATATATCTATAGTTTGGAATCACATTTAGGATAAACCAGATATAAATAGATGTAATGGGTACTCTGATTATGATAAAATAAAGTCTTTTTTCATCTTCATAACTGAGTCATTTTTTAAAAATAGTGTTAAATTGTGCTCTTGGTGAACATTTACACAGCAGAGGATACCCTTTGATACTTTCTGCATAAACTATAAGAATATATATTAATGACTATTACCTCTGATTAAAATTATCTAAAACTATTCTAAAAGATGCCTAGAAAATCTAAAATAGAATCTCTAAAGGCAATAAAATGTAAACCTCCCTTTAAGGCTAGGATGGGTTATGAAATCAAGCAGTGAAATAATATTGTTGGGTAGACAGAAACTGGTCAAGGGAGAAGGGGTGGTGAAGGCAGGAATCCTACAGAAATTGTAACTTAAAGGAACTGGAGCCATGTTCTCCCCTCCTCCCCCATTACCTCTTCAGCACAAAGGAAGGTGAAGGGCAAATAAGTTGCACTTTCTTATCAATGAAACAGACCGGGGATATGAAAAGACAAGCAATTCACACTATCCCCACAGTGACTGAATAGACTCTTGGGTTTGGGGTCTGAGACAAGAGTACTACATGAAGTCTGGAGGCTGGGATACATATACCTGGAACAAGGGGGGTGCCCTACAAACCAGCCAATAGCAGCAAACTCACTAGGGAGGCAGGCTTTGGTGGGAAGTCCCTATTGACCAATGTCAAGTTCAGATCTTCATTCTTTTAGACTAACTGAAGGCTGTTTAGACTTCTTTCCCAAAGTATCCCCTTCAATCATCTCATTGCTGCTGTTCAAATGTTTTCCCTGCCTCTGGTTTGAATGCTGTCCCCGTCATCAAATCTTTCCTTCCAGAAGGACACTAACTGAGGTGTGGAGAGGTTTGGGGTTTTGAATCTCCTCCTGAAAACAAATCAATCCTAAAACGTGCATGAATGCTTTCTTCAATAATGTGGTAAATAAGGATGTTAAGCATTTCCTGGTTGCTGTTCCACCAGCACTCCCCCCTTCCATCCCTGTTGTCTGTTTTAAGTAAGGACACTCGCCATGTTACAAGTTTATGCTTTCATTTAAGAGACCAATTACTTCAATCAACACTACTGAGGATGTTAAGTGATTTAGTATGGAGAAACCCAAAGATAAATACTGCCGGCCCTATTTTTACCAAAATAACAGGCACATTGTGCACTTTTTGCAAACCAAACACTCCCCTTGCCCTGTACGTTGTGTGGTTAGATGTTAACCGGTCTGTTCTGATTTATAGGGACCCGGGGACAGCAGATGTCCTGCGTCTTTCTCACAAGTGTAATGATTGAGCTTAATATTGCGGCCACTATGTCAAACCATCTTGCTGAAATATTTTCCTCTTTTTCACTCACTCTACCAAGCAAGTTATCTTTTGCCAAAGACTGGTCTCTCTTCTGAAGGAGCACTGGAGGCACAGTCGTATGAACTGGACGGCTCACCAGCAGCTCAAAACTGACAGCTGTTTTGGGAGAGAAAGATTGGGGTTTCTACTCTCATAAAGGGTCACAGGTTTCCAAAGTCACAGGGCAGAAGTGACTCAATGGCAGTGAGTTTATGTTTTTGTTTGGTTGTTTTGGGTCTCTTCTAAAGTGCGTGGGGTGAAATCTTGCCATTCTTGCTTCTAATGAGCATTCTGGTTGTACTTCTTAAAAGACAGACTTGTTTCTTCTTCTAGCAGTCCAGGGTACTTCCACTCTATGGGCGTTGGAATTATTTACTGGGGCACATAATATGAAAAAAAGTATGGTGCACTATGGAAAAGAAAGCTACGGATCTAATTTCAAAAAGTAGAGCTGTGGTCATTTAAAATATTTGTATTATGTAAAATTATATCCATAGCACTGGGAAGCTACAGGCCTCAAAACGATTTAATTCTAACATTCCATCCCATTTCCTAATACATTTCTTCTTGACAAGAGGCCAACAACTCTTGTGATGTCAAAAAGAAATACATATCAATGAATACTTTTTTCAGAAAGTACATGATAAATATGTAACACACCGCATACTGTGTGCAGCACAGGATTTGGGATTTATCAGCTTGTGTTCAAATCCTAGCTCCCAACTCTGAATAATACTGGTATTCATTTAACCTTTCTTACCCCTGACTCTTCATCCGTAAATTGAAGTAATAATGTCTTACAAGAAATATTGAAAGGACTGGATTTAGAATTGGATAAAATGTTTACAAGTCGCCGTCTAAATACAAGACCGGGTAGTGTTACATTCTGTTGTATAGACAGATTCTCCATGAGTCAGAACTGACTAGATGGCACCTAACAACTAGAATAACAGCTTTCTAATATAATATACTTTATGCGTAATAAAGAATACTTGTTGATAGTACTATTGACAGTAATGATATACGCTATTAAATATTTTCTTCATATTTTCGTTTTGTGACCTGTGGAAATTATTAGATATTTTGAACATATTTCCTATCAAAACATCTTTTGTTTCCCCCTAAAGGACTCAGCACAGCTTGTACCAATCAGCAGCCACCTGGTAAAGGACTTGGTAAAAGGCCATGTGTAATCAACAATTACTCTTTTATTCCCCCCACCCTCTCCCGCAGCCCCACCACCACGAGAACCAGGGCAGTAACACAGAACAAGACAGAAGCCTGGAATGTGTCCTTATCACTCAGAAAGTGGGTTCTTTTGACCCAGACACAGGTGTCTTCATGGAAATCTTAAACAAATATCCTCCCATTCATTAAAATGATCTATTATATTCTTCAAAATCCTGAGGTTTCTTAGTCTTTTTCCTGCTTTGGGCCAATCTAACTGCTCTTTGGCAGAAAGATGTGGCAATCTGCTCTGGTAAGGATTACAGCCTTGGAAAGTCTATGGGGCAGTTCCACTCTATCTTATAGGGTCTCACGAGTTTTAAGTCATTTGAATGGCCAGAGGGTTTTTTTTGTTTTGTTTTTTAAGGTTTATACAGGTGGTATGACTGGGAGGTGAGTTATGAATTGGACTGCTAACCACACAGTTAGTGATTTGAAATGACTAATGACTCCTCAGGAGAAAGAAAAGGCTTTCTACTCTTATAAACGTTGTTTCAAAAACCCACAGGGCAGGCTCTTTTCTGCCTTACAGGGTTGCTATGAGTTAGAATTGACTCTAAGACAGTGAGTTTGTTTTTGTTTATTTGTTTGTTTTTTAATAGATGGGTGGATGCTGAAATGTTAAGCTTTTACCCACTAGTTGAAAGTTCCTTGGTTTGAACTCACACAGAGAAACATGCAAAGTCAGGCCTGACAATTTACTTCTGAAAGATCATATTCTTGAAACTATTTGTAGAAATTCTGCACAGGAAATCATCATGAGTCAGAACTGACTAGATAGAAATTACTTCCCAACAGTCAGCAGGCCTTTCTTCTTTGGTTTAATTGGGTGTGTTCAAACCACCAACCCTGAGGTATTATACAGGTACAATTTCTTTGTGGCACCCAGGGACCTCTGCAGCTGAACTAATGGGACGGAAACAGTTTGCAGATTAATTAGAGGATGTCCAAGAAAATCTCAGTGATTCAAACATGGTTTAAATTTAGCAAAATAATATATTATTAATACAATAATCCCTCATTCTATGAATTTACAAAGTTTTAAAATGTCTGCTCTACCCTGAATGATTTATGCATTATGATATTAAAACTCTATTAAGAGTTTATAAAGTTTTAAAATATAATTGCACATTCCAATACAAACTAATATGCATAAGGACTCCTGGTGGTGTGAAGTGGAATTACTTTTGTAGTCTATTTTAAACAATGGTTAGTGAAATAATAAATTTGTTACTGGGAAAGTTTCATTAAAAGTATCTACTGAGTCCAGTCTGTTGGGACACTATGCCAACAAACAATCCTTGAACTAACTACAAGCATTTCTTTCTTGTTGTGTTTAGTTTTGTTCTTTGTCAGTGTGTTGTTGTTTTGTTGTATATTGTTGCTTGGTTTTGCTCCATCTTGTTTTTGTGCATGTTATTATCTCCCCAGGTCTGTCTAAATAAGATAGGCTGGATGAACAATCTGGAGGAGAAAACAACAGGACTGACAGTTCCAGGGGGACATGGGAGAGGGGGAGGTGGGAGGAAAGGTAGTGATCTTAACAAACCCAGGGGAAAGGGAACAAGTTATCCAAATCGGTGGTGAGGATGGTGTGGGAGTCCTGGTAGGGCATGATCAAGGTTAATGTAATCAACAGGAATTGCTGAAACCCTGGTGGGGACTGAGCATGATAGTGGGACAGGAGGAATGTCAAGGGAAATAGAGGAAAGAGCTGGGACACAAAGGGCATTTATAGAGGCCTAGATAAAGACATGGACATATGCAAATATGTTTATATATGAGGATGTGGAAATAAATCTCTGTGCCTATATTTACAGGTTTAGTATTAAGGTAGCAGAAGAACATTGGGCCTCCACTCAAGTACTCCCTCAATGCAAGAATACTTTCTTCTATTAAATTGGCATTCTATGATGCTCACCTTCCCAACACAACTGCTGACAACAAAGTGGGTGAAAAAACAAATGTGGAGAAAAAAAAAACTGATGGTGCCCAGCTATCAAAAGATATAGCATCTGGGGTCTTAAAGATTTGAAGGTAAACAAGTGGCCATCTAGTTCAGAAGCAACAAAGCCCACATGGAAGAAACACAACAGCCTGCGTGATCACGAGATGCCGAAGGGATCAGTTATCAGGCATCAAAGAAAAAAAATTATATCATTGTGTTCTCACCTCCATGATATGATCGCTGAAGACAAATGAGTGCATAAGAAAATGTGGCGAAGAAAGCTGATGGGGCCGGCTATCAAAAGATATAGCATCTGGGGTCTTAAAGGCTTGAAGGTAAACAAGCGGCCATCTAGTTCAGAAGCAACAAAGCCCACATGGAAGAAGCACACCAGTCTGTGCGATCACAAGGTGTTGACGGGATCAGGTATCAGGCATCATCAGAACAAAAAATCTTACCATAGTGCATGAGGGGTGGAGTGCAGGGTGGAGACCCAAAGCCCATTTGTAGGCCACTGGAGATCCCTTTGGAGAAGGGTCTCAGGGAGGAGATGAGCCAGTCAGGGTGTGATGTAGCAACATTGAAAAATACAACTTTCCTCCAGTTCCTAAATGCTTCCTCCCCCACCCCACCCCTGCTATCATGATCCCATTCTATCTTACTAATCTGGCTATACCAGAGGACAGACACTGGTACAGAAAGGAACTGGAAACACAGGGAATCCTGGGAGGTGTGAGTGGCGATACTGGGAGGGTAGATGGAGAGTGGCTTGGAAAGGGGGAACAAATTTCAAGGATCTGCATGTGACCTCCTCCCTGAGGGACAAAAGTGGGTGAAGGGAGATGTTGGACAAGGCAAGATACAACAAAATAATAATTTAAAAATTATCAAGAGTCCATGAGGGAAGAGGGAGCGGGGAGGGAGTGGAAAAATGAGGACCTGATGCCAGGGGCTTAAGTGGAGAGTAAATGTTGTGAGAATGATGAGGGCAAGGAATGTACAAATGTGCTTTACACAATGGTTGTATGCATGGATTGTGCTAAGGGTTGTATGAGCCCCTAATAAAATGATTTTTTAAAATCTCTTTATTGGGGCTCATAAGGCTCTTATCACAATCTGTACATACATCAATTGAGCAAAGCACCCTTATACATTCGTTGCACTTGTCATTCTCATAATTCACCTTCCACTTGGGTTCCTGGAATCAGCTCGGATTCCCTCCCCCCCCTTCCCCTCCCTCCCCAATCCCACACCTGGTCCCTTGATAGTTTATAAATAATTATCATATCTTATCTTACACTCCCCGGCGTCTCCCCTCCCCCGCCTCCCCATTGCCCATCTCCCAGAGAGGAGGTTACACATAGATCTCCAAGATCGGTTCTCCCTTTCTACACCCCCTCCCATCCTGGTGTCGCCACTCCCACCGCTGGTGTCGAGAGGTTCATCTGTCCTAGATTCCCCGTGCCTCCAGATCCCCACTGCACCGCTGTACATCCTCTGGTATAACCAGGTCCGCAAGGTAGAACTGGGGTCATGATGGTTGGGAGGGGAGGAAGCGTTCAGGAACTAGAGGAAGGTTTTGAGTTTCATTGTTGCTACACTGAACCCCGAGTGACCCATCTCCTCCCCACTACCCCTCTGGAAGGGATGTCCAGCTGTCTACAGATGGGCATTGGGTCCCCATCATGCACTCCCCCTCTTTCACGGTGATGTGATTCTCACCACCACCCTACCTTTGTTGTTGGAGACCTGGTCTCCTCTGCCTTTCATGATCACCTATGTTGGTGTGCTGCTTCCGTGTGGGCTTGGTTGCTTCTGGGCTAGATGGCCGCTTGTTTGCTTTCAAGCCTTTAAGTCCCCAGATGCTATATCTCTCAGTAGCCGGGCACCATCAGCCTTCTTCACCACACTTGCTTATGCACATTTTCGTCTTCAGCGATTATGTGAGGAAGGTGATCACACAATGATTGTTTTTGTTCCTTGGTGTCTGCTACCTGGTCCATTCAACACCTTGTATTCGCTTAGGCCATGTGCTTCTTCTCTGTGGGCTTTGTTGCTTCTGAGCTAGATGGCCGCTTATTTGCCTTCAAGCCTTTAAGACCCCAGACGCTATATCTTTTTGATAGCCGGGCACCATCAGCTTTCTTCACCACGTTTGCTTACACACACATCTGTCTTCAGTGATCATGTCGGAAGGTGGGTATCCTGCAATGACTGTATAGCAGGGCGAGATGCTATTGAATTGGGGGATTATGCATGAGGAGGCCCAATGTCCATCTGCTACCCTACTACTGAACCTATAAATATATGCATATAAGTCTATTGCCCCCATAATCATAAATATATTTACATATGTACATGTCTGTATTTAGGCTTCTCTGTATGCACTTTGCCTCCTACTTCTTTCCTCTATTTCCTTTCGCTTTCCTCCCATCCCATTACCATGTTTAGCCTTCATTCTGGATTCAGTAATTCCTCTCAGTTACCTTGCTCTTGGTCATTCCCTACCAGTCTCTCCTCGGGTTTTGAACCACTCGCTGTTCCCTTGTTTCTGTGTTGGGCAACACCGCCTCCCTTCCCCTACCTCCCACGCTCTCATGTCCCTCCAGGACCATTGGTCCTGTTGTTTTCTTCTCTCATTATTTGTCCAGCCTATCTTGTCTAGGTGGACCTGCTGACATAGTAATGTGTGCACACAAATACATATGACTTTGATAGCGCCCAAGTGGCACATAGAACATGGCTTTGACAGAAGCAACATCGACATGCTGATAAGCAGAAAAGCCACTAACATACAAAATTTACAAGGTAAAAAACAAAACAAATTAAAAAAGACAAAACAAAAAGATAGCAAATATTAAAAGAAAAATTGCTAGTAGTTCAAGGTCAGTTCGTTGGCCTTTAGGAGTGTTTTCTAGGTGTAGCTTGTGAGATGCCACGTCCTGGCCCAGAAGTCCATCCTTTATACTCACTCGGGATCCCTTTGCTCTGCTTCCTCCGCTGCTCCATTGCAGGCCCCCAGTGTTTGCCTCAGTGTGGTGGGGTCAGCTCAGTCGCACATCCCCCACTGTGTCTCACGTGCTGTCCCATGTAGGGCCATGTGTTGGTGCAGGATGTCGCATCTCATAGTGTGGCCAGCTGAATGGTCCTCTCTGTATGATGGGCCCTTCTAGCTGGTCTATCGACCTTGGGCTTGGTGGACCCAGGTGTACTCCACTACGTTCTTTCTCCTTCTTTTGTTTCAGCTTCCTTCTGGATGTGGTGTGTGGGTCAGTTCCTTTCCCACTCCAGATGATCTAATTTTGTTTTCTGTGGTATTCCCTTCGAGTGTGGGAGTCGGCCTAATTCTGGTTTGGACCATCGTGTTGTCCAGCTTCTTTGTGTAGAAGTTGCCCTCCTTGTTTGGTGTGTCGTGGTAGGGTCCATATGCATGTTCCATATCTGTGGGGACATAACCAATACTCTCCCCCGGGTGGGTTAGTACCCTGTTCCCCCCCCACCCCCCATACCATCCATTCGGATTCTCCCCCTCCCGGTTCTCCCTCTCCCTGCCCCACTAGTCCTCCTTTATGCTGGGCTCTCATGTACCTCCCTAAGTGTGGCCTGTCCTCCCTCCAACTATCTACGCTTCCCACCATTTATTGTGGGATGGATGTTTATTCTTCTACTTCTGTCATGCTGATTGTACTTACCTTAGGGGACTCATGTTGTACCTGTCCCTTTGGGTCTGGCTTACCTCGCTTAACATAATTCCTTCCAGCTCTTCCCATGAAATAACGTGTTTCATGTGCTCATCGGTGCTTTTCAGTGCTGCATAATACTCCATTATGTGTGTGTGCCAAAGTTTGCTAATCCACTCTCTATCGATGGAAACTTAGGTTGTTTCCAAGTCTTTGCTATTGTGAATTGTGCCGCAATAAACATTGGAGCATTGACTGGTCGTGTTTTATTTGCTGCTTCAACAGGGTATATGCCCAGTAGAGGGATGGCTGGGTCATAAGGTAGATCAATTTCCATTTTCTTTAAGTATCGCCAGATTGCTTTCCATAGTGGCTGTACAAATCTGCACGACCACCAGCAGTGGAGGAGGGTTCCTACTTCACCACAGCCCCTCCAACACTTGTTGCTCTCTGAGTTACTGATTGGGCTAGCCTCAGGGGTATTAGGTGATATCTCATGGTTGTTTTGATTTGCATTTCTCTTATGGCAAGGGGCTTTGAGCACTTTCTCATATGCTTATTGGCCATATGGATCTCCTCTCTAGTGAAAGTTCTTCTCAATTCCTTTGCCCACTTTCTTAGGGGGTTAACTGTTTTCCTCTTTTTGCAGGTCAAGATGGTGTTGTAGATTTTAGTAATGAGCCCTTTGTCTGAAGTGTCATTACTAAAAATCTTCTCCCAGTCTGTGGGTTGCCTTGTCACCCTCTTGGCGAAGTCTTTTGAGGTGCACAGGTGTTTTATTCTTATTAGATCCCTTTTGTCGATTTCCAGTTCACCCGTGTGTGTCCCCTTCCCTGTTGCAGTGAGCCTATGAGCTCCCTGGGCCAGTGCTCTGAGATTAGTCCGGATTCCCTCCTTAATGGTCCTGATGGTTTGGGGTTTGACTTCTAGATCTGTGATCCACCTTGAGTGTATTCTTGTGCATGGGGTGAGGTAAACGTCTTGTTTCATCTTTCTATATGTGGATATCCATTGTAAAACGATTTTTTAAAAGTGTCTGCTGAGGGCAGGGACTGGCTGCACATGGTGTGCAGTATCCGGGAATCCGGGTTTGGGGCATGGAAGGTGAGAAGTCTACTGGCAGGGAAAGCCACCCGGCTGGTCTAACTCATGAATCACATACTAGAAATGAAGCTCTGTCCACCCAAGACCTTCCCAAGTGAGGACACAGTTAGGTTGCAGCTAACCAGGGACAACCATCGTTTTTGTAAAACTCAAGTCCTGAGCTCAACCACCCCTGCCAAACATATACAAAGGGCCCATATTTCCGGCTGGGTCTCACGACATTAGCAATTTTGATAGTGTAGACCCAACCCGTTGGGCATCTGTCCCCAGTGTATCTTAATTTTACTGCTGTGCTGCCTCCTCCTATCCGTTAGTTCCACCTCTGCGCTGTCCACTCCTCTCACACCACTGCTCCTTCCAGCAAGCCAGCACCTCTGGGGTCAGCCAATCACTGCCTTTGTCTAGGTCTATGTCTATATCATTTGACACACAGATTTTTTTTTAACAAATGTTAGCTTTTAACTCTGAATTTTTAAAATAGTGAAGATGTTTACTGCTCTCAGAACCAACATTACACTGTTGTTTGACACCGAGGCCCATTTTCCCATATAGAAGGATGTTCAATCATTTCTTGTGCATAAGCAATGAGAAACAGAACATGAGACTGTTCAAGTTACAGAAGATTGAATATGTTAGGAGAGGAAAAAGTTTTAATTCAGACTTTTCTCTAGTTAAACTTCAAGTGGAAACTTCTGTCTGTGGTGCATGAACAGTTTTGGGAATGTTTTTCAGTGCCGCCGTGTCTGCTATAGCTCATAGCAACATGGTGTTCAATGAACCCTGATGCACTGCCTGGCCCTGTGCCATCTTCACATTGCTGTTACATTCGAGCCCATTGTGCAGCCCCGGTGTCAAGTCATCTCACTTCCTATTCTTTGTTGACTCTATTTTACCAAGCATTATGTCTTTTTCTAGGAAATGGTTCTTTAAAATACTTGTTCAAAGTACCCAAGAGCAAGTCTTGTCATTCTTGCTTCTAAGGAACATTCTGCCTGTACTTCTTCCAAGGTATATTTGTTTG
Source organism: Tenrec ecaudatus (assembly GCF_050624435.1). NCBI lineage: Eukaryota > Metazoa > Chordata > Mammalia > Afrosoricida > Tenrecidae > Tenrec > Tenrec ecaudatus. The sequence continues at coordinate 123,600,497 of NC_134534.1, read as the reverse complement.
TTCTTTTGGCAATTCTTAATAACTCCAATATTCTTTACCAACACTATAATTCAAATGTATCAATTCTTGTTCAGTCTTTATTATTCATCGTCCAGGTTTCATGTGCATAGTAGGCAGTTGAAGATACCAAGGCTAGCGTCCAGTACACCTTTGTCCTCCAAGTGACTTCATTGCTCTTTGCTCTTTTACACATTAAAGAGTTGTTTTGCAGCACTTAGTAAATCGTGTAACGGTTTGTTTTGGGGTTTTTGGGTGTTTGTTTTTTAAGTAAACAACAAATATCCCTGTGTGCTACATTAACCTACAGCAAAATTAATACAAAGGCTGTTTGTTTTTTCATTCTGTATTCTACTGTTTTACTTCAATTTTCAGTTAACTTTAACTTGAATCACAATCATAATGACCTTTCTTTAAAAAGCCAGACCACTTTTTGTTTCATTATCCAGATGTACTTTTCACCCTGGGACTGAGCATTACACTCTGTCCTCCTGGAAGAAACACTGACAATCTGAGTCCTGTTTCTACAAAGCTTGCACCTTCAGCGTAGCATGGCAGCCTCGCTCCAATACAGGGGCTATAGCTCTGCTGACTTATGTAACAAAAGAACAGATTACATCTGTGAGGGATCAGCTTTCTGGGCCCAACTACTAAAACTGCTTTCAGAGAAATATCCTATTCCATAGCAAAATCTTTGTAAAAGAAAGCAAAATAATAATAATTTAACTCTCTTTCTTGAAAACATTAGCAAGCTTAAGGGATAATAATGCAGTAGTGGAGCCTCGTCATGCTGGGGAGTACTGGTGGCATCATGGTATTGCGTTGGGCTAGAATAGCAAAGGCTAGCAGTTTAAGACCACTAGCCTCTTCACAGGGGAAAGACAGAGATTTCTACTCCTGTAAGTAGCAATCCTCTCAGAATCTCAGGGGCCAGTTCTACCCTGTCCTATGGAGTCACTACGAGTCAGCATGGACTCAATGACAGTAATTTTGGTTTTGGAGAGTTAAAGCTCAAACTTCTGACTTTGCACGAGCCCCGAGACACCCAGATGGGCAGGACAATTGAGAACTAAATTTCATTTCATTCTTTCCCAGAAATTTAAGACTTCACAATGGTGTGGCCTTTTGGAGAAGAGAGAAGCATTCTTTGCATTGCAAGGCTCTTTCCTACGCGTCCTGTGTGAGTGGAATGCTCTTAGAGGTGGTTCGAGATGTACGTCTTGTCATCAGTCTTCTGTAATGGCCGTAGCTCTCTCCTGCTTTCTCAACCAAATTCACTACATTCTCGGAAATTCATTGTGAACCACTTTATCTTTATTTTACTTATACATTGTTTTCTTTAAGAAGTCAAAATAATATCCTGTTCGTTCAGAACAAAAGCGGTGCCATTTTTGGTAGTGAGCTCAGCTCAGCATTGAGGTTGATAGATGGCATTAAAGGCCCACTTCTTCACTGCTCCCTGGATGCACAATTCTTTTCGTTGTCAAGGAACTTTTGTTATATAGCCTATAAATCAGGGTATATTTTTCCATCACATGTGACTTGTTTTGGACAATAATGTTCAGCAGAACTAATGGTGTGCCAGTCCTAAGCTTGAGCCTCAGAGGATTCGACAACTTCTGTTTGCCCTCTTGACTGACTTGCCTTACTCCCAGCATGAGAAAGATACTCATAGGCTCTACTGCAGATCCCAGAAAGAGAATGAGAGACTCAGAGGGCAGAACTAGTTACCAAAACAAAAACTTGCCCTAACTTCAGGCGGGTCCCCAGAAAAACCCAGTCTAGATAGAAGAAATGCCATGGGTCAGTTTTCCTTTGCCCCATAGGGTCACCAAGAGTCCAAGCCATCTGGATAGCAGAGGGTAGATTAGATCAATGAATTAGACGTGTGATGGATAAGTGTATCTTGTGATTAACCAAAAAATTCTGGAGTGGCATCACAGTGCAAATATAACCAATACCACGGTCCTGGTGTGGAGAAAGGAAACCACTGGGAGCCTGAGTCAGACAGGTTAATAATAGACTTATTTTTTATAGTTGATTGTCATCTTGCCGCCTTGATTTTGAGAATATAAACCTTTACTTGAATTTCATGGAGACCATGTGGTTATCTCAACATCACCTCCTGAAAACTAACATTTCTATACCCCTAGTGATGCTTTAACGTTTTATTTCTCTGTCAAGCACATTTGTTACGGCGTATTGGCATACATTCTGGGAGACATTTTGTTTCTAAAAAGTGTTATAAAAATAGACGAGTTTGTGTAATAATGCAATGCACATTTCATTATTTTGTTCACATAATGCATATTTACCCTTGAGTTTTGTGACTAATTTATAGGATTAATTCTTCCTATATACCATTTTGATTTAAATTTGTTAAACAGCATTAACAATAAGTAATAAAATAAATAACTGCACATTAGAAAGCTGATTCTAAAATTCATCTAATTACCAGCTTGACTTGGAATTTATCATCTAGAATATTTAATTCTTTATATTTAGAAAGCTTAATGTCACTTCTACTATCATGCCTGAAAGCAATCTGTTCTAATAGAGAACTTTAAGCATAAAATTACAATTTCAGTAAGTATATTTAAATTAAGATATTTAAACCTTTACAATTTAAATAAAATATTTGCTGTCAATAATTATAATATAGATGAATAGTTATGATGGTGTTGCTTGTAACTGATGTTTGATAATTAAAATAATTACAAGTATTTCAAAATAGGCCCCAAAACTTGTGCTTCACCTGTAGGTTTTTGGCAGTCAGTATTCCACAGTAAGTGATGACTTTTCCACTTCAAAAGAAGTCATGTGGGAGTCCATATCATTCTTTATATGGTAGTTGAAAATGAAATCATGGGTATAAAACTTAATATGGGAAGTGTAAATAAAGAAGAATATTCTAGGAAGACTCGGGAAACCCAGAAGGTAGTCCGGACGCATCCTCTGCTCTGACACATGTTCTCTCCCCCCACCCCACCCCGCCCTCTCTTTCTGGCCTGTGAAAAGCAGGTGGAATCATAAGTAAATCTTATGTAAAGCTTATAAGGCTGAAGCTTCAGGAGGTTTCACTTGCACAGGTCGCTGCCAGGATCCTCTGTTGTGAGAGATGCTGGGGAGGATGGATTTTCTTTCATATTACTGTATTACTTTTCTTCAGTAAGGCCCACCAAATGTCCTGTGCTCCAATATGTATAAAATTTGCATTTATTACTGATTAAAATATTTTCTTTAAAGTTGTCTCTAATCCCACAAAACTGTCATTACCTGAGGCCTGAGATACTTTCTCTTTTGATTTTTATCATGCTCATAAGAAGGAATTCAAATGAGAGACTAGAAAGAGGCTCAAGGAGCGATTGAATTTATTTAGGATTTAAGTCCAGTACAGATCATGAGGATGGGCACTACTGGGTGGATATGTAAGATGTTTTATTCTTCAGAATTACTGGTACTGGCCGACCCTTTGTAGTCTACCCCCGGGTGATAGTTAGGTTTTCTGTGCCAACATGGCTCCTGTAGGAACATAGGGGCAGAATTTAGACTTTCAATCAGGTTGCAGCTTGATTGGAGGGCAAATGAGATAAATGATTTTCTGAGGCCAGCCTCCCTCTCTCTTTCTCCCTGGTGATCAGACAAGTATAGTGTTGTCTGAGCTAGTCCTTTGCCTCAGCTGTGTGCTGCTCTGCCTGTGGGTCATATTGCCCTGCAGTGCATTTCTAGACATTGAGGATAGTGTGCTATGCCTCGACTTTTCATCTTCCTATTGTTGCCACCCCGCCCTGCCCCTGCCCTGTCTGCTGCCTACAGGATATATCTATCTATATCTATATCTATATCTACATCTACATCTACATCTACATCTACATCTATATCTATATCTATATCATCTATATCTATATCATCTATATCATCTATCTCTATATCTATACATATATAGCCCTGGCTGTGCTCCTCCTGCCATTCTCAGAGATGATTCAGTCATTTGTCATGACTTGTGCACATGTCCTGCTCATCGGAATCCAAGCCCCACCACCGCTTCCCCTCCCTGTGTTGGGAATTCCTTCCCTTTTGAAAACTGCCAATAAAGGAACTTTGCCTTTTCTCTCTCCTTCCCCCACTCGGCGCCATGCCTTTCATTATCCCCTTTCCCAGGACTTGTCTACCTTGCACCAACCTTCTATATAAAAGCTTGGCGTTTTTAAAAATACTTTTATTGGGACTCTACATTTCTTATCACATTCCATGCATTCCTCCAGTGTGTCAAGTGCACTTACACACACGCCGCCATCATCATTTTCATAGCATTCTCTTCCCACTTGAGCCCCTGATATCAGCTCCCCGTTTCTTCCCCCTCCTTTGCCAACCCACCCTCCCTCACAAACCCATGATAAGTTGTAGATTACTTTTTTCCATATCTTACATTGTCCTCTGTCGCCCCTCACCCACTTTTCCATTATCCGGCCCCCTGGGAGGGGGTTCTAGGTTGATCTTTGTGATCGATTCCCCATTTCTCCCCCCACCTTCCCATAATCCTCCTGGTGTCTCTACTCTCCTTGTTGGCCCTGAGGGGTTTATCTATCCTGGATTCCCTGTGTTGCGTCTCATATCTGTAGCAGTGTGCATGCTCTGGTCTATTCCGATTTGTAAGGTAGAATTAAGGTCATGAGAGTGGAGGGAAAGGAAGCACCGAAGAGCTAGAGGAGAGTTGTGTGTTTCATGGGTGCTACACTGCACCCTGATTGACTCATCTCCTCCGTGTGAGCCCTCTCACATAGTTCCTCACAACTGTTTGTCATTCAAAATGTTTTCTCATATAAAGATGTTTCTGCTTTTCTTATAATGCTCTACAGCTTTTATGAAAATTGATTTCACTGGGATTCAGTAAAAACCCTGATATGTGTTTTAACTTTAAAAAAATCATTTTCTTGGGGGCTTGAACAGCTCTTATCACAATCCATCTATCCATCCATTACATTAAGCACATCTGTACCTATGTTGCCATCATCATTTTCTGTCCACTTAGCCCTTGGTATCAAGGGCTTATTTTATTTTCCTCCTCCCCCACCCTCTCTCCCCATGAAACCTTGATAATTTATATATAAATTTCCCATGTATTACACTGACCACTATCTCCCTTCACCCACTTTTCTGTTGTCTGTCCCCCTGGGAGGGGGCCATATGTCCATCATTGTGATTAATTCTCCCTTACTCTTCCCCCACCTTTCCGTTGCCCTCCTAGTATCACTACTCCCATTATTGGTCCAGAGGGGTTTAATCTGTCCTGGATTCCCTGTGTTGTGAGCTCTTATCTATACCAGTGTACATGTTCTGGTCTAGCAGGATTTTTAGGGTAGAATTGGGATCATGATAATCAGGGGTGGGGTGGGGTGGGGTAGGGGAGGTAAAGTATTAAAGGACTAGAGGAAATTTGTGTGTTTCATTGACGCTATAGTGCACCCTTACTGGATTGTTTCTTCCTCATGGCCCTTCTGACAGAGGATGGCCAATTGACTATTGATGGGCATTGGGTTTCCACTCTGCCCTCCCCCTCCTTCATATCAACATGATTTAGTTTTGTTGTGTTTTGGGCATTTGATACCTGATTCCACTGTGATGTCTTCCTATCTTAATCCTTCCTCTCTCTGATTTTTCTTGCCTCATAAGTAAAATAGTGATGCCAGCAACACAGCTATCAGAATGACTTGGAATGCTTTAAAAACTTTCAAGTCTCTGAACCACAATGCAGACTTCCTGAATCATGAAAGAGGGAGAGTTTCATGGACTTGAAAAATCTACATTTGAACATGCTCACCACATAATTTAAGACTCAACATGCTCACCAATCTTTAAGACTCAACTTATTTATTTGTATGTTTTAGCGGGTTTGTAGGAATATGTTATTAGAAAATGAGATCACATAGCATGGAGAATAAGAATTAAAGAAAATAGTAATACTAAAATGCAGGTGAAAATGTGTGACCCTTCTCCCAAATAAAAATGGATAACATTATTATAGTACATAATATTGAACGGTATTGCACTGTGTACCATCATATCACATATTTTTCACATCATCGCTTAACTTATCATTTCTTTTTTATGATGTCATTTTCCTCACCAGGATTTCTCAAGGATCAATTAACAGAGGTGAACCAAAAGTTGCCAAGGAAAGCCATCTTGCTTTCTCTTGTCTGACTTGTTACTTGGAGGTTAGGAATGAAGGTCATAAGAGGATGTGGGTTTGGATAGACAAGGAAAACATACACAGCAACGAGACTTGGTCTCAGTCTTCTATTGTCACTCCGGTAGACGTATGCCAACATTTCCCACACTAATGATGCATTTTTCACACTAATGAGAGGTTTTATCTACAAAAGTAGGAGGGTGGAGGAGTATATGCATAGAGGGAAAAAAGTCATATATGCTCCTACAAGTTTTTCTGGTCTCCATGTAAGGTAAGCACTGATTTGAAAGTCTGCTGTCTTCCTTAGGTCAAGTAATAGAACTCAGGTTGGCCCTCAGAGGCAGACATATGGAAAGCTTGGCTTAGAAACTACATGAATGACAGGCAGAAGCTCTGAGGGATCTCACACATTTTGTAAATCACATGCTGGGATAATTGCAGAATGTGATATTTATTAGTGTAGTTCCACTTTACTATACACTCATCTTCTGGAAAGATATGTGCTTATTACAGAGAATACATTACTTCATACAATGGGTTGAAAACTACATTTTAGTAAAGCACTGTTTGCTGTTATTGTTTTTGTTGTTATTGGTGGTGTTTTAAGATGCCATCAAGTTATTGATTACTCATGGTGATCACATGTAACAGAGCAAACTTCCCTACAAGGTTTTCTTTGCTCTAATTTTTTTCTTTTCTTTTTTCTTTTTTTCTATAATTTTTATAGAAATTGATTGCCAGGACTTTTTCATATGGGATTACTGACTGGGTTTGAACCACCAATCTTTTGTTTAGCAGTCAAAAGTTAATATATTTCTATAATAAAGTCTTTATTTCACTTTATTTTGTTTTCTCTTTATCTTCAGCCATCAATGAATATTAAATAGTTGCTTACCAATAATTATCAGAGAAGATAAATGGGTGATTTGGGTGGGAGCAGTGGGGTGAAGAAGGTTGGAAGTAACCTTAATGAAAATAAAAATGCAAAGGAAAACAATAAAGAATATCCAGCCACATACTCCAGAAGGCAAATTCAGAATAACAAGAAGAACTCATGGAAAAATAATAAATCTGAGGGATCAAATGAATTTCTAGGAATTATTTATCATGAGTCTTCATGCTATTTAAATCTTACTATTATTAGTTAAGCCAATAGCCTGAGTCTTTATGAACACATTTAAAAATATGACTATATCCTAATGTGATGCTTGACAGTCGACATTATACCCAAGGGGCAGCTCTTTATAATTATAATCTTCTTTATAATCAGCCTTATATTCTAGACTTAGACTTAGTGTGGAAGACACTGCACAATTCACCAAAGGAATGTGGAAACCAGTCCATCTATTTAATGAACTATTTATAGTTTTTTTGGTAAAATATATAATATTTCATTTCAGTTTGAATTTAATATGTAAATAGTAATATTATTATTATCATCAGTATTTATCAATATAGTATCATTGTCAAGTGTTATTTTATAGTGTTATATTTACCAATCAGTGTGATCAGCATCAGGAATATGTCCTGACACCATACTTATTCTATCTGTATGCTGACCAAACAATTTGAGAAGTTGAAGAATATAATGAAGCTTGAAGTATCAGAAGTGGAAGAAGAGTCATAAACAACCTGCAATATACGGATGACAACAACCTTCCTTCTGAAAGTGAAGAGCATTTATGGATGAAAATTAAAGACTACTTATAACCCTCAATATGGATTATGCCTCAACACAAATAAAACAAAAATCCTTATAACTGCACCAATGAGCAACATCACCATAAAAGAAAAAAATAATTTGTCAAGGATTTTATTTTACTTGGATTCATAACTAACACCCATAAAAGCAGCAGTCAGGAAATTAAATGGGCCAGAAAGCTAGGCAATCTATTGCTCTGTCTCAGTTTTGCCATCTTGAACAGTTGAGGAGAAGGCACCCCAAAGTGCTTCTCTGAGCTTGTTCACCTCAGTCTCTGGTGCATCTGGTCTGGGCATCCAGTATCCACCCCTTCAGACAGAGATCTTGCACGTGTTCTTCCAACGATCCTGGGATTTATCTTTGTGTCCAGAGGGACTGGCCCTGATGAAGGGTTGCTTTTTTCTGTATCTATATATAAATTTGCATCTCATGCCTAAGAAAGAATTAAACTCCCCAAGAGGGGAGTAAAGAAGCATAGTTGCACATTTCTACAAAAACAGCAAAACAAACTATAAAAGAAACTATAAATTTAGATACTTGTTAAATGGCCAAGGAGAATATTTGGTATTATGATAGCTATTAAATGCATTTTAGCATCCATAATAATTGAGAATAGTAGCAAAGCAATCATTATGAATAGTGAAACAAACATAAACTAAAAAGAAATGGTTATTCTTTATTTTTTGTGGCTTATGCTAGTGCCAGAGAATTCTCTCCTACTGTGATAATGGTATGAGATGCCAAAGAAAGATATAAAATATGAAGTAGCTTTCAAAATATTTTCATAATTATTTCTTTACCCACAATCATTAAAAAAAATATCTCAAAACAAGATAAAACTACAGCTAATGAAACTGGACCTTCCAAGAAAGGAATTGATTTTTTTCTTTCTATAAAATTATTATTTCTGTAACATTTATTATAGACTTATTGTATGCAAAGATGTTTATTAAGTTCTAGGGACATCTATTTGTATTCATAAACAATGAACTAATGTCTTAATGTGAACTAATGACAATGGAAAGCATTACTAGGATGTCAGAGTTACTAGGGAAAGGACTAATAAAAGCATAATAAATTTTTATTTCACTCCATTGCAAGTAACATAAATCCAAGTAATTAGCATAAACACAAAAGGGTAGGGATCGTTTTGACATAATGAAATCCAGAAATAGTAATATTGTTACTCAGATTCTTGCTTCTATCATTCAACTGTGCTTTCTTTTGTGTTGACTTTCTATGAAACAGGTTTTCTCTAAGTGATAGTCCAAGCCAGCGCCAGATTTAACGCCTTATTGGTACAGACTAAGAGGAAAGATACCTCCTGCAACCCATCCAGCAAGTGCATTGAACTTGGCACCGAACAGTTCCTTTCACAAACTAATCCATAAAACAATTACTCCACACAGGTGTGTACAAGAAACCACAATCCACCCAAATCATATGCACGGAAAATGAATGGTGCTTTCTAGAGAAAGGAAGAATTCTTAATGAATAAAGTAAAAGATAGAATTCCAAAAACCACTTCTTATCAGCTAATGTTTTGTCAGTTCCAGTGCTTGACACTGGGCAGGTATGTTTTATTTTAATCAGTTCATGAAAAGCTATCAATCTGGATATTACAAATTTTCAGATGTCTTTTTTCTGTTAAAAGTGTAATCTTTCTCCTTCAAATATTAATGTGTCTTCTTTCTCTTCAGCTCTCTAATCCTTTGTTGTTGTGAGAAGGGTTTAAAAGGATGTTTGATTTTTACATACACATGACTGTATCGAATTTACTCAGTTGGATCCTGTAAAAGTGAACACTTTTCTAAAGGTGTATCTGGAAAGTAGCGACTTCATGCATTTCATTTCTGAGACAATAGCTAAAGATTTTTGCAAAAGAACCCCTTAAATGTAGTCCACAGCGCTCTCCAGTTGTGGTATAACTGGCTTGGACTGTACTGAGACCTCCTTGCATTAGGGACTGTGTAATTGGACCCACAGATCTGATAGACTGGCAGTTAATTCTTTCTGGTATGTCAATACACTTCATGGAACTCAGTGAGAATGAGCTAGTCGAAAAGATTCAGACTTTGTCTACATTTGTCTCCTAAATGAAGGACACAATTTTATAGGACACCTAAGTAAGTACCCTGGAATGTTGACAATGCAGCAGGATTTTACACTTTCAAAGTCCGATAGCTGATTCTTAAAATTTTGATCGAAGACATTTGATCATTTTTGATACCTATGGTTACCTAGTTAGTTAATATCTGGGAAGAAAATTGCAAATGGCTCAAAATGGATTTAGACATCTAAAGCTGTTTCTTCTCCATAAAATATTTTACTATAATAATGGGCATTAATGTTTTAGTTTTCTTGGTTTTATTTATTTTATTTGCTTTTAACTTAAGGCGAGGAAACTCTTCTGCATAATAGTCATTTGCAATGTTTTGTGCTTGAAGAACATTTTATTTGGTGGCAAGTTGTACTTTTTGGAACAGCAGTGACATCCAATGCGCAGGTCACAGTATAACTTTGAGGTTAATAAGACATTACAAGACCCTTTTAAGTATCTTCCTGAAGGGGAAGTATACAAGTTTACCATCCTCATACTTAAAGATGAAGAAAGTCACTCTTTTTTGTTATTGAGCTCTATTTCCTAGCACAAATTAAAAGAATGTTATGGTTTTTTCATGTCTATCAATTTGTATTGTGGTGGTTTGCTATGGCTACAATTCTGGAAGCAATACCCCTGGTATGGCAGCATCATTCATGGACAAGGGGTTTCAAAAGAGTTTCTAGACTAAAACCAAGTAGGAAGGAGGAAAACGAAGTCCAATTTTGAAACACTAGCCGCTGAAAACCTTAACGAAGAGCAGCAGAACATTGTCTGATATAGGCCACAGGAAACTCAAATCATAACTGACCATAGGGTTTCATTCAGTTACCCGTAGTATCTGTAGGAGCTGATGGGACATTATCTGACCACAGCCACAGGACTCCCTTCTGTCAGTCACTGGCCCTGAATTAGGAGACCGGGTAATGAGCGTACTCTCAGAGGGAAATTTGACCTCAGCATTATGGTAGTGGATGAAGACCAAGAGGGGAGCCAGGAAGAGACTTCCAGTGGTAAGGTTGACCTGATCACTGGGGTTTTGTGACCCATTTTAAGTTTAGTGGAATTGCAACACAGACCAATTCCTTTGTGCGGATTCCATATAGCTTATTGACATAGCCTTATCACACCAGGGTGCTCTTTACCTAATTTAAATTATTGACAACTTATCCAATATTCTTGGTGGGCTACAAACTTTGCACAGTTTCACATAGTCAGTGAGAGAAATCACAAGGCTATGGCTTCAATGGTCAGGTAAATGCCACACATTAGACTCAATGCCCCGCCCCCCTTTTCTATTCCTGAAGGGCTCTCCAGGATCTCGTCTTCTCTGCTTCTCCAGTTTGCATTTGCACTGTTCTTCTTGTGGTTTTTACACAGAAGCCGTTAGGGATTTCTGTTCCAGTCGTTTCGAAGTACCCACTTTGAATCCGCTACACTTCTATCTCAATGTCAGGTCTCAGATAAAAGAGTTTCTTGGATTTGTGAATTTGTGGGAGTCTCTTTACCACAGGATTGCACAACACTCTGTATTTTCTTTGGCGCTTGGGTGGTGTGATGTTCACGGGTTAGGCTGCAATTTGCAAAGTTAGTAGTTTGAAACCACCAGCTCATGAGAGGGAGAAAGACAGGGTTTTCTATCCCATCAAGAATGACAGTTTCAGAAATTCACAGGGTGCAATTCTGCCCAGTCCTACAGGGTCACTATGAGTAAGCATCAATTCAAAAGCAGCGAGTTTGACTTTTTGGTTGTATTTTCTTCTTCAAACTTATCACACATATGTAATGTGTTTGATTAGTAAGCACTTTGAAGTGGGGTGTCACTCTTTTTATCCTGTATCCCAAGTATTAACCCTACACATAGTATTTAATGAATACTTATTTAATGATTAAATGTATATGAATCTTTTCAGGAATCAGTACCAACAATGGTTTTTCTAATTTGAGTTTCATGGGAGACATTAATTAGAATATTCTAAATAATTTAAATCATTACATTCTGAAATAAGTCTATTTTTCTTTCATCATTAATTGTAATTGAATTGATGTAATGAACTCAGCCTCAGGAATCAGTTTTGCATTTGAAAATACAATACAACATATAATCATGCCAGTGAATGAGGTCACAATATCATTTATTATATAGCTTTTTTAAAAACAAAACAACCAAGCATTTTTGAGAACAAAATGTAGGAAATTCACTATTTATTAAACCAGTCATTCTTTTTCTGTTTACTCTTATAATGTGCCTACATTCTTGTTTATTGATTCAGGTTTGTTATCAGACATGGTGAGTTACACTAGGAATGGTTTGACCTGTGTTCATGTCATGTTGCTTGAACATTGTGACTTCACTCTTCTTTGTGAAAACATCTCCCTGGAACTTGCTCTGTTTTTAAGCTGAACCCGAAAATGAACGCTCATGGTACATTCAATTCGGCGAATCTGCATACTCAAAAGCCAAGTGCATGCCTCTTGTTGAATAACACTGAAATTGTCGGCTTGATTTCTTATGCAGTAATCATCCATTTATACACATAATTTATTATATCTATAGGGAAGAAGTGCCACACTGTAATTTTGAATGCCTTAATTATTGGAATGCAATATAAGTAAGATAACTAAGGTGATGATGTAAAGTTGTTGAGCAGAGCTGTAATCATATTGTGAACATACAGAGAAGTCAATCAAGGATGCTCATGTAGCATTCAACCTGGAGGCCCACCCTATCTCAGATGAGTTTCTGGTAAAGTTAGAATCTGGCAAAGGACTGTGTATTGCATGTTTCTCTGTATTTATTTCTAACATAATCTGACCACCAGTGATCACTGAACTAACAAAAGCTAACTAGATTTGTCACCAAATGATTATACTAAAACATTCATGGATTCTCTTAAGTCTATAACTAATCATTAAAATATAAGTGTGTCATCATCTATTCATCATCAAAAGAATCAAAAAGCTTTTAAACATGATGCTGCAATTCATAATCAGTAAAAAATTCAGTATATTGTAAGCTGAAGTATGCTCTCATAAAATGAAATTGGTACTCTGCTTTCATTAATGAGTGCTTTGAAATCTGTATGGGAAGTTCTCCTTTTGAATAATGCTTCTAGTTCATTATAACATTTAAAGGGGTAGAAGGTAGGGGAGTTAAAAATATGATTTTGAGGCACAATGTTTTAACTAGCAGCAGATGTTTCAGATTATAAAGAAACTACTCTTCACATCAAGCTTATGGAAAATGGAACTTTCTTTTATAGCCACACATCTTTTGGTTCTAGAATCAGGGGTCATGACTATTCTTGCCATATGCTTACTTCATTTTATCTGCCTCTTGCTCGTATAGATGCTACATTTAAAAAAATTGATTTGAGCCCTAGCATGCTGTAAGTTTCCTACAAACAAGCCAGGGCCTTTGCTGACACTCTACCACTGTGGAATAAAGAATTCTCTGTTGAGGTTATTGCTGTGTATTTTGAGTCAGTTCCTACTGAACATCGTGATTCTGTGTACAGCAGGAGGACACACAGCCTGATCATGTGCCATCCCAATCATCATTATGCTTGAGTCCCTTATTGAGGCTTATTGAAAATCTTCCTCATTTTGATGACTGTTTACTTTACCAAACCTGCTGTTCTTTTCCAGGGAATGATCTCTACTGATAATATGTCCAAAATATGAGAGGAAGTATCACCCGTCTCATTTCTAAGGAGCATTCGGTGGTATGTCTTCCAAGACATACTCTAGAAAGAATGAACATTTTATAATTTTAATTAGAAATAACCTGACTCATATTTAAGTGCTTTGTGGAACAATAACCCCCTCCTCCCAACTTCTAGCACAAAAGAAAATCAGAAGAAAAAAAAGTTATACATTTCTTCTTGCTACTTAGCCTTTACTCCTGAACACACACCATAAATTGCTCACATATAAATTCAAGTTGAAGAACATGAACACAAATCCACACCAACCAATGTATGAGCTTGAGTACGTCCCACCTGAATTTAGAGACCATCTCAGGCAAGATAGAGGGCATTGAGATGTGATGACAGAAGACCAAATGAGCTGTGAGATGAAATCAATTATATAATAAAAGGAGAAACAAAGGGTCTTTTAAAAATCAGGAAAAAAGAAAATGTCAAAGTGGATATCTGAAACTTTCTCTTGAAAATACAGTAAATAAGGAAGAACTCATGAATAATTGAAAAAAAGATTTCAAAGGTGGGCTGGAGAAGACAATATAAAGTATCAACATGAAATGAACAAATATTTGGAATTCAAAAACTCGGAAGAACACACTTGACATTTCTCAAGTTGAATGAACCAAAGGAAAAATTCAAGTCTCAAGCTATAATACTGTAGGATTCTTTGGACAAATATCATATACACTCAGGTATAAGCCAGCATGAATATCAGCCAAGGCACCTAATTTTACCTCAAAACTGCATTAAAAATGTACTGAAAATTTTGGTTTATATACGAGTATATACGTTATATAGAGCAATGCAGGAAGTACCAAGAGAAGATTCAGACCACTGTATTAAAAACAAAAAACTGGTGAATGTTCAACTTTATAAAGAGGTATCATATGCTCAAGAACTAATGATATTGAAAGAATAATTACACGCTGTTAATTACAAGCTATCCTGAAGGCACTGGCAAAACAAAGTAGAACACAAACAGTCTCCTGGAAATAATAGAACACCAATTGAGAGGTTTCAACAGATGAATACAAAAAGTGCTCACTTTTCTATGTCAGGAACTGACTACAAGTGGCCCACATTTGTCCTCGTTCCAAATAAAAGTGATGCAACAGGATATAGAATTTATCAATGCCATTAATATTACACATAAGTAAAATCTTGCTGAAGATAATTAAAAATGTTTGCAATATTATATTGACAGCTGTGGTCGTTACATAATCTGGTGTCAATTTGAGGATTCAGAGTGAAGGAGTGAAGGGGTGGAGTATAGCCTGTCAACTAGGTAGTAGTTTGATGACCACATTTGGAGACACTAAGGAGATAAATAGCTCAGTAGAAGCAGGACACAAGCTCACTCCCTGAGAGAAATCCCTATGGAGAAGACACATGGAGCAAGACTGATGGAGTCAGACCTCTGGAGCCAGAGAGACTCCTGCCAGCACTTAGATGGTTATAACGCCCTTAGACCCTCAGGACTTCCTACCCACTGGCTGGTGATCTTCCTGCATTCAGCATCATTTAATGTTTCGTGAGTCTGAAGAGGACTTTATAGATTAGTAACAGACATATGGGCTAATATCAGACTTATGGACTTGATCTGGATTGGACTGGAATGCTTTCTTAACGTACAATTATTCTTTGATATAAAGCTGCCTTTTGCACATATATGAGTGTCTCTGTGAATTTCTTTCTCTAGTCTACCAGACTTTCACAACAGAAAAATGCCAGAAATATAAGCCAGACTCAGAAGGAAATGAGGAACCATATATACAATTGTTGAAGACAGCCGGATCTTGACTGAAAATAGACACTACCAGAATGATGGTTATTTGTGCTTTATTGATTATACAATGACATTCAATGATGTGGACCCTGCCAAATCAGACAGAAGAGAATTCTTACGCCCATGATGGAGTAATGGTGATCCTGGGGATTCTGTACATAGACCAAATGAACACTTCATATATCAAAATCAGAAAAGGTGTGGGCCAACAATACATAATTTCACTATCTAAACTGAGTAAATAATTAAAGAAGTTGAACTGTCCCCCGCTCTCAGAAGAACGCACTTCAGAGGACAGCACTGTGATTACAGTTGTGGAGAGGGGACATCAGATTAGAGCACATGGGAGAAACACAAAGGGATGGAGAGGGAAGAGAGGACATCTTGACCCACCAAGCCCCAAGGATGATGTTTCAGCTCAGAGCAAACAACATACATAGAGGACCACAGGGCTGTCCCCACCACAGGACAGGGCATCCCTCACTGAACCATAGCACTGCAGGGGACAGCACTGGAGACCCACTGCAGGAATAGTGCACGGTCTGACCCCATCACGCTGGGGCAGGGCACTGAGGGCATGCAGCAGAGCAGCAGGGGGAGCAGAGAAACGAACTCCCGGGGGGATACCAAAAATAGACTTTGGAGACAGAGTGTGACACCCCATCAGACTCAACTGGAAAACACTCATAAAGGCCAACAAACAGACCTTGAACTATTTATAGACCTTTCCATTTTTTTCAGTGGCTTTCTTTTTTGCTGTTGTTATTTTGTTTTTTGCTGTTGTTATTGTTTTGTTGGCTTTGACTTCCTTGGTTGGTATATTTGGCTTTGCCTGGTTTTGGACTTATTAATGTCTCTGCATGTCTATCTTGATAAGATAGGCAGGATAAATAATTCAGAGAGGAAAAGAACAGGACCAATGGCTCTGTGGGGATACAAGAGAAGGGGAGGTGGAAGGAAGGAAGGGTGGGGGAACCAACCCAGGGACAAGGGAACGACAAGTGAATTAAAATCAATGGAAGGCAAGGTATAGGATGCGTAGGGGGGGCTCAATAAAGGGCAATGTAGCAGCAAGGAATTACTAAAGCCGAATGAATTTCGAACATGATGGTGGGACAATAGAAAAGTAAAAGGAAATAGAGGAAAGAGCCAGGAGCCAAAGAACACTTATAGAGGTCTAAATATAAGCATGTACGTATGTAAATATATATACACACACACATATATATAACAAGAGGGGAATAGAACTATGTACTCATGTCTATATGTCAAGAATTAAGGTTGCAGATGGACATTGGGCCTTGACTCAAGTACTCCCTTAACACAAGAACACTGTGTTCTAACAATCTTGGATTCCATGATGCTCACCTGCCCAATGCGATTGCTGAAGACAAAATGGGTGTATAAGCAAACGTGGTGAAAAAAGTTCATGGTGCCTGTCTATCAAAAGATAAAGCATCTGATGTCTTAAAGGCTTGAAGATAAACAAGCAGCATGTAGCTGAGAAGCAACAAAGCCCACATGGAAGAAGCACAATAGCCTGTGTGATCATGAGATGTCAATGGGATCAGGTATCAGGCATCTAAGACCCAGAACAAAACCACACCCAAGGTGAATTGAATGGGAGACAAATATTTAAATTGGTTTACAGAGAACTTATGGAGTTTTTACTATCTCTGCAAATTTGATTTACTGATCTAAATCTATCTTGCTTTGTGTCACACTCAAATTTTACAGCGTATCCATTACGTTTTGTACCCAGAGAAAATTCAAACCCTTTCTTCTTCATTTAGTATGTTCAAGCATATTTTCCACTTTCTTTTGAAACCTTTCTTCTTTCTTTCTTTCTTTCTCAAATCATGCTTCCTCACATCACTAATCTGTCTCTAGATAATCATCCAAATGTAAAAGATTATAAGCTGGTTCTGTGGTCTTCTAGCCATCTGCATACTTCAAATTCGGCCATGGTCAATGCTCATATGCTATCTCCTGAAATGGTGGAATGTAGAGTGGGTCTTTTTTATCCAGTGAATCTGTATATTCTTTCCATCTTCTTTTGATGCTTCTGCATCATTCAATATTTCACCCATCAATATGGCAACTCGAGGCTTGAATATTTCCTCTAGTTCTTCCAGCTTACTATGTGGTGAACATACTATTCCTTTCTGGTTTTCTAACTTTAGGTCTTCAAATATTTTATTTTTGACTTTTTCTTCCTGAGCTGCCTTATTTTCCCCCCAGCTCTTTGACGTCAGCATTTCTACTATTTGCCTTAGCTACTCCACAATTAAAAGCAAGTGCCAGAGTATGTTCTGACATCCTCTCTGATTTTTCTTTCTTTCTTTCCTTTTTAGTTGCTCCTGCTTTTTTCATGTATGATATTCTTCTTGTCACCTCACAGCTCATCAGGTCTTCTCATTAGTGTTCAATATAGCACACCTGTTTTGGAGATATTCTTGAAATTCAGGGCAATATACTCAAGGTCATATTTTGGTTCTTGTGGACTTATTTCAATTTTCTTTAATTTTAATTTTCTTTAACCTGAATTTGCCCATGGGAAATTGATGATCTGTTCCACAGTCAGCCCAGCCTGGCTGCGGATATTGACAATCTTCCCACAGATGTAGTCAATTTGATTACTGTATAGTCTATCTGGAAGAAGTAAAAACCTTTAGTGATGTTGAAAAAAGTTATTTGCAATGAAGAAGTCATTGTACTTGCAAATGTTTATCATGCAATCTCTGGCTCTGCTACTATTACCAAGATCATGTTTCAAAATTATTGTTCCTTCTTCTTTGTTTTCAATGTTTGCTTATAATCCTCAATAATTATCAATACATCAATGTGTTGAAGTGTTACCTATCCTGGAAGATGCAGTCTCTGGTTTGGTATCAGTAAGTGGTTCAAGGGCTCTTAACGTCCAGCAATCACGATTGTGTCATCTGAATATTTTTCATGAGTCCTCCTTCAATCCTGATCTTCTACATGTAGTGTCATTTTTCAGATTACTTGCTCAGTGTACAGATTAAATAAGTATGGTGAAAGAATGCAACCCTGAAAAAAAACTTATTGATTTTCAACCATGCAGTTGTACCTTGTTACGTTTGGTTTCTTGTTATTTTTTGGTATATGTACAACTTCCAAATAAGCACAAAAAGTGTTCTTAGCCTCCACTTATTTGTCACTTAAGTCATAATTTGTTATGATTCAGGCAGTCAAATGCCTTTGCATAGTCTATAAAACACAGCCTAACTTCTTTCTGGTATTCTCTGTGTTCAGTCAAGATTGATCCCTAGCAATAATGTCATTTATTCCAGAACTTTTTCTGAGTCTGACTTGCATTTCTGGCACTTTCCTGTAACAGTTTTTGAATGATCTTCCACAAAAGTTTACTTGTGTAGGACAATGATGTTGTTTGATAATTTTGCAATCTTTTTGCCAATTTTCTTTGGAATAGACATAAATATGGATCTCTTCTTGGTTAGCCAGGTACATGCCTTCCCAATACTGAGCACAGATGAATGAGCACTTCCCTTTCCACTGACATCCTGTCAATTCCTGGACCCTTGTTTTCTCCCATTTCTTCTTTATCATATGCTGCCATGTGAAATGGATGAATGCGCACCAATTCTCTTTTGGAATATGCTTTACACAAATTTAACAGGACACTTATTTAGGTAGTTTTCTCTGACAAATATTTATGTCGAGCATTGATAACCTCTTATATGCTCATAGAAACAAAACCCAACGAATTCATTGCAATGAGTCAATTCCAGCCCACAGCAACCCTATAGGGTAGAATAGAACTGCCCTTGTGGATTCCCGAGACCTTCAATCTTTCTGGGAGCAGAAAGTCTCTTGTATGTCCATCCCATGGAGCAACTGGTGGTTTTGAACTGCGGACCTTGCAGTTAGCAAACAGGCAATATACCACCACCTCTTAAGTACTGATAAAGTGTGCGCACTCTCTTCTTTACAAGTTTCTGGCTACAGTGTATTTTTTTTTTGTTTCTCTAACATAATCAAACCTGCTTTTTTTCAAGTTGACTTTTGGTAACTCTATGTGTGTTGAATTAGAGCTCTGCCTTATCAGGTTTTCAATGGATGATTTTCAGTAGTATACAGCTTGCCCTTTCTCTAAGACACCTCTAGTGGATTCCGACCTTCAGCTGTTCAGGTATTTGTCTGAGTATGTTAACCATTTACTCTACCTGGATACAGAAATATTGTGTCTCTTTTTCATTGGTATGCACTGAGGATGGCTCTGATTCTTACTGCGGTTCCATGAGTCAATAGGATAATTCTTTTTCACATGGTTGCCATGGTCTTTGGAGCAACAGGTGTTTCAGGACAAATTTGTCATACAGCGATGACAGGAGTGGAAAAGAGCAGACGAAAGCATGTCAAGCCCCTTGCAGCAAAAGCTAGGAACTGGCACACTGCTACTTCTGTTCACACATTTCTAGGTAACCAAGTAATGCAGCCAAACCCAACATCAAGAGTCAGGGAAATCTGCTGTATTCACTAAGGTCATGAAAAGGGGTGAGAATGAGCAATGTCATAAACCACATACACCATTACACCAAATACCCACACTCTGTTTTTAGAAAAGTTTTTGTTTTTGTTTTAATGACTGCCTTTCATACAACTTATGCATTGAGGTGCACCTATCACGTTCTCACTTTAAACTAGAGTTTAATTCACCCACAATGGGTGGCCCAAGTGGTTAAGTGCCTGACTGCAACAAACTGCAAGTTAAGTCGTCTAAACCCACCACCATGAGGTGTCTCGGAAGCCAAACCTAGCAATTTGCTTCCAAAGAGGCAAAGCCTTGAAGACTTATGGACCAAATCTATTCTGCACATAAAGATTCACCAAGAGTCAGAAATTATTTGACAGCAATGAGAAACACAAGTATTAAAGTTAAATATTCTATTACCTCAAAATTTATTATTAATTCCACTTTGTCAAGGAAAAATCATGTCCAAAGAAAATGCATTATTTGATTTTCAGTCTAACAATAGCTAAGTCCTAGAACTATAAAAAATATCTTTAACTTCATAATAATTCAATGAGCCCTAGAGGTGTAATGAATAAATTCTTTCTGCTTACTCCAAGACTGGTAGTTGAAAACCACCAGTGCTTGTGGGAGAAACAACTGGACAATCTGTTTCTGTAGACGTTATAGTCTAAAGGACACCGGGGGCACATTTATAATTAGTCCTATAGATTCTCCATGAGTCAGAGTCACATGGGGTTGCAAAGAGTTGGGTTTGAATTGATGATACCTAATAAGAGCAGTAATAGTTGACTCAAAATGACAAATTAGAGTTTATTAAAATATTGCCATTTGTTCTTTTTTCCTCAGTAATCTAGGTCCCTTAGTAGTCTAATATTATCTCCTATCCCCTGAAAAGTCTTTAGTTTTGTCTCTTCCATAGTTTTTCTAACAAGCATATCTTTGTTTTTCCACTGGTAAAACAAAATTATCCTATTTGAGCATGTCTGTGAATCCCACTTTGTGACCCACTTGGTGACTTTATTCATACTCCACCTGATTTTGCCCCCTCTTTTCTAAGTTCAATCAAAAGGAATATTCAGATGCTTCCCTACTCTTAGTGGACATGCTGGTTCATTTTTTAAAATCATTTTATTAGGGGATAATACAACTCTTTTCACAATCTATACATACATTAATTGTGTAAAGCACATTTGTACATTCATTGCCCTCATCATTCTCAAAACATCCACTCTCCACTTAAGCTCCTGGCATCAACTCCTCATTTTTCCCCTCCTTCCCCGCTCCCCCCTCCCTCATGAAGCCTTGATAACTTACAAATTATTATTTTGTCATATCTTTCACCGTCCGACATCTACCTTCACCCACTTTCTGTTGTCCATTCCCTAGGGAGGAAGTTATATGTAGATCCTTGTAATCAGTTCCCCCTTTCCAACTCTCCCTCCCTCCAACCTCCCAGTATGGCCACTCACACCACTGGTCCTGAAGGAATCATCGGCCCTGGATTCCCTGTGTTTCCAGTTTCTATCTGTACCAGTGTACATCCTCTGGTCTAGCCAGATTTGTAAGGTAGAATTGGGATCATGATAGTTGGGGGAGGAGGAAGCATTTAGGAACTAGAGACAAATTGTATGCTTCCTCATTGCTACATCACTCCCTGACTGGCTCACCTCCTCCCTGAGACCCTTTTGTAAGGGGATGTTCAGTGGCCTACAACTGGGCTTTAGGTCTCCACTCTGCATTCCCCCCTGCTCATTCACAGTGGTATGATTTTTTGTTCTGATGATGCCTGATACCTGATCCCTTCGACACCTCATGATCGCACAGGCTGGTGTGCTTCTTCCATGTGGGCTTTGTTGCTTCTAAGCTAGATGGCCGCTTGTTCACCTTCAAGCCATTAAGACCCCAGATACTATATCTTTTGATAGCTGGGCACCATCAGACATGCTGGCTCATACAGAATTTCTCTGAGTTAGCTGTCTGGAACATTTTTAAAAATGTTTTTCTGGCTGATTATAGAAAAATAGCATTGTAAATATTCTCAGGATCAAGTTTATTTCTCCAAAAATGATGAACAGAATCTCACTCTCCAATCTTCTTTCATATCAATATATTACGGCTTCTGTTGCATTTACCTTAAACGAATGTGGGCAATTTTCTTGGTCTTTAACTAGCACTGTCCTGTAAATACCTGACTAAAGTGGTGTTGCCTTTTGCTAAATAGTTGAGATAGTCCTTGGCATTACTGAACATGTTTTTAACTTTTTGTAATTCATTTTAGTGAAAGGGAAGATCAATTACATTTTGCAATACTGTTCACGTTGTTAGAAACCTTCCAATCAATTCAAGCAGGAAAGGTGCAGATTCATTACTTTATAATCTAGGTAACACCTAAGGTAATGATAAATGCTTTCCTCAGAATAAAAACACAGCTATTTCTTTTCTAACTATGAATTATTTGTATATTCAATATTCTACCTTGTTTCCAATATTTAAAAAGTAGTTGATTGAAGATAAATTGATGAATTCATTCCTCTTGACTTTAACTGCATCTTCATTATATGCATCCTGGAGAAAATTGATTATCTAATCTATAAAAATATATTTTAATCACTAAATAATCTGCTGAATACGTTTATAACTGCAATTTTGTGCCTTGTGAAGCATTCTAATTGCTCAATATTGTTCATTGTACTCTAACGCGTCTCAAAAAGAATCTCGTATTCAGGTTAAAGACTGGCTCCAGGTAAGCAAATGCATGGTAAGACAGAATGAGACAGTGTTATAAAGACAGACTGAGGCAGTGTTATAAAGGTAGTTAGCTTCTTGCATTTTATCCTTTACTGGTGGCTTTCTGTTGTTGTTGTTGGTTCCATCGAGTCTGTTCTGACTCCCAGAGGCCCTTTCTATAGCAGAACTAAGCCTTGTCCCATCCTTACAATCTTTATTATGCTTGAGCCTATTGTTGCAGGCACCATCTCAACACAACAAAGGTCACCATGCTTTGGGGGCAGAATAAGAAAAATACATATGAGCAGCAGATATCAAGGGCTCAAGTAGAAGGCAAATGTTTTGAGAATGATGATGGCAACAAATGTACATATGTGCTTGACACAATGTATGTATGTGTGGATTGTGATATGAATTGCACAAGCCCCCAATAAAATGATTTAAAAATACATGATAGAGATCAATGGTGTTATTTGCTTCCTATATGGATATGCTCTTACAGATCTTTGATAAATAATCTCTTCCAAGTACATGTGACTTCCATGATACCTGCTATTTCTAAGACACTGCAAATTGCTACACATCGAATTGTGTCCCCTCAAGAATTTCTTTAAAATATACTTGTGGTTATAATACCAATTGGCAATGGATTTCTTTGCTAGGTTAATGAGGAAAAAGTGTAGAAGTCAATCTCTTCACATATCACATGTGTAGATTATTTATATGATTTAATCATAGCTTTTGTTACTCCCCCCAAACACCTTTTGTTTTCCTGATGGGTCTGAGTAAGACAGTTGGCGACGATACTGACTGGATTATATAATTTAGCTGTGAGTGGTTCCTAAGAGTTCATGGTCATTGCTACCTTCTGGGCATAAAATGATCCACTTGGTAAGTAGGAAGGGCAGATCTCATTACCAGCAAAAAAGACATTTCAGGAATGGAGCGTGTCTTTTGGAACCCCAGAACCCTGCACATTCACCTCCTTGATCCAGGAGACTGATCTGACACCAGAGGAAGACCAAAGGAGCAGCAACAGCAAACTTTAGAGTCAGAGCATGAGCCAAACAGTGGACTTCTCAGCCCAGAGAACAAGAAAAGTTGAGACCTTTAGTCAAAGGTGTGGCTTGTGAGTGTGGAATGTCTGAGTACTTAAATAGGGAGCTTTATTTGCTGACCTACAGACCTGGAACTGAATGCCCTCCGGATGGGGCTTACAGTGGTGTGTTATGCTCTTTGTACATTAACTGGCAGCTTTAAAAATTCTTTATAATAAAATGTTAAATTGTTTATTAAATCCTAAAGTCACGAGCATTGTCTATGAGTTCTGTGTGGCAATTTCAATGAATCATTTCAAATAATTCAAGATACAGAAGCAGAGTGAATAAGATAAAATGAGACAGAGTGAGGTCATTATTTGATTGTGTCAACCTGACCGATAAACACAGGTGGGGTTATTTGAAGGGCGGAGGGATAAATGTCTCAGTGAACCTCGCCTTTCTCATTCTCAGGTCTCTTGCTTTCTGATGGTCCAGCCAGGGCGCAGCTGCCTTAGGCAGTTCCCTGCTTCAACTGGCAAAGCTCACTTCCTGCAAGACATCCCCGAGGAGAAGTGCATGGACCTACCCTGATGCAGCCCTGGGTGCTGGAGCAGCCATGTGGAGACCCCTGCCAGCACTGAGATGCTTACAAATTCACTGACTCAGCTTTCCTCCTGCAGTCGGGATCGTGGCATCTGTTTTGTGAGATGGAAGAGGATTTTGTGGATCGGTGCTGGACATATGGGTTAATGTTGGACTTGTGGACTTGGACAACACTGGATTGGGATGTTTTCTTGATATGCACTAAACCTGTATGTAAAACTCTCTCTTATACATGAGTTTCTGTGAATTTGTTTCTCTAAAGTACCCAGACTAACACCCAGAGAGTGGAAGCTGTGTGGTAATCAGCCTTGGTGGCAGGAGATCAGATGTGGCACTCATGTCACTTCCACAGATATAAAAAAGCAGATTAATCAAACCATAACAAAGAGGGGAAGATACATGTTGCATGCTTGCCCAGGATCCTAAAAATAGAAACTGAAAAGAGGTAAGAACCTCTTCTAGAGTTGTAAATAGGGATGCTTTCCTTCAAATTTGGATGTGTACCCTCCAAAACTATGTGAAAGTGAATTGAAACCACCTATTCATGACATTTGTGATATAGAAGTACTAGACAACTACAACACATTAAGTGATTAATACCTGAGCTTTCCAAAATTCAGTACCTTTGAATGGATTCTGACTTATAGTGACCAAAAAAGACCAGGTAGAATTGTCCCTGTGGGTTTCTGAGACTATAACTCTTCATGGGAGTAGAAAGTCTCATGTTTTTCTAGGTGGATTCAAACGGTTGACTTTGCAGTTAGCAACTCAATGTATAATCAATAGGCAACATTACAGAGAATTAAAACCTGCTGGATATGAGAGAAAATATGAATGTGATTGTGTTTTTTAATCACAAGAGTACCCTATTTATCACATGGTACATACTTTTAAAGAATGAATAAATAAAAGGCAGCAACATGAACCAACTAAACCGACTCCATCTTCCTGTAAGCCCATGTGTTTCAGAATGGAAGGACTCCATAGATTTTCTTGTTTGTTGTCTTTGTAGAAAGAAGCTGATTGCTAGGTCTTTCTTTTACAGTGCTGCTGGATGAGCAGAAACCACCAGCCTTTAGTCTAGTAATTAGCCACAAACCATTTGCACAAATCAGAAAACATAATAAAAGGCACAAGAGTCAAGGATTGTGAGCCAAGATTACAGTGTATACATGTGGGAAAGAGATGCTGAGAAGGTAAAATATAAAATGTGAGTGCAGAACATGAAAGTGATCAACTCAAGAAGATAGTAACTAAAAAGCATTGGGAAGGATGACATTTCATGGGATGTTGTTTGAACTGAGTACCTACACAAAAGAGAGGTCGAGATTGAGTGTTACAGCCATGAAAAAAAAATCATTTTCTTACATATAACCAAATAAACAAATATACTGCCTTCAAGTCAGATCTGACTCATAGCTAAATTATATAGGGTTTCCAAGATTACAAATATGTACAGTAGCAGACAGTCTTATTTTTCTCTGGTAGACCAGTTAGTGGGTTTGAACCTCTGACCTTATGTTTAGAAATTCAATGCCACCAAGAGATCCTCCTATTAGATATACATATTAGAATTGGAGAGTTTAAATAATATCTATCCAAGGCTCCCAGGTGGGCAATGATAATTCAGTTGCAGAATTTGTGCCTTGCATGTGGGAGACTAGGATTCAGTTTGCAATACAGGCACCTCAAACACGGCCACCATCCATCTTTCAGTGGAAGCTCATGCGTTGCTTCAATGCTGACTAGGCCTCGGCCAGTAAAACAATGAATCTAAACACCTGTGCAATACAGAAAGCTGGCACTCAACCAGGCCACATTTTCTTCCTTTACCATGAGTTAGGGGATGACTAGATTAGAGATATAAAGAAAAGATAAGGGATTTCAGAGCTAGGAATGGAAGAAGTAATCATAGAAACTCGGGTAATGTTCTTAAAGTTCATGTTATTAACACTTAGAAGGATCCCTACAGAGAGAAGAGAGTAAGGAACCTCACCACATCAGATGAAGTTTGGAGCAAACTGGGGAAGAGTCAGATGGCTGATAATATGCGGGCTTCTAAGAAAACTAGGATTGACAGCATTGAGACTCAACAGATATAAAAGCAAAGCACCTTCCTTATGTGTCCTGATGCCCAAAGCAACGGGAAAGAAATCCTTGAATCTTTATTATGAGACTATAATGCCATTCTGACCGTGGTCAGAGATCAGGCTGCCTCCTCACATAAAGTGATGATTAATAGAGGGGAGATTGACATTTAGTGATGAGAGGTATGCAGAGAAGCAAAAAAATCTATATATATATATATCACTGACTCTTTTACAACCCATCATTTATGTCTTAGTTATAATAAAGTTGCTATTCACCAAAAGTGAATGGCTTTCACAAATAGAAATTGTTTCATAGTTTAGGAGGCTAGAAGTTCAAAGTCCCTGTGCTAGCTCTGGGAGAAGGCTTTCTTTCTCTGTTGTCCCACAGTTGAGAAGGGGGTCCTGGTGTTCAGTCTCCATGAGTCTGGCAGACCTCGGGGATCTCTGCATGTCTTGGCATCAGTCTTCTGTTAGTTTCATAGGTTCACAGTTAAGCTTCCTTGGGTCTGAGGAATGAGCTCTGCTCCTGGCTCCTCTTCCTTTTTGATAATGAGTTTCCTCAAATTCTATTCATTTATATAATCTCTTTTATATCTCAAGAGATACAACCAAACCTGTAGATTGTTATCTTGTCTTGTTAATATAAATTCCTCTAATCCCGACTCATTAATGTCAGAGGTATTATGTTTATAACACAAAAGGTATATACATCATATTACAAAATGAAAAATAATGCCGTCATATTATAAAGAGAGCAAAATTGTATAATTCTGAGAATCATGACCTAGCCAAGTTGACACAATTTGGAGCCACAAATGTGAAATATAATTTATTTAAGGGGTGACAAAATTCAACTAATATCATGATAAAGGAAATTACATCCTTAAATATTTCAGAGAATATTCAAGCCTGTATCTTAACTATTAAATTTAATCACTTTGAATCATCTGGCTTTATATTAAAAGCTTATATGTTTTAACTACTTTATGGTTCAATTTGTTGACCACAGAAATAATTTTTTTAGTGTAAAACAATCTAGCTTTTTTTAAAAAAATCCTTTTATTGTGGGACCTTATAACTCTTATAACAATCCATACATCATTTGCATCGATCACATTTGTGCATATGTTGTCAGCATCATTTTCAAAACCTTTTCTTTTACTTGAGCCTTTGCTTGGAATCAGTTCCTCTTTTCCCTCCCTTACCCCCTCTCCCACCTCATATCTTACACCATCTGCTGTCTCTCTTCACCCATGTTTCTGTTGTTTGTTGCCCTCGATGAGTGTGTGTGGTGGATATACATTGATCATTGTGATCAATTCCCTCCTTTCTCCCTCTCCTCCTCACTACCCTCAAGAGGGTTATCTGTCCTGTATTCCATGTGTTGAGGATGTGGGCTCTTATCTACATGATCCAATCTAGCTGGTTTTGTAAGATAGAACATGTCATGATAGTGGGGGCAGGGGAAGAAGCATTAAAGAACTAGAGGAATGTTTTGTGTTTTGTCAGTTCTATACTGCACCTTGCTGACCTGTTCCTTCCTTTTGACCCTTCTGTGAGGGGATGTCCAATTGTCTAAAGAGGGGCCCTAGGACTCCCCCCCAACACTCCTCTATATGATTGTTTATTTTGGCTCTTTCAGTGCCTGACACCTGATCCCATCCACACCTCATGATCACACAGGCTGGTATGATTCTTCCATGACACAGACAGAAAAATTTTTTCAACATATTACTTGGTTGAAAGAGTTTTGAGCTACCTGGGAATAATTGTAGGCATTCACAGATAATAAAATAAATTGAAAATGAGACTTCAGACACTGTTAAGTTATACTGAGTTATTAATAAGCAGCTTGTCAGTAAAGTACTGAATTTCGAATCATGCATTAAACTCCACACAATGACATAGTATCTGTACCAAAAAATGTAACATATTCCTTATATTTCAAGGATTTGGGGGAAATATTTATTTTATTATTTTCAGGCTGGTCTTTGTTGTAAAATGAGGCTGGAGTCGTGGTGGCCGAGTTCGGAAGCCGTCTCAAGTTGTGGGAGTCCAGGAAATGAGACAAAGGAGGTAATGCACACTGAATCAAGAGGATCTTTTCAAGCTGGTCGGTACTGTGAGAGTCCTCGTGGCATGGTGGGTTATCAGCAGTTAGAACCCCCCAGCTATTCCTTGGGAACAAGTGGAGCTTTCTGCTCCTGTAAAGGTTTATAGCCTCACAGCCCCCCAGGAGTCAAGGGAGCACAGGGGCTGTGAACGGGAATCAACTCCATGCAATATGTTGGGTTTGGTTGACCACTGCTGTGGACACAGGTGCAGACCCTTCAATGGCCTTTTAAACAGTACTATGATTTTCTTTATAAATCATTTTTTAAAATCACTTTATTGGGGGATCATACAACTCTTATCACAATCCATACATCCATCCATTTTGTCAAGCACATTTGTACATTTGTTACCATCATCATTCTCAAAACATTTGCTTTCCGCTTGAGGCCTTGGTATCAGCTCCTCCTTTTTCCCCTCCCCCTACCCTCTCTCCCTCCTTCCCTCATGAACCATTGATAATTTATAAATTATTATTTTTTCATGTCTTACACTGACAGATGTCTCCCTTCACCACCCACTTTTCTGTTGTCCATCTCCCTGGGTTCTTTGTGATTGGTTCCCCCTTTCTCCCTGCCACCTTCTACTTACCCTCCTGGTATGAGTACTCTCAATATTGATCTTGATGGGTTAATCTGTCCTGAATTCTCTGTTTCCAGCTCTTTAAAAAAAATCATTTTATTAGGGGTTCATACAACTCATCACAAGCCATACATCTTGTTGAGCACATTTGTACATTTGTACATTTGTTGTCCTCATCATTTTCAAAACATTTTATTTCTACTTGAGCCCTTGGTATCAGCTCCTCATTTCCACCCCCTCACAAACCCTTATTCATTTATACATTATTATTATTTTCATGTCTTACACTGTCCTCTGTCACCCTTCACCCACTTTTCTGTTTTCTATCCCCCAGGGAGGGGGTTTCATGTGGATCATTATGATCTGTTCCCACTTTCTACGCCACCTTTCCCTTACCCTCTTGGCATCACTTCTCTCATTGTCGGTCCTGAGGGGTTTATCTGTCTTGGATTCTCTGTGTTTCCAGTTCTTATCTGTAAATCCTCTGGTTTAGCCAGATTTGTAAGGTAGAATTGGGATCATGATAGTGGGGGAGGAAAGAACTAGAGGAAAGTTGTATGTTTTATCATTGCTACACTGCACCCTGACTGGCTTGTCTCCTCCCTGTAACTCTTCTGAAAGGGGATGTCCGATTGGGTCTCCACTGGACATGGGATTTGGTACTCCACAGATGGGCTTTGGGTCTCCACTCCTCATTTCCCCTCATTCACAATGATATGATTTTTTGTTCTGGGTCTTTGATGCCTGATACCTGATTCCATCGACACCTCAGGCAGGTGTGTTTCTTTCATGTGAGCTCTGATGCTTCTCAGCTAGGGGGGTGCTTATTTCTATTCATCCCTGAAAACCCTAGATACTTTATTTTTTGATAGCCAGGCACAATCAGCTTTCGTCACCACATTTACTTATGCACCCACTTTGTCTCCAGAGATCATATTGGGAAGATGAGTATCATAGGATGACAGGTTAATAGAACAAAGTGTTCTCGTGTTGAAAGAGTACTTGAGTAGAGGCCCAATGTCCATCTGCTACCTTAATACTAAACCCATAGATATATGTACATAGGTCTCTTTCCTCATCATCCTATATAAATATATTTGCATATGAACATACCTGTATTTAGACTTTTATAAATGCCCTTTGCCTCCTAGTTCTTTCCTCTATTTCCTTTTACTTTCCTTTAGTCCCACTATTATGTTCAGTCTCCATTTCAATTTCAATAATTCCTCTTGGTTACAATTGCCCTTGATCAAGTCTACCAGGCCTCCCACACCCTCCTTGCCATTTGTTTTAGATCACTTGTTGTTCCCTTGTCTCTGGGTTTGTTAACACCCACTTCCTCCCCCTGTACTCCTGCTCTCCCATACCCCCTCAGAACCATTGTTCTTATTGTTTTCTCCTGAAAATTGTTGACCCTGCCTATCTTATCTAGATAGGTATGCAGAGACAAGAATAAGCACAAAAACAAGACAGAGCAAACCAAAAAAAAAGCAAAACAATAACAACAAAACATCATCAAGAAAAAGAAAAGCCTATAAATAGTTCAAGGACTGTTTGTTGACCTTTAGGAGTGTTTTCCAGTGGCGTCTGACGGGGTGCCATGCCCTGGCCCCACGGTCTATTTCTGTTCTTCCCTGATGACTTCATTGCTCTCTTCCCCTTGCTGTTCTGTTGCATGACCTTCGTCTTTCATCTCAGTGTGGTGAGTTCAGATCGGGCACAATTTCTGCACTCGATCTCAAAATTTTCCCCCCGCTTGGGTCAGTGAGGGATGCCATGTCTCCTATTGGGGCCAGCCCTATGGTCTTCACTGTGCATTGGCTACTCTGAACAGGAATATCATCCTCAGGGCTTAGTGGACCAGGATGTGTGCTCCACTCTCTCTCCCCCACCTTTGCTTACTTCTTTGTGCTCTGATCAGACATGTCCCTCTTCCTGAGCTGTTGCTTCAGTGCTGTCCTCTGAAGTGCATTTTTCTGGGGGGTAGGGGAAATCCATGTAGTTGGGATTGTGGCCGGCCCCTCCATCCAAGCCATTAATAGAGTATCTAATAGCAAATTTATCTTTATAGGATGTTAGCTCCCGTGTATATTCAGATTTACATGTATGTGGTAGACTCAGGGGAGAAGTTGGGAGGTTTTCTTTGCCTCTTGAGTGAATTGTACGAGTATTCCAAGTGCTGACTAGAATATATATATATATATGATGTAGGAGATGTGAAGCAGAATAGGTGACATGTTAGAATGGACTTAATTTTTTTTAACTGAGTTCAAAATAGACTGCTGTATGGTTCAGAGAAAACAATTACTACATATCAACTAACCACTGCTGTCTAGTTGATTCCAACTCCAGCAATCTTTTAGGATAGAGTAGAGGCCCCATAGGGCTTCGGAGACTATAATCTTTATGGAAGCAGACAGTCTCATTTTTTCCTGAAGAGTGACAGATGGCTTCCTTCTGCTGGTTTCCCTTTGATTACCAGTAGAGTACTTCCTTTTGGTTACCAGCACCAGTACAGTGGTGAACTCACTGCACCACGAGGGTATGCTGAGAGAGATAGATAGAGAGAGAGAGAGAGAGAGAGAGAGAGAGAGAGATCAACACACACACATTATTATTATATATTTATATAATGAGACAAGACTATATATATATCTGAGACAAGACTACTATAGTCTTGTCTCAAATTTCCTTCTCCTAATGTCACATGTGGAATTCCTGAGTAGTGCAACTAATTAATACATTACACTGAGCTTCATGTCTACCTCCCCAAAGACTTTTCTACTTTGAAAAATTTATTGGAATTGAGTTGATCACACTGATTTGTTTTCATTTGTTCATTGTATGTGTATCTCATGACTTTGTATAAAATAGAATTTCACTGTCACATGTTGCATGAAAAATAATGACAGTTTGTCACTCTTATCTCTTTGCAGGAGAAGAAAGAATTCACTGGAACTTGACTAATATGCAGAGAGCCCATAGTCTTGCAAGCAAGTTTATCCAGGGAACAAAAGGATTGATAAATTTCTGGGAACAAAATGTTGCTCCATCATTATCTATTCCAGAGCAGGAACTCCTTTCATCCAGAACAAACTCAGTGAATTGAACTAAGGGGTTGTATCTATGAATATGTGTGGTTTCTAAGAAAAGTTGGAGAAACAAGCAAGCAAATTGGGTCCAAAGTTTGGATCTTTTATTTTTTCAATTTCCAATTGCTTCACTGGGAACAATGGTCTTTTCTTAATGATTTGGGGTTATGAATTATTAAACTAGGTTGTAGATGATTCATTATTTTATTCTTAATCCATCATTGAAAAGGTGCTCCCTTTTGTCTTTTCTCTTTTTCTTCGATATTTCTTAATGATATTTAAAATTTTATTTTATAAGTATAAAATATGTAGAATCACATAAAGTTAGAGTCAAGTTAAGTGAGCTCTTTTTTAATTCTGTCTTTCTTATAACAAAGGGAATCAGATATATTGACTGATGATTTAAGTCAACAAAAAGCACTTTTAAATTAATATATGCACACACATATATGTGCATATTTATACACATATGTGTATGTATGTATATTATTTTAAGTACTATCATTCATATATATCATATATTTTTTTTTCTACTTGTGTGTGAATTTAAATTTATTTTGACTTATCTTTTTATTTTTTACCCTCGAGTATCTTTCTAGTATATCTTAAATACAGAAGGACTACAAAAAGTTCATGGAAAAACATTGTTAACTTTTTAATTAAGCTTTTCCATTAACTCTTTGAAATTCTCTTTATATTAACATTAAAAACTAAGGGGGAACAGCTTACAGGGATTTACATCTGGCCTCTTCCCTGGGGGATGGATGGTGGATAAGTGGGTGAGGGGAGACGTTGGACAGTGTGAGATATGACAAACTAATAATAATTTATAAATTATTGAGGGTTCATGGGGGAGGGGGGAGTGAGGTGGGAGGGGAAAAATGAGGAGCAGATACCAGGGACTCAAGTAGAAAGCAAATTTTTGAGAACATCGAGGGAAACAAATGTAGAAATGTGATAAACACAGTAAATGGATGTGTGGATTGTGATAAGAGTTGTATGAATCCCCAATAAAATGATTTAATAAAAACCCAAAACTACAGTAAATTATCAATGCACTTTTTGACAAGTCATTTTTTCTTAAGGTAAATATACATGTTCACTCTTTTCTGCTCAAACATGCCGCCATCAAGCCAATTCCAATGTTGGACTGAATGGCTCCAGGGACCTGTAGGCTGCCATCTTTCCTACGGCAACTGTCACTTTTTGCTTAGCAGTTGAGCATTAATCAGATAATTATCCAGAAGTTGAACATTCTAAATGTAAAAAGATGAGCCCCCAGCATAAATGCTGGACAAGAGAAAGTTAGGCTCATTGATTCATGGTAGGAACGGATGCAGTAAGGATGGATTCTGAGGAGGAGCACTCAAAGCAAATTAAAAGCAGCAGAAGTTTCTGCACAGGCTGTCTGAAAATGTCTATGGGCTTATGTGCTACTTTACAGAAAATGCTAAAGAGATCAGGTGTGTACCACAAAGTGGATTTACCTTGGCTTCTTGTAAGACTTTTAACTACAGCAGCAATAATGAATGGTCAGGAATGTATGCATAAATTTCAGACTTAGGAAGTGTAAGTCTGATATGAGTGCCTTCCTATAAATAAGGACTAGCTGCCCTGGACACTTCCAGAGCAGATATGAGTCTGGTGTTAAAAGTAGCAGAATTCATCGCTGGTTTTTCCTTTACATGGAAAAAAAATGTATCTCTCTTGAGTCTCTTGAGCAATGTGGGGATACACAAATC
This sequence comes from Tenrec ecaudatus, assembly GCF_050624435.1. Taxonomy (NCBI): domain Eukaryota; kingdom Metazoa; phylum Chordata; class Mammalia; order Afrosoricida; family Tenrecidae; genus Tenrec; species Tenrec ecaudatus. The sequence continues at coordinate 123,566,504 of NC_134534.1, read as the reverse complement.
TCAATTGTAGTAAGCTCTAAACACTGACTTTATTAATCTTATGGGAGCCAGGATCAGCTCCTTGGGCTGGGAGATTCACTCATTGCAGAGAATTACGTAGACTATTGTATTTAGGATACCTTACATTATCTTAATTGTGACTGTTTGAACATACTAATAGCTAAATGAACAGTTTTTCTTTGCAATTTTGATCATCTAAACTCCACTGTTTGGATTGGAAGACTGCAGCAATTTGGGCAAGCTAACTAACTTTCCCCAAGGTCTGTGTGAAGCACTAACATCAGTCACAGCAATCTTTGGACGCCATTAAGGCAACGAGAGTCTATTGTTTAAAGTTCTACTAAAACAATTTCTATCAACCAGGGAACTGTTCTGGTACCTCATTTCTCATTTGCAATTAAAGTGCAATGTGTTCCAAGAGTTTTTAATACTTCAAGAATTCAACTTCTGCCACACTAGTTGCCACGGGTTAGCCCTGACTCCCGGTGACCCCGGGGTAGAATTGCCCTCTGGAAGATTTCCCTGGATGTGATCTTCCCAAAGCAGGTGCCAGACCATTTTTGTCAAGGCACTTCTGGGTGGGTTTGAACCCCAACCTTTTGTTTTACTACTTGTGTCACCTATTCAACTTACGTTGTTGTTGGTAAGGTGCTATAGAGTCTGTTACAGCACATACACACCCTATATATCAGCAGAAATAAAACACCTTCTGCTCCTGCAGCCATCCTTACAATTGTCTTTGTTTTTGAGCCAATTGTTGCAGCCACTGTGTGAATCCATCCTGTCGAGGGTGTTGCTCTTTTGCTCCCATTCTACTTCATATTGCGAGTGGTTTCCAGCCTGTGGGGTTTTTATTGTCTGGTGCTGCTCTGGCAATGTTCTCCTGCTGTTCTTGAGGCCTCCGGTAGCTCACTGTTCCTATCCACAAGGTCTGCGGTGGCTAAGGCCTGCATCCTATTCCCTCTTCATAGTCTGCTCACTTTCTGGAAGCTCTGGTGAAGCCTGTTCACTTGGGTGACCTTGCTGGCATTTGAAACACCGTGACATAGCAGGCAGTATCAGAGCAACACACAAACTATCACAGTATGACAAATGGACAGACAAGTTCTCAACTTTTAATTATCTATATTTATAAATAAAACCAGAATTTTTTTTCAAAACTAAGTATTTAATTTTTTTTAATAAACAGCCTTAGCACCTTCAAAGTACTCTCCATTATACTTAATACATTTGTCAAACCTTTGATTACATTCTTGGAAACATTTTCAAATTCATGTGTTTGGATGGCTGACAGCAACTCCCTTGTCCTTTTCTACACCTCTTCTGTGTCCCTCTTAATTTGTGGAAACAAAAAAAAAGAAGTCACACGGAGTAAGGTCAGGTGAGTAAAGAGTGTGGGACAAGAGAAGCATGCTGGTTTTTTCCCAAAACTGGCTCACTGAGATGGTTGCATTGATCAGGTGCATTGTCGTGGTGGCAAAATCAGTCCCCTGTCTGCCACAAATCAGGCCTTTTTTGTTGCATACGGTTACACAATGTTTTCAGAACTTCTAAATAGAAAGCTTGATTAACAATATTACCTGGTGGAACAAACTCCAAATGCACAGTGAGTCGATGACGTTTTCATATGTTTGGGAAGTTGATGGATGTTCGTCATGATTTCCTCATCAATCAAAATTTCAACCTTTTTTTAAACAGAAAACAACTCATACAATTGAGTTTTTCCCATAGCGCTGTCCTTGTAAGCTGTATTCAACTTCACAACAGTCTCCTTAGCACTTTTCCTGAGCAGGAAACAAAATTTCACAGCCACATGCTGTACTCTTAAACCGACCATCTCACCAAAAAAGGGTCAAGTTAAACTGGTTTGATGAAAAAATACAGGGTCCAGACAGAACCTTCCCAGGCAATGCTACTGGTGCACTAATTCAGAGTGAATTGCTCAATGTGTACTGTGAAAGCTCTGCCCTGCCCAGCGTAATTCCAGTTTGAGGCGGAAGGGTGGGGTGGGTACCCCCCTTATTGCATAATTACTCTAAGCATGATATCAGAGGGGAAAATTTCATAGAGATATCTTGCTCTAAAGTGTTTCAGTCTTGTATGAGAAACAAGACATCTTAAAAATATTTATATGCCCAATAAAAATCCATACATTTTTTGCCAAATGACATGAATTAAAATATTCATAACAGCACTATTCATAGTAGCCCTAAAGTACAGATTATCCAATTGTCCTTCAACAGTAGAATGAATGATTAAGTTGTCAAGAGTTTCAATAGAATAAAATATAGACCAAAATAGAATATAATAATAATATAACCATGGGAATGAATCCAACAATGCAGGTGAATTTTTCAACAAAGAAGCAAGACACAAAATAGCATATACTCTATGATTCTATGTGTGCAAAGTAAAGGCAAATGGATACTGTTGAAAGTAAGGAGAAGTTATTGATGGGGGTTGTTATTGAAATGGGGTGCAAAGAACCTGTAGGATGTTGGTAACCTTCTGTTTCAAGTGTGTGCTCACGCTACAAAAAAAAAATTGTAGATGGCTTATAGGTGATTTGTGCAGTTTCATGTGTGTGTTGTACAGTTTTGTGTATGTGTGTGTGTAATTCACTGCCATCAATTTGGAATGAAATGAATGCAGGATTGAAATTATGTTTTTAGTCATCTTACAATCGTGTGTTGACAGAAGGCACAGGCTGAAGTGGGAGATTCAAAAATTTTTGCCATATTATTAACGAGAAACTTTCTAGCCCTTCCCTGTGCAACAGACATCTGTGGTCCAGTGACTGACACCACTTCTGTACTCCATAAATACATACTGAATGAAATTAATGGGAATAAACCAAGGAATAAAATTTTGCCTGAGATTCTGTAAACAGGTATTCTTGAGGAATGGGTTGACATTTTCAGTGACTCATTATTTTATCATTCCCAAACAGAATATTTGTTGTATTTTTTGTAAGGCAATAGTATTTGAAATGAAGACTGCAATGTATGATAAACCCAGATAAGTACATTGGGAGTATAATGATTAAATGGTTGGCTGCAAACTGCAAGTTTAACAGTTTGAATCCTTCTAATTACTCAATTGGGAAAAAAAATGTGTTGTCAATCTGCTTCTCTACAGAAGCAAACACTACAGAGTAATTCTCTTCTGCCTGACGGGCTCTCTGGGAGCGTAAATGTACATCAACCCTGGGGTGGTTTCCAGATCACTGGATGTTAATCACCTGGAGACAAATAATAAATAGAATAAGACCATTGTCTGGTTGTATATTGTCCTATTAATTCCCTTAATATATTTTGAAGAAAAAATACAAATTTACTCAGACTATTGTACTTTTGTTTCTCAAGAATTATCCTGGATAGAAGATCATCAATCACAATACTTTAAAAAGTGATTTTGTTACAAATTGCTGCCTCAACAATTCTTCACTAGTTCCTGTTCTAAAGGTCAAATATTTCAATGTTCTCAGAGATGAGATCAGATGATGCATTGTTATAGCTTGGTTTTCTTACATCTGTTTACAAAGCTACTTAGTAGGAATCTGGGTTACTTTTGCAGAAAGGATTTGTGTTGAATTTTACTGAAGCTTGTGTTCCTGGGAAGAAAAGTGGCATATCTGGTCTCAGTTTGACTATGGTAATTCATATCTGAGCCAGGCAAAGATGAGAAGCTGGTGAAGCAGGGAGACAATTTATCAGCAAAGGGTCTGGGTGGAAAGAATGTCTTGATCATCTAATTATTTCAAAGAGTGTTTGCTGAATTGAATCTACTAGATAATTACCTTCATCTCCTCTTTGCATACCTCAACACAGCTTAATTGTAGGGGAATGGAGGAGCTTAGCTGATTCATTATGTTAGTGAATTATTCCAACTTGTATTTCAGAATTCTTCTTCCTTCCTTTCTGTTATCATCTGTACACTTGAAAACCTCCCACCATGCTCTGATTAATGTGATCTTTAAAAAAAATAATTTTGTATTGACACACAGGTTTTGAAAAATATTTGAAATATTTGATAGGCATAGTTAATTTATGCCACTTTCAGTAGGCTGATTAGGTGATTGTAGGCTCTTTACTGAATCAATACTCAGT